>NC_041383.1:344658312-344741837 GCF_002162155.2 Triticum dicoccoides | reverse complement strand
GTCCGGTGAGTTTTCTGACTACCTCCGAGTTCAGTTTTTCCCAATATATATGTGGGGAAGTCTTAAGTCATCGTGTATATTTGACCAGGATTATGTGGAGACAGCGGAGCGGATTGACTGTCCGGCTCCGCTACCGGAAGGTCCAGCCGATGCTCTCCTGACGGAGATGCTAGTCCCGGCGCCCTACAAGGCACCGGAGAAGAAGGTCCCGGGGACCAGGAAGGGTCTCCGGCGTAAGTTCGTATCGGAAGCCTCGTCCTAAGACGACGAGGCGCACTCCTCCCCCGAAGGGGAGGAAGAAGAGGAAAGGGCCGCCCCATCCGGAGAGGATGAGGGGCCTAAGGAGGCGGACCAGGGGGCCGGGAAAGACCCCCGGCGCAAGGTTGTCATACCTTCATCGTCCGAAGACGACGAGGCAGATTCCTCCCGCAGAGGTGGGGGGAAACACGAAGAAATTCTGCCTCCCCGCACTTGGGAGGAGAAGAAGAGGAAGGCCGCCTCGGAGGGGGAGGCTAGGACATCCAAGAAGGGAAAGGTGTCCCTTCCGGACTACTCCACCATGACCGCCTATAGCGAGGAGGGGTGGCTTGCCCAGGGGGAAGCCCCTAGTAAGATCGTAAGTATCCGCACTCTGTTGTACTTTTAGTGTGGCTTTGATTCATAGTCTTGTTATAACAACGAACATATGTGCAGTCCGGTCAGGGTCCATACCAAGGTATCGTCTTTGAATGGGTCCTTAAGTGACTCGGTGATGAACTCGCTCCCGACGGCCACTACTCCTCAGCCTGCGGATGACACGGAGGTGTTGTCCCAAAGGCTCCTAGAACGGGGGGAGGTGACTCTGGAGATGCCCCAAGGCGGAATTCCAGATGTCGGACACGCGGGGTTTAAGATCCCCGCGGATCGTGCCGATGTGAGCCACAGCAAGCCGGACTCTCAGCCGGATACTGTGCCGGAGCCTTCGATGGTTCCGGATGCGAGCAGGCGGCCCCTCGCTAGGGAGGGCGAGCCGTCCGTGCCGATGACTTCCATTACGCCAGAGGCATCGGATAGTCTGCTGGAAGCTCTTCGCGGCGCTTCCATGGATGAAGAGAACCGTACTCTTATGAGTGTGGTAATTCAGAAGGTCCTGTATGCCAAGAGCAGACTAACCGAAGCATGCACGAGCCTCCTAACAGGCTTTGAGGTAAGTAATAAAAGTGTGTGAAATTACCACCCGATAGGTAGTAGCCCCTGATACTCTGTTTGGTGTTCGGAAAGAAAAGCCAAACATAGGGTCAATCATAACCCACAGGAGTCTAATAGTAAGTGTGCATGTGAATGAGCAGGCTGTGCTGCTTGCCGCTGCTGTCCGCACAGCCATGGTCACCGGACTAAAACGGGACCTGGAGCAGGCGCAGGGAGAGCTCGGCCTCACAAAGAGGCATCTCAAAGAGAAAAAAAGTTTGTGATACCCCGTTCGCATATACTGAAGGATAGATAAAATTAGTTATTCTGACGACAAAGCATCATGATTTTGTAACAGGGGCCACCACCGAAGTGGCATCTCTGAAGAAAGCGTTGTCCGAGGCTTAGGACAAAGCGGCTCTAGAGCGCAAGGAGCGCGAGAAGCAAGATGCTAGAGTGGGTGAGGTACAGCAAGAGCTCTAGGATCTCGGCAAGAAGTTCGAGTCCTTGGAGCATGATCTTAAGATGAAAGAGACTGAGCTTGCGAAGGCCCTTGCGAGTGTGAAAGACTCCAAGGCCGAAGCCGAAAAGGCATAGCACGAAATCCAGGCAGCCAAGAAGATAGCGGCGGGTAAGACATTCTATATGCAAAGCATGTGGAGGAGGCATTTCTTTTACTTACCCGAGTTCGGAGCTCTCCAGGGGCATTCGCAGATCTTCCACACAGCGTATCAGATGCCGTGGAGTTCTACCGCGCCGAGGAGGGGAGCTCCACGGAGAAGCTGTTCTGGTCCCAGTATGCTGGGGCCGAACACCCAATGCCTCTGAGTGACCAACTGAAGCAGTTGGTTGAGGTCCACAGGGCGGCTGAAGTGGCTTTGAGAAATTTCATAGTCCGGATGTGGCCTGGTGCGCCCTTGCCAACTACCTACTTCGGCCTGATCAAGCGGATGGTGAATGCCTGTCCGCGGCTTGAAGTTATCAAGTGATCCATTTGCATTAAGGGTGCTCGCGGGGCCTTTGCCCACGCGAAGGTGCATTGGGGCAAGCTGGATGCGGAGAAGCTGGTGAAGGACGGGCCGCCGGAGGGCAAGGCGCATCATTGTCGCAAGAAATATTATGATGGCGTTATGAAGGGTGCTCGTCTTGTGGCCGATGAATGTACCAAGGACACAATCCTTCAGTGAATGTACTTCTGCTGTTGTTGTAATATAAAGACGAAGTTATTTGCGCTATATAGCGCTTTTGATTTAAAATATTACCTTCTGTGCGGCTGTTTATAGAATTCTGAAAGTAGGCCTGTCGTCGGCTTCCGCCCCCATGCAACTAATACTGGGGTGTTCCTGGGAAAACCCGGACACTCTTTATCCAAATTTTTGGTCCCTTAAGGAGGTATCCGGCGCAGCGAACAAGGCAATCGGACTATGCGGCTTTATAACTTTCACTTAGCCATAGAAGTATACAATTTTAAATTTCGGCGAAGCCCCAAGAATTTGGAAGGCCGAATTGGGGCGCTATATACGCCTAAATCTGACGAAGCCGATTCCTCGCCTAAAGCGGAAAAAAATCTTTAAGGATTTTGAGACCTCTCGAATAGCGACCAGCTCTCGGCACATCATACCGGTCAGTTTTCGGCTTTCTCTACTGAGGTGCTCGTCCGGAAGAACCGGGACACAATCACAGTAGTTCTCCCTGCGCTACCTTAGCCGATAAAATGGAACGTAAGGTACCAAAACAAGGAAGCCAGGCAAACCCAACTATTGACCCAAGACATGATTCGGAGCTGATGCATATAGTGCTATAAGTCAGGGTGCCGCACTATTGAAAGTGTTCATACTTGTTTTGCCATATTATGAGGCGCCATAAGGAGCCCCTGGCAAACTGATCGTACCAAGGTGTACGGATGCAATATTAAACAAACATTTATAGGAAAAATGTGCAAATAGGAATAATAAGCTGACGCTATATATTATCCCCCATTGATGAATAATACGTTTAAGCGTATGTTTACAATGGGTGCAGTTAAGCAGAAGTAAATAGGACTATTTAACATGTCCTGTCCAAGGGCGGGCCGCATGTAGGTATATAAAACAGGTGAACAGATTCCACCTGGGTATTTCCTTTGTGCGCAAAGACTGTTGCCTCCTTGGTTTTTTCTCCTGTGTAAGTCCGACAATCCGGCTCTTCTGGAGAGGTTGCCCTAAAGCAGTGTCCTGAAAGATAAGAAGGGAGGGTTATGAAGGTATGTTGCGGTGATACCGCACTGTTGACTGAGTCACTGCTGCGCCTCCGCCTATGCCCATGGTATTTCGAGTGCGTAATTGTGTACGCGTGGCACGAATGCTGCTTTGATGGGGCTTGAGCGGAGGCCGGACTGCTAGTCGCGCTCTTGGCATGCCTGGTGATCCTGTTGCGGGGTGCTCCGGACTCGCTTGACGGTGCTCGAGGTTGTCGTCGCCGGATTGGTGGTTTGTCAGAGGAGGCCGCATTGTACTTCTGCCACGAGGGCTGCAGTATGCTCCTCTATACGGAGAGAGCGGTCCATGTTTCCGTTTACTGTTATGACCCCGCACGGTCCTGGCATCTTGAGCTTGAGGTATGCATAGTGTGGTACTGCATTAAATCTAGCGAATGACGTTCGTCCAAGCAGTGTGGGGTAACCACTACGGAAAGGGACGATATCGAAGATTAACTCTTCGCTTCGGAAGTTATCCGGAGATCCGAAGACCACTTCCAATGTTATATAGCCCGTGTAACGGGCCTCTACTCCAGGAATTACACCTTGAAAGGTGGTTTTGGTGGGCTTGATCCTTGAAGGGTCGATGCCCATTTTGCGCACTGTGTCCTGATAAAGCAGGTTCAGGCTGTTGCCGCCGTCCATAAGGACTCGTGTGAGGTGGAATCCGTCGATGATTGGGTCTAGGACCAATGCGGCTGAGCCGCCGTGACGGATGCTGGTAGGGTGATCCCTACGATCGAAAGTGATCAGACAAGCTGATCATGGGTTGAATTTGGGGGCGACTGGCTCCATCGCATAGACGTCCCATAGTGCTCGCTTCAGTTCCCGCTTGGGAATGTGGGTGGCGTAGATCATGTTGACCGTTTTCACCTGGGGAGGAAATTTCTTTTGTCCCCCCGTGTTCGGATGCCTGGGCTCCTCGTCACCGTCGTTGTGCAGCCCCTTGTCCTTGTTTTCGGCGTTTATTTTACCGGCCTGTTTGAACACCCAGCAGTCTCTATTAGTGTGGTTGGCTGGCTTGTCTGGGGTGCCATGAATTTGGCATGAGCATTCCAGTATGCGGTCCAGACTGGATGGTCCCTGATTGTTTCTTTTGAACGGCTTCTTCCGCTGACCGGATTTGGATCCGCTGAATCCGGCATTGACTGTCGTGTCTTCAGTGTTGTCGCCGTTGTTCTGTCGCTTATTTCTGTTGCGCTGTGGCTTGCCGTTATTGTCACGGACCTCCAAAGTGCCAGAATGTGGCATAGTGCTGCTGCGAGCCAACCAGATGTCCTCACCCGCGCAAATGTGGGTCATTAGTGTCGTGAGAGCTGCCATGGACTTGGGTTTCTCCTGGCTGAGGTGTCGGGCGAGCCACTCGTCACGGATATTATGCTTAAAGGCCGCCAGGGCTTCGGCGTCCGGACAGTCGACTATTTGGTTCTTTTTAGTTAGGAACCGAGTCCAGAATTTCCTGGCTGACTCTCCGGGCTGTTGAGTAATGTGGCTCAAGTCATCGGCGTCCGGTGGTCGCACATATGTGCCTGGGAAGTTGTCGAGGAATGCGTCTTCTAGGTTTTCCCAACTGCCAATGGAATTTGCGGGCAGGCTGTTTAGCCAGTGCCGAGAGGGTCCTTTGAGCTTATTTAATATTGTTGAGTACCCAAACGGGAGTGAACGAAATAATCAAATGTGGTGTTTCATTAATATGCAACTTGTTGCATATTGAGTTCCACTTAATTTGTAGTATTGTTTGTTGCACTTTGCCATGCCATGCCTATTTAAACCGGACATGCATCATACTTGTTTGTGCATCATGCCATGTTTATACTTGTGCATTTACCATGTTGTTTGTTTCTTTCCGGTGTTGCTTCTTAGTTCCGGTAATGTTGCGATTGTGAGGATTCGTTCGACTACTCCCGTTCGTCTTCTTCATGGACTCGTTCTTCTTCTTAGCGGGATTTCAGGCAAGATGACCGTCACCTTGGATCTCATTACTATAATTCCTATGCTAGTTGCTTCGTTCTATCGCTATGTTGCGCTTCCTATCACTTGTTCTTCAAGCCTCCACAAATTGCCATGTCAGCCTCTAACCTTTTCACCCGTCCTAGCAAACCGTTGCTTGGCTATGTTACCGCTTTTGCTCAGCCCCTCTTATAGCATTGTTAGTTGCAAGTGAAGTTGAAGATTGCTCCATGATGGACAGGATTATGCTGGGATATCACTATATTTCTTATTTAATTAATGCATCTATATACTTGGTAAAGGGTGGAAGGCTCGGCATTATGCATGGTGTTTTGTTCCACTCTTGTCGCCCTAGTTTCCGTCATATCGGTATTATGTTCCTGGATTTTGCGTTCCTTACATGGTTGGGTGATTTATGGGACCCCCTTGACAGTTCGCTTTGAATAAAACTCCTCCAGCAAGGCCCAACCTTGGGTTTACCATTTGCCTCACCTAGCCCTTTTTCCCTTGGGTTTCTGGAGCCCGAGGGTCATCTTTATTTACCCTCCCGGGCCAGTTCTCCTCTGAGTGCTGGTCCAAACCGAGCGATGTCCGGCGCCCCCTGGGAGAAGGAATTTCGAGACTTATCGGGTCTTCCTGGGAGAAGGAATATCCTTCATTGACCGTGAGAGCTTGTGATGGGCTAAGTTGGGACACCCCTGCAGGGTATAAACTTTCAAGAGCCGTGCCCGCGGTTATGTGGCAGATGGGAATTTGTTAATGTCCGTTTGTAGATAACTTGACACCAGATTTGAATTAAAAGGCATCAACCGCGTGTGTAGCTGTGATGGTCTCTTTTCGGCGGAGTCCGGGAAGTGAACACGATTTTGGGTTATGCTTGCCGTAAGTAGGAGTTCAGGATCACCTCTTGATCATTGCTAGCTTCACGACCATTCCGTTTGCTTCTCTTCTCGCTCTCATTTGCGTATGTTAGCCACCATATTATGCTTAGTCGCTGCTGCAACCTCACCACTTTACCCCTTCCTTACCCATTAAGCTTTGCTAGTCTTGATACCCATGGTAATGGGATTGCTGAGTCCTCGTGGCTCACATATTACTACAACAATAGTTGCAGGTACAGGTTATGCGATGATCATGACGCAAGAGCGATGCTTACTCATTTTGGAGTTCTTCTTCTGCTTCTTCTTCGATCAGGGGATAGGTTCCAGGTCGGCAGCCTGGGCTATCAGGGTGGATGTCGTTTGAGTTTTTGTTTGTGTTTCATCCATAGTCGGATGCTGCTCTAATGTAAAACGATGTTGTATTCGTGTGGTATTGTATGCCTTTTGTATGTATCCCCGTCTATTATGTAATGTTGATGTAATGATATCCACCTTGCAAAAGTGTATCAATATGCGGTTCTATCCTTGGTGGGACCTTCGAGTCTCTTTAGGATAGTATCGCATATTGGGCGTGACAAGTTGGTATCAGAGCCTCGACCGACCATAGGAGCCCCTTGATTGTTGGTCGTTGTTGAGTCTAGAAGAAAACTATTTTGAGTCTTAGGATTATATATATTGGAGAGTAGGATTCTTTTTACTCCTCAATCCCTTCGTCGCTCTGGTGAGGTCTCCTGACGTAGATGTTTTGTCTTTCCTCTCCTCAAATTTCACGAAAAAAAATTTAGGATCACGCGGGTATCTTGGGATCATTCCGATAGTCTTGTGATGAGAACATTGTTCTTGGTGCCTCCTAACATTTAGGGGTTGTGGCAGTGTCCCGGGAAGTTGAGCTCCGAGGTGTTGTCGTCACAATTTTATCGTTACAGTTCTGGAATACCTGAGTTTTGCCGACATCGAAAATCTCTTTTATGCAGTTGTTGGTGAGATAACCTCGACGCCACCCAGTACTGGGGAGTTCGGGAGTATTGCCATAGCTCGTATAACTGATGCTTTTTGAAGGATGAGGTACACGATTTCCGGAGTTTTCTTGGTTATGTGTTGACGGATGGATACAGCTGGATGTAGGGATTGTTAGTCTGGGTGAGATATATTGCTTCCCCTCTATCCCCAAAACCAGATTGCATAACCAGAAAGTTTCGGGAGTATATAGGTGGGAATTCAAGTAGCTCCTAGAATATCTTTCCGACAGATGCATGATATGAGATTGGGGTTCGACGTCTAGTGGTCCGCCTATCCACGGTCGTTTTTACAGTGGTCTCATTGTGTCTTAAAGAGCCCTTGGCTATGCTGGTTCGGGGACACTTCGTATGTCATGTGCACTGCCTTGTACATGATGGTGCTGTACGATCGATCCCGTGTGGGCCTCACCACGAAAACTTCGGACGAAATCTCTATCATATGTTTGTTCCGGCTTATTCTGCAAGCCAAATCCTTTGTTTTGTTTTATTTGTGGTATTCGAGTTGCTTCAATGTCAAGTGTTGATTCCATACCTTTTCTAAACGGTGTTCTCATATTTCTATGGGAGTACTAATCCTTTTGATCATCGAGATTGTCATGTCAATTCTTTCCAACTGGTGTGCCTCTCTTCAAGTGGATCTGATCATTTCAACATTTGTGAGATCAATTCTAAGTTTTCTCAACGGTATCTGTTTCATCCGTCCCCAAGTTGCCTTTGTTTTCCCGCCCTCCCACCCTTTTTCTTCAAGGACTCAGATTTCTTAATCATGTATCCTTTTTATTTGTGGGAAGTCTCTTCATTCCTTTCTTTCAATGTTCTTATCCGGTGATTTCCCATGAAGATGCTCAACAGTTTCAAGTTCATCATCCTTCATTATTGTTTCTTCTCCGGTGGATCCAATTCGAGCTTTCGATATTCATCATATTCCTTTCCTCGTTTCTAATGCTTTCTCTTGCCGATGCACCTCTTAATCATTCACTTCTTCCTATTCATTTGTTCTGGAGTGCTGAAGATATCTCATAAGACTTGTGTTTCCATTCTCAATCCGTTCAAGATATTTCGGGGTTGTTATCTCATTCAAGCCATTTAATTCTACCGGTGCAATCTCTCTTATAAATTGTTCAACGGTGTATCTTCTGAGTGGGCCCTAACCCACAGGTCTTTTTCCAGGATCCTACCTGACTCTTCTAATTTATCTAGAGCGATTCTCAAATTCTTGCAAAGTGTGACGTAAGAATGGATTACATCAGTCATATGCCTTCTCCAAGATCATTTTCAAATTCTTTTCATCGTTGATTCAACCTTTCTATTCTTCATTTCGAAGTATCTCAACAATTCATGGTGGTTCTCATCATCATTCTCAACATTTGAAGACCGAAGAAGGATTTCTCCTAAATCTTGGTCCGTTCTCTTGAAGATTCATAGTTCTAGCTTATGTCATCCTCTCATAATTGTTTTCGATTGTGAGAATTCTTTTCAACCATCCGACGCATTTCAAGAGTTGCTTCCTTTCTTCATAATTTGAATGCCATCATTTCTGAATATTACTCATTCTCAGCGTGTAGCTATCGTTCTCCAAATCTTACCGGCAAATCGTTCAAGTATCCTCTAACCAGTTCATGTTCTCTCCGTTCTCATGTATCTAAATCCCCTCAAGTATCTTCATTTGTTTTCCAATTCTTCTCGGTGAATTGTGCCTTTGATACTTTCATTTTCAATTCTTACGGTGGTTCGTTCAAGATTCCTCTTCCTTTGCTACCGTATCATTTCATTCGTTGGTTCCAATCCCACCGGTGGTCCCATCAGTAACTTCTTCAAGTTGGCACTATATCTCTTTTCAATCCCTCAAGAAGAATAAGTAGTATGCCAAATTCGATGCTTGTCATCAATTTAAATTGGTGAAGGATACGCATAACGTAATTCTTATTATTGTTTCATCCAAGTGATCTAGTTTCTTCTTTCCATCGTTGTTCATCATGTCACATTTCTCGGTTCCAGATGCTTCATCTTTTCTTTTCCGGAGTTCCAAGTTTTCAGCATTATCTTGTCGCGAAGCTCCATCTAAATCATCGCAAGGCTTCACCTTGTGTTTTCAACTTCTCTTTCCTTTTATCATCCTTTTATTACCGGAGTTCTTCATGGAGGCTCTACATGATGGTTCGTCAAGGATTCTTTTCATTCTTCAATTGTTCTTCAAGATTTTCTCTTGGAGCTATGATCCGCCATGCTATACTCAAATTAAACAGGGTGCTCAACACATGTTTTGTTCTGAGAAGTTCAAGTATTCTTCTTTTGCATTTCGAAGTGCAATTCTTTCTACCTTATCTCTTGAGGCGGTGTTATGCCATTCTTGACAATTCCCGTCGTGTTTCATGATTCACAAGTTTTCAAGAATGACATATTTTAAACCCATCACTTTCTTCCTTGGAGTTATCTTGGGTTAGGTTACACCTAAAGCCTTCCCTAAGGAATGTTGCTAATTGTGGTGCCTATCGATAATCCAAGTTTCCTCCTATTCTTTCATTAAAAGGAGTTTTCATCTCCTTGCTGATCTCAATCCAATTAACTGTTTCCATCGGTGGCCGGTTGTCACCTCATCATTTTTAGATGTTTTCCATAAGCCCACAACAAGCTTGTGCTTTTCGTTGTTGATTTTGCAACAACTCCGTTCAATTCTTCTTTGCAAGGGTGCTTTCCAAGCACATTTGTGGCAGAAGTTGGCATTTTCTTCTCCATTCTTTTATTTCAATGATCTATCTTCTATTCTTTCTTTCGGAGGCATGGTGATGTTGCTCTCTTCACTCATCATCTCGAATTGTTAGGATCGTGTTCTTTTCTTGTTTATCCATTTAACCGGAGTGTTATGTCATCTCTTCAAGTTCTTTTCATCTTATCAAGTTTTCCTTCTTCTTTCAGTCGGAGTGCTGCCCAAATTATATCAATCTTATTCCTTCTCTATCTATTTTTAACCGGAGTGGTTTCAATATCTATCTTATCACTAAACCTCTTGGTTCTCGTCGTATCCCTTGTTCCTCATTTCTAACAGAGTGTTTTCAAATTTGTTCATCTTTGTTGTTTTCTTTCTTTCATTTTTCTCAACCTCTCAAGGTTCATGGTTTCACTCGTTTGTCAAAGAAGCAACTTAGTTTACCTCTTATCTTCCTCTTCCTTTTCCCTCCGGTGCCATCCTAGATATCGGGACGAGATCCTCTCGTAGTGCTGGAGTGTTGTAACGCCCCGGATACAACTTTCCATATTTGTAACTCCAACTCTTGCCTTTTCCGGAGATGCGATATGATATTTCCTTCATGGTTGGGTTTTTGTCTTTTGTTTTGCATTTTGTTCATGGCGTGCATCTCATCTCATAGCATCATGTGCATCGCATCCATATGTTTTCATAAAACCCGTATCCGCTCGTAGTTGCCGCGTCACCCCTTGCTTTCGTTGACTGTTCCGAGACCAATCGGGTTTTTGCTTCCCTCTTGACCCTGACCACCTAACCTCTCTTGCCACCTCGCCCCCCCTCTTGGCGTGTCTGAAAACCGCTCCGAAACTGAACCGGGCTGTCATGACCGATGAGTCTGGATCATCCCCAAACATCTCTAAAACATCTCCGTTTTTTATTTGGACTTCCTAACCTATATTTTCTTAGCCGTCCGATTATGATCATAGGGTCGTGATATTCCCTAACCTAAATTCATCTGATATAAATATCAGTCTAACCCTTGATCCTAGGGGCTTGTCCCATCCATCCTTCCCATCCGCCGCCACCCGACCAACTCCCTCTTCCTCGAGATCTCCCCCGCTCTGAATCAGCAGCCACCACCTTCCCCTCCTCGATTTTGCCACCGATCCAACCAGCCGCTCCTCATGATCCACGAATCACAAAGCCTGCAGCCTCCTCCCTGCCTTCGTCCGGCCAGCCACATAGCCGGCGGACCAGCAGATGAGCCCTCGCTGCCTGGATCTCTCTCTCTCCCCGCGCCCTCCTTCTCTTCCTTCTTTCTCCTGATCTCACATCTCTCTATCTCTCTCGCAGGACCCTGGAGGCCAAGGCGCCAGGAGCCCGCAGCCACAGCCATGCAGCCCCACAAGCAGCAGCTCCACCGGAGCTCCCTCCGCTGTCGAGCACCTCCAGCAGGACGCCCTGTCGAGCCCCTCTCTCTCCCTGGTTTTCCTTCCTACTCCTCCTCACCTTCCCCTCCTTTTGTTTGCCCCTGCCATGGCCTCTCTTCTCACGTCACTCTCTCTGCAGTAGCAGGACGCTGCCGCCGTCCTCTGCATCACCATGGACGCGCAGCTGGAGCTCCGTGCCTCGCCTTCCTCTGCCTCGCTTATGACCTCCACTGCATGAGATCCGGCCGTTCTCCCTATGCCTCGCCGCCTGCTGCCTCTGATGCCGTCGCGCCAAGCTCCGCCGGCAAGCCCTGCCTCTACCGCCTCACCAAGCAACGTCCCCGGCGATCAGTGACCTCGCCGGAGACCACCCGCGCCACCCGCCAAGTCCCCTGCTTCGCCCCTACACTGAACCTGCCGATGATTCCATGTTGAATGAACGAGCACGACCCCAGCGCCAAGTCCAGATCGATCCCCTGCGCGTTGACCACGCCCCTGCATCGTCCACGCGCCTGGGCCTCCTCTTCTCCGGCCCAGCGCCTCAAAGCCAAGCCGGCCTGCTTCGGCCTCCTCCACCGAACCGGGTCGAAGCCCATGGTGAGGCCACCCACCAGCGCCCCCTTTTTTCCCCTTCCGTTGGGCCAGCCAGTTTCGGCCCGTGACATGTTTTTCCCTGCTGGACGAATTTTGCTAAATATCCTGTGCATGCAGAATTACAGAAAAATGCCATCATATTAAAGTGTTAATAAGTAATTGTCCATGCATCCAAATTAAACATGTCATATATTTAAAATGATTAGAATTGCATCTAGTTTCACATTATGCCACTTTCATCCATGTTTAAAATGTTTAAACTTGCTGTTTGTTTAAATTTGCATAAATGTCATGCTAAAATGATTTATTTCTTAACTAAATAACCGTAGCTCCAAATTTAATAAACTTTATATGTAAATGGGGTGGGAAAATGCATAGATTAACATGGTGCATTTTATTTTGCTGTTTAATAACATTAAAATTTTTTTTAGGGCAGAGCAGTACCAAATTCATAAATATGCACATGGGGATTTTTACGGAATTGTTGTTTGTTGTTTCCGGTCTCATTTAAAGTGCCTAGTTAGGTAGTTTTATTATGCTTCACCCCATGCCATGTTTAACAACACTTAATATTGTTGAGTACCCAAACGAGAGTGAACGAAATAATCAAATGTGGTGTTTCGTCAATATGCAACTTGTTGCATATTGAGTTCCACTTAATTTGTAGTATTGTTTGTTGCACTTTGCCATGCCATGCCTATTTAAATCGGACATGCATCATACTTGTTTGTGCATCATGCCATGTTTATGCTTGTGCATTTGTTGTTTGTTTCTTTCTGGTGTTGCTTCTTAGTTCCGGTAATGTTGCGATTGTGAGGATTCGTTCGACTATTCCCGTTCGTCTTCTTCATGGACTCGTTCTTCTTCCCAGTGGGATTTCAGGCAAGATGACCGTCACCTTGGATCTCATTACTATCATTTCTATGCTAGTTGCTTCGTTCTATCTCTATGATGCGCTTCCTATCACTTGTTCTTCAAGCCTCCCCAAATTGCCATGTCAGCCTCTAACCTTTTCACCCGTCCTAGCAAACTGTTGCTTGGCTATGTTACCACTTTTGCTCAGCCCCTCTTATAGCATTGTTAGTTGCAGGTGAAGTTGAAGATTGCTCCATGATGGACATGATTATGTTGGGATATCACAATATCTCTTATTTAATTAATGCATCTATATACTTGGTAAAGGGTGGAAGACTCGGCCTTATGCCTGGTGTTTTTTTCCACTCTTGCCGCCCTAGTTTCCGTCATATCGGTATTATATTCCCGGATTTTGCGTTCCTTACACGGTTGGGTGATTTATGGGACCCCCTTGATAGTTCGCTTTGAATAAAACACCTCCAGCAAGGCCCAACCTTGGTTTTACCATTTTCCTCACCTAGCCCTTTTTCCCTTGGGTTTCCGGAGCCCGAGGGTCATCTTTATTTACCCCCCCGGGCCAGTTCTCCTCCGAGTGTTGGTCCAAACCGAGCGATGTCCGGCGCCCCCTGAGCAACCAGGGTCTATGCCAACCCGACGTCTGGCTCATCCGGTGTGCCCTGAGAACGAGATATGTGCAGCTCCTATCGGGATTTGTCGGGACATTGGGCGGCTTTGCTGGTCTTGTTTTACCATTGTCAAAATTTCTTGTAAACTGGGATTCCGAGACTGATCGGGTCTTCCTGGGAGAAGGAATATCCTTCGTTGACTGTGAGAGCATGTGACGGGCTAAGTTGAGATACCCCTGTAGGGTATAAACTTTCGAGAGTCATGCCCGCGGTTATGTGGCAGATGGGAATTTGTTAATGTCCGGTTGTAGATAACTTGACACCAGATTCGAATTAAAACACATCAACCGCGTGTGTAGTCGTGATGGTCTCTTTTCGGTGGAGTCCGGGAAGTGAACACGGTTTTGGGTTATGCTTGACGTAAGTAGGAGTTCAAGATCACCTCTTGATCATTGCTAGCTTCACGACCATTCTGTTTGCTTCACTTCTCGCTCTCATTTGCGTATGTTAGCCACCATATTATGCTTAGTCGCTGCTGCAACCTCACCACTTTACCCCTTCCTTACCCATTAAGTTTTGCTAGTCTTTATATCCATGGTAATGGGATTGCTGAGTCCTTGTGGCTCACAGATTACTACAACAATAGTTGCAGGTACAGGTTATGCGATGATCATGATGCGAGAGCGATGCTTACTTGTTTTGGAGTTCTTGTTCTGCTTCTTCTTCGATCAGGGGATAGGTTCCAGGTCGGTAGCCTGGGCTAGCAGGGTGGATGTCGTTTGAGTTTCTGTTTGTGTTTCATCCGTAGTCGGATGGTGCTCTTATGTAAGATGATGTTGTATTCATGTGGTATTGTATGCCTTTTGTATGTATCCCCATCTATTATGTAATGTTGATGTAATGATATCCACCTTGCAAAAGCGTATCAATATGTGGTTCTATCCTTGGTGGGACCTTCGAGTCTCTTTAGGATAGTATCGCATATTGGGCATGACACTTGTACATGGAAATGAGAAGACCCGCCTCATTTCCATATTATTGAACTTCATGCCTCAGAATCCCCTCGAATGAATGAAAAAATAGATTGAATAATTCACGGACCTTCTCTGCCGTGCGATGACCTAATAAGACTCTTACATCCACTTGATCAATAAATGAAAAAATAGCAGATTGATTACTTCAAGTGAAATCCAGAACCAAAATGTTCCTTCTTGACTAGCACACAAGATTTTTCTTGCATATATAATTCTCACTACATTAAGTGCACACTATTTTTCCTCCCGTTGCAACGCACGGGCATATGTGCTACTAGATATAAGTGAAACAAGAGAGTTTAATTCTTTCTACAAAAGATCATGCTCTAACAAATCTAAGTGAATCAAAAGAGCATTCTACGAACATCGGTTTTCTTTGTGAAGAGAAATAGGCAATCCAAACTTCAAATGATATAAGTGAAGCACATGAAGCATTCTATAAAGCCATACGCAAAAGATATAAGTGAAATGAAATGAGCATTCTATAAATCAACCCTGGAATATCTCATACCAGCATGGTGCATAAAATAAAAATGAAAACTAAATGCAAAAGACGCTCCAAGATTTGCACATATCACATGAACAAAACGAAGACGAAAACATACAGATACTTGTTGAAGAAAGATGGGATGCCTTCCGAGGCATCCCCAAGCTTAGACACTTGAGTCTCCTTGAATATTTACTTGGGGTTCCTTGGTCATCCCCAAGCTTCAGCTCTTGTGTCTCCTCCTTCTCATATCGAGACGACCTCGATCTTTGATCACTTCATCCACACAAAACTCAACAGAGAGCTTGGTAAGATCCGTTAGTATAATAAATCAAATCACTACTCAAAGTACTGTTAAAAACCAATTCCTCTTTTGTTTTTGCACTGTAGCTACTGTAATATAACTTTTCCATGGCTCATACCACCGATAATAATCGATAGTTTCATCAAAACAAGCAAAACAATGCATCGAAAACAGAATCTGTCTTAAACATGACAGTCTGTAGCAACCTGAAACAAAAACATACTTATGATACTCCAAAAATTCTACCAAATTAGGAAAACGTAAAAAAGTTGTATACAAAGATTGTGCAAAATGTTTCAGAAACGTTTGACATTCCAGTAAAAAACTAAAATTCACGCGCTACAGCCAAAGTTTCTGTTTCTGCACCTCACAAACCAACAGGCAAATCTTGGCACATTATTTTTATAATACAATGGAATTGTACAAGGGGATAATTATTTTTGTGAAAATCTTCATGAAAAATTCTACATTGTTTCCATGAGCATGAACTCAAGTGTTCAAGGTCAACCCTCACTTCTCCAATGCATATCTTCCAATCGCTTCTCTTTCATGAAAAGTTTTAAGTTCCCCTCTATATTTTTTTTGTTTTTAAACTTTATAAAAGCACTCAACAGAAATAAATGACTCTCTAAAACTTCCGGGTTGTCTCACATGCAGCACTTACTTTAAAGCCATTAAGCTAGGCATAAAGTGCTCAAGTAATGGATCCACCGGATCCCAAGGTATATCAAAGCCAATTTGAATTAACGATGATTTGGCATTGAGTAGTGAGCACAAAGAAACATAAATCAAGCAATGATGAAGTCTAACTCTCTTCCTATGCATCGACATGTCATACAAGAACAATTCACGCACATCAAGTAAAGGCCAATACATAGCATAAGAAGTTTCTTGCAATTTTATCGTGTTGGAAACACAGGGGCGGAGATGTAGTTCCTCTCTCATAATAATTGCAAGTAGGAGAAGCAATCACATGCATATTATATTCATCAAAATCATCACGTGCAACAGTAAAAGGAAACCCATCAATATAATCCTTAACAAGTGCAAACTTCTCCGATATAGTGTAGTTTGGAGAATTCAAAAAGATAATAGGACTATCATGTGTAGGTGCAATAGCAATAATTTCATTATTGACATAAGGAACTATAGCAAATTCATCTCCATAAGCATAATTCATATTGGTATCTTGGCCACAAGCATCAAGTTCATCAAAAAGGGATATTTCAAATGAATCAACGGGATCATAGCCATTATCATAGCATTCATCCTTCGGTAAGAACGAAGGGACATTAAACAATGTATGAGTTGAAGAGTTACTCTCATTAGAAGGTGGGCACGGGTAGCTAATCCATTCTTCCTCCTTTTGTTCTTCACTCTCCTCATCATCTTTTTCATCGAATGAGCTCACATTTTCATCAATTCCTTCTTCCATAGACTCCTGCAAAATATTAGTCTCCTCTTGGGCAGCGGAGATTTTTTCTCAATAAATGTATCAATATCAGAATTGTATTTAAAATTATCATAGCAATATTTAAGGATAGTAAAATTTTCAGGTCTATAAACTGAATCATCAAAATCTTCAAACTTTTTGAACAAAGATTCAATTTAATAAGCACCCTTAAAAGCAACAAATTCTTCTATTCATTCCACATCATAGTAATGATATATACCATTAGCATAAGAAGCCAGGGTTTCATTATAATTAAATTTACATGAAAAGGGAAGATGTGAAGCAGTCATCATAGAGCAACAAGTGTAATCATATCTCAAGCATAGTTGCCTAGCATACCAATGCAACATATGAATTTGATCCCATAACAATTTCCCTTTATGCGTCAAGCGATAATCCCTAAAGTATTCACGTTGATCCAATGTTACTCCCATTATATAGTTGAATGGGGTTTTCTTTGGATTATCAAAGTAGTGCATAATATCTTTTGCATAACGATCATTGAGGGTTTTAGGAGGTTCCCCGCCTCCATGAGTAGCAAGTACAACTAATTTTTTTGGTGTTTCATGTTCCATATCCATAACTAAAGATAGAGAACAACTTAGAACAGGAAATAAAAACTACTTAGTCATAAAACAAACAAGCACACACGAGAATATTCACCCCACGCTATTGCTTCCCAACAACAGCGCTAGAAAAAGGTCTTGATAACCCACAAGTATAGGGGATTGTTTGTAGCCTTCTTCGATAAATAAAAGTGTCAAACCCAATGAGGAGCTGAAGGCAGAACAAATATTCCCTCAAGTTCTATCAACCACCGATACAACTCTACGCACACTTGATGTTTGCTTTACCTAAATCTCAAGCCCCTCCGAGATTGGATCTCCCTCTCTGTTCTCTTCTGTTTCGCGCTCCTGAGATTTGGCCCTTCACGGTTTCTTAATTTCCCGGAGATCCATAACTCTGATTGCGCTGATCATTTTACACGATTTTTTCTAGATATAAGCTTCCTTGCAACCGAAGTATAGATCCAACCGACGTTCGAGGAGGCCACGATACACCAGGGCGCGCCTGGGCCTAGTGGCACACCCTGGTGGGCTGTGGCAGCCTCGGTCTTCCGTTTACATTGATTCCACCTCCTAAAATTCACAAATATTCCGAAATAATTCTCCGTAGAGTTTCATCACATTTGGACTTTGTTTGATATGGATTTTCTGCGACACAAAAACATCCAACAAACAGGAACTGGTAGTGGGCACTGGATAAGTAAGTTAGTCCAAATAAATCATATAAAAAGTTGCCAAAAGTATGTAAAAGTTGAATAATATTGGCATGAAACAATTGAAAATTATAGATACGACCAAGACGTATCAGGCGTTTGACGGGATGCCTTGTCGCGCTAAGAAGATTCATCTCCAAGTCTACCGAGCGCGCCCTGCCGTTCTTCAATCTTGAAGAAGGCGGGAACCATGAATTGTACCCCAAAAGCAGATGCGGCCCTGCAAGAGTTGAAGGCCTATTTATCTTTGCCCACCTTGGTTGCTCCCAAACCACAAGAGTTGTTGCTGCTATACTTAGCGGCAACCAACCAACTGATTAGTGCAGCCTTGGTGGCGCAGCGGGAAGTGGACGAGCCAGAGAGTGAGCAAGGACCGGCAGAGTCAGATAAGGATCAGGACAGAAGTAAGCACGGCAGCGATGGCAACCCCAAGGACACGGCAAGGAAGAAAGTGGTGCAGCACCCAATGTACTTCGTCAGTTCCATGTTACAAGGGGCTCGATCTATGTACTCTGGCGTGCAAAAGTTGATCTTTGGCCTCATCATGGCCTCAACGAAACTGCGCCACTACTTCCAAGCCCATGAGATCACGGTTGTCACTCGCTTCCCATTGCAAAGGATACTCCGAAACCTTGAGGCTACTGGCAGAATAGTGGAATGGGCTTTGGAGTTATCCAGTTTTTGTCTGAAGTTTGAGAGCACATCAACAAATTCAGAGTAGGGCGTTGGTAGAGTTTATTGCAGAACGGACGCCAACCCCTGATGAGGAAGTGACAGAAACAGTTACCCCCGACAAGGAAGCATCCAGTATTGGATTATGTATTTTGATGGTGCCTTTTCCCTACAAGGTGCAGGGGCTGGCGTGCTTCTTTTCGCACCCTCGGGGGAGGACTTGAAGTACGTCGTCTAGAAGCATTTTGCCCGGGAAGAGGCAACGAACAATACAACAGAGTATGAAGGACTCCTTGTCGGGCTCAGGATTGCCGCTGAATTGGGAATTAAGAAGTCGACCATTCGAGAAGATTCATAGCTTGTGTTGAGACAAGTCAGCAAGGATTACCAAAGTCCATTGATGGAGGCATACATTGAGGAAGTGAGAAGATTGGAGAAGTGCTTTGACGGATTGCAAACAGAGCATGTACCCTATGCAGAAAACAGCATAGCTGATCATCTGTCAAAGTGTGCTGCGCAAAAGCTTCCTGTGGAACCAAGAAATTTTATTCTCCATCTTACTCAGCCCTTCGTATCCCTAGCAACAATGGCCCAGAAGAGGAGAAAGATGGACTCCGATAAGCCTCTCCCGGTAGAGCCTCGTGCTCCTGGCAGGGACAATGCTGCAAACTCACAACTTGCCGGTCTACACACTCCTACCGGACCATGGTCCCCATGGACGAGGAGTGTGCCCTCACAGTTTAGGAGGTGCCGCTAGTCCTCGTTGCCGAGCCCCAGGCTCCAACTTGGGCAAGGCACATAGTCCACTTTCTCAAACCGGAGAACTCCCCAATGACCAAGATGAGGCTGAAAGAGTAGCCCGGAGGGCCAGTATGTACCAGTTCATCGATGAAACTCTGTACAGAAGGAGGCCCAACGGTGTGAAATTGAAGTGCATCTACTGGGAAGAAGGAAAGGAACTGCTGGTTGAGATTCCCATAGGCATGTGCGGCTCCCACATTGGATCAAGGGCATTAGTTGGGAAAGTATTCTTTCAGGAATTCTATTGGCCCACAGCCCTCCAAGATGCGGTCGAGCTAGTCAGGAAATGTGAAGCCTACCAGTTCCATTCCAAGAACATCCACCTGCCTTCCCAGGCTCTTCAGACAATCCATTTATCATGGCCATTTTCGGTCTGGGGGCTCGATATCCTCGGCCCTTTCCCCCGAACAATCGGTGGCTTTGAATTCTTGTTCGTTGCCATCGACAAGTTTACAAAGTGGCGGAAGTGATCCCCGTGAGAAAGGTGACTGCTTGGTCAGCTATCAAGTTCTTGAAAGAACTGGTGTGTCGTTTTGGAGTTCCAGCAAGGATCATTACCGACAATGGCACCTAGTTCACGAGTCGTGCCTTCATGCAATATGTTCGCACCCTCGGAATCAAGGTCTCATTTGCCTCTATTGCACATCCCAAAAGCAATGGGCAAGCTGAGAGAGCGAACGCTAAATTGCTGCGGGGCCTCAAAACAAGAACCTTTGATACGCTGCGGAAGCACAGCAGGCGGTGGATTGATGAGTTGTCGGTAGTCCTCTGGTCCCTCGGAACGACACCAAATCGAGCTACCGGGAAGACTCCTTTCTCTGTGGTCTATGGGGCAGAAGCAGTTACCCCAACGGAACTCATTTATGGGTGGCCTCGAGTGCTTGCCTACAATTAAGTAGCGCAATATCAGCACTAGCGTGACGACACTATGCTACTTGAGGAGAACCGTCTCTGGGCTGCTACGCGTGTTGCATGCTATCAGCAAGCCCTGTGTCGCTATCACAACAGGGTTCATGCCCGGTGTTTTGCGGAAGGTGACCTTGTCCTTAGGCGCGTTTAGTCGGCCAAGGGTACAAACAAGTTGACGCCAAAGTGGGGAGGCCCTTACTGGGTAGTATGAGTCACCAGACCTGGCACAGTCCGTATGGAGACTGGAGATGGCATTCAATTGCAAAACTCATGGAATATTGAGCATCTCCGCAAGTTCTACCCGTAAGGCGCGACTATCGGGCCCTTCCTGGCAGCCACCCATTTGTACAGGCCTTACCTCAGCTGCATGTAACCCCTCGTACAAAGTTAGGGCAATGACCCTGTGCACCAGAGAAATAAACAAAGCGCTGGGGGGCCCCGACCAAGTTGCATGCATGCATGATCATTCCAAGAGCATTTGCATAAGAATTTCATGAGCATCTGCATATGCATATAGATAGGATCGCATCCTACATCATTCTCATCTACATAAAGTTGTTGGTTCCTACCGTGAACTTGGCTTCTACAAGGAGTTGAGAAGATGGACTAGCACTATGATCCCCGGCAAGCCAAACAGATAAGTTCTACCTCCTATCCATAAGTGTTATGTAAGCTAAAATTTGTGCATTAGAAAGCTTCGCCGCTCTTCTAAGCTTAGGTGCTCCCACTCTAGGCTCGAACGTTGCTTCAGTCTAGGTGGCCGCAGTTGCCTTTGCTGAGAAAGGGTTGGCGGGGGGCTGGTCCCTTTATTTTTTGCCAGGTAGACCCCGGTCCCCAGCAACAAAATAGAAAAAGGGTACCGACAGGATAGAATGATGGGGAAGGCTCATTTATTTAACTAAAGAGGAATCCCACCTCTGCATGGACATACACATGCACGAGTTCCCGGCAAGGCTCATATTTTCCATTAATTTGTTGATTATACAAGTACAAGCCTTACAGAACACATACATGCACTCGAGAGATTACATTATTGAATTAAAATTTGGTAAATGCCTAAAAGTTTAAGATTGAAAAAAGATAAGTGCCCCGTAATCCCCTTTCTTGTCCCTCTCCACCCAGGCATGGCAGGTGAAGGCAAAGAGGGCAAAAGGAGACACCGGTGAACACGTCGATGGAGAGTTGGCGGAGGCAACCCAACAACCACCGCCACCAGGGCCAGCAGGACACGGTAGGGCTAACAGAGCTGCAGCCCGAGAGGAAGCCTGTCGGGGTCCAGCTGGGCTGCCACTGGAGCAAGCTAGGAGACACCACTATCGCCTTTGCACCCAACTCCCTAGCAAATCACCCTGCCAGGGAGGAGATGCAGATGCAGATGATGGTGCTACTACCTGATGAAGATGGTGTGGGTGACATTCAACTGGAGTCAGAGTCATCACCCTCCCGCCCGCTGCCGTCATCATCGCCACCACTGTCCTCCCCGTCGCTCTCACTCGGGAAGGAGCTTTCGTTGTCGGTGGAGCTCTCTGCACAGCAACCTAAGCAAATTCCTGAGCGCCCGAAGATTTTGACAGAGAGAAGGCCGCTCTCCATTAATTTAAACTGGAGATCGTGCCCCTCCGACAAGCTATGGGAATGGGAAAAGGTCTTCCAACCACGGCAGAGATACATGACATGAGGATCAGGGAAGTCGGCATCAACCCACATGCCGCCATTCCCGCAGCCCCTCATGTGTGACCACAGAGCATGTGGTGGGTCAAGCTCCATTTCCCGTGCGAATGGAGTAGGAAGATGGAGGTGGCCGCACAGAGGCTTGTATAGCCTGATGACAAACTCCCGAGGCTGGTCTCCGACATGGCCTTCCATCGGGGGAGGAGCCGCCAGCGAGGGCGCGGCCAGAGCGCCACCCCGTCCTCCTCTCTCGAGCACCGCAGTGGCCATGCCCTCGCCCCCTCCCTCCACCCCTCGCAGCAGGTTCCGGTGCCACAGGATCTAGAGGAGGGGGAATACGATGTCGAGAAGAAGCCCTCGTCACCGTCGCTAGAATACCACCACGTCCTCATCCTCTCACCATGGCGAGTGTAGAAAGACTATGGGGGAAGAAGAAGAAGCAGGTGCGTATGGAGATGCACCGCTTCTACCCCCTTTTATAGAAGGACAAGGTAGGGGGCTGACCCCTCACTTAGGGGACAGCTGCCCCGCTCATCCAATACAGCCTCCCCGCCCATCCAAAGGCGCAGGGGATCAGGACCGACCTGCTGCCCCAACCAGCGATGCCTGATTTCCCGCGATGGCACTCACACTCGTGCTCTCCGTATTCACCACCTACCCCTCCCAACGCATGTGGTACACATGGCGAATTCTTTTGAAGCATGGAGGCAAGTGGGATGGAAGTTTCCATCCCGTGATTGTGGGATGCGAGCGCCATGCGGGCCACAATCTGAGTTTTTCCGTAACATTGTGCGCGACGCGCGGGAAAACTAGACACTGGCCCGGACTCAAGAGTAAGGAAGAAGCAAAGAAGACCCCCAGAGGCCAGCCTCTTCGACGCCCCTTCCTGTGCACTTATTAGGGCCTACCCTGACAACGCCCGACAACGCGATCGGGGCAGGCCCAGGGGCTTCTATCAGTGCAACAGACCCTGGGTATGTTGCCCTGACTATGCACAGGCATGTGTACAAGATTATGGCATCAGGCCATGCCAGAGTACAAGAGACCAAGATCTTCAAAGGACCAGCATGCAGAACAAGAGGACCAAGATCAAGCCAGAGAAGCCAGATACCGCCAGGAGAAAAGCCTCCCTTGCCGGGCAAACGAGCTTGGCAAGGGCAGAGCCACCCCCGGCAGAGAGCGTCCAAGACGTCCCGGCAGGGCCTGCCAGGACTCGCGGAGGCAAGAAACACCTCTCAACCACTCCCCCACGACCCACGTCGTCAACCAGTGCGGTGTCAAGCCACAAAGTGATTAAGTGGTAGACATTTGCCACATGGCAGACTCTTTCTACAGGAAAGTCTACAGAGTTAGGTATGATAGCACTATTTGCTATCTTATCAGTGCATAATGACTAATTTGCCATTGTGGTGACCCCTTAACCTATAAAAAGAGGCCCATGGCAACCGTAGAAAGGGTTCGCAAGGCTAGAAGGTTGGACACCCATATGCGTGTAGCCACTGCCGCCCCTGCCGGGCAAGTGTACTATGCTCCACCACCATTCTTCCACCATCAATCCACCAAAGCAGGATTAGGGTTTTACACCTCGCGGCGGCCCGAACCTGGGTAAAATTGCTCGTGTGATCCCTGTCATGCTTCCCCACGCGCCTCTGCTCTTTGTGTAATGTGACATCCCCCCTGCCGAACTAGCAAGGGGCGCTTGGTCCCATAGGTGGCCATGGTTTCCCACGACAATATACTTCTTTATAAAGGTTGGATCATTCAAGAAGTAGTGTCTCAAATTAAAGAACTTTTTCTTTTGTTGGTATGTAAAACTAGGTGGTATGTATTTAGCAACAATGTAATTAGCATAGTCTGCATACCAAGGAGTATTACGAGAAGCATTTATAGCAGCTAGTTGTTCATCAAGAAAACTGTCATCAATAGGTAGTGGGTCATCAAAAACCTTTTCTAAACTAGACAAGTTATCAGGTATGGGATTCTCAGCTCCCTTCCTATCGTTAATATGCAAATCAAACTCTTGTAGCAAAAGAACCTACCTAATGAGTCTAGGTTTAGCATCTTTCTTTTTTATAAGGTATTTAACAGCAGCATGATTGGTGTGAACAATTACCTTAGAATCAACAATGTAATACCTGAATTTATCACAAGCAAACACAACTGCTAAAAATCCTTTCTCGTTAGTGGCACAATTTCTTTGAGCACTATCTAGAGTTTTACTAGCACAATGGATATCATTTAATTTCTTATCAACTCTTTTGCCTAGAACAGCACCAACAACATAACCACTAGCATCACACATAATTTCAAAATGCAGGTTCCAATCAGGTGGTTGAACGATAGGAGCAGACGTTAAGGCTTTCTTAAGTGTTTCAAAGGATTCTACACAATTATCATAAAAAACGAATGGAACATCTTTTTGCTAGAGATTATTAAGAGGCCTAGAAATTTTAGAGAAGGCTTTAATGAACCTCCTATAGAAACCAGCAAGACCAAGGAAACTTCTTATAGCTTTAATATCTTTAGAACATGGCATTTTCTCAATTCCATCAACTTTAGCTTTATCTACTTCAATACCTCATTTAGGAATTTTATGCCCCAAGAAAATACCTTCATTAGTCATAAAGTGACACTTCTCACAATTCAAGACAAGATTAGTTTCTTCACATCTCTGCAAAACTCGATCAAGGTTGCTTAAGAAATCATCAAAAGAAGTTCCATAAAACGAAAAATCATCCATGAAAACCTCAACAATCTTTTCACAAAAGTCAGAGAATATAGCAGTCATACATCTTTGAAAGGTACCAGGTGCATTGCATAAGCCAAAAGGCGTACGTCTATAAGCATAAGTTCCAAAAGGACAAGTGAAAGTAGTTTTTTCTTGGTCGGGTTGTGACACGGGTATTTGTGAGAAACCAGAATATCCATCAAGAAAGAAAAAGTGTGTGTGCTTAGACAATCTTTCTAACATTTTATCAATAAAAGGCAAGGGATAATGATCTTCTCTAGTTGTTTTATTTAATTTTCCAAAATCAATTACAATCATATAACCAGTTACAATTCTTTGTGGGATAAGCTCATTTTTATCATTAGGAACAACGGTAATGCTTCCTTTCTTAGGGACACAATGAACAGGACTTACCTGTTGACATCAGATTTTCTCATGGTCAAAAACATAATTAAGAACGCATCAAATGGAAAAGTGCTCAAAGTGAGAAAGTTCTGTATTGTCAAAAGGAGAAAATTTTATATTTGGGTCATAGCCATCCAATCTCATCTCTAAGGTCAAAGTTGTGTTAGAAGTACTAGATTTTGTATCCAGAACATTATTCGGCTGATTAAGCTCTCAATACGGCCTCATATGAGAAAACTTTCTACACAAATTGTCTTTGTCTCATCGACATGGTCGATTTCGATATAAAAAATGTCTCAGTCGGAGTTCATAGGCAAAAGTTAGAGACAAAACATTGTGCTGCAAAATTTTAGCCCGGAAGTTTCGGGCAAAACTTCTGGGGAGGTTCTGGGCTAAACAGAGAGTTCGCACGTGGTGCACCCCGAAAGCTGGAATTTCAACATTATTTGTAGATTTTCAGGCCAGAGCTCATCCTCAATATGACCTCGTATGAAAAAGTTATCAACTAATGAACTTTTCTCCATTGCAAGATCTACAACTTTGCTTTTGGGACCGCCGCAATCTGAAGCCATATGCGACCTGCAGAAGGGGTGCAAGAGGGCAACCTGATGTAATTTTAGCCCAGAAGTTCTGGACTGACCGGAAGTTCCGCCCCCTAGTCCGAGTTAGGTTAACTCCTAATGTTTTGGACGGGATCTGAGTCCTTTTTTTGTACAGAAAGTTCAGACGCCTCATATATATGTAAGAGGTGACGGCCGATTGAACAACACACAGTCAATAAATTCATCTACCAGTTTCTACCTTTACTCTAATATCTCTCCCTTGTTCTTCTTCTTCCTCGTTCTTCGTTCATTCTTCTTGTTGCGGGGCGGCGAACCCCGAGGCCCTAGGGGCGATCAGGTTAACCTAGAGCAACCCATAGCCGCCGCGCGCCCTGATGAGGTCCCTCCTGGGCGTATGGGTTTTCGGGTCTACAAAATCATCCGTTGGATTGCTTGCGTACCGCGCTTCCAGCCGGGTCTCCTTCGACGTGAGCTGTCGTGCATCACCCCCGGCATCGAGGGTACACGGTGATGTGTTTGTGTACGAACATTACCCATCTACTATCGGCTATGGGATAGATTATATCTGCTTCAAGAAGCTTTAATATTTCAGTTCTTACCACCTCCTTCGTCTTAGGATTTAATTGTCGTTGATGATCAACAACTGGTTTAGCATCAGGCTTCATATTAATCTCATGCTGACATAAAGTGGGGCTAATGCCCTTAAGATCATCAAGAGTATATCCAATAGCTGAACGGTGCTTCCTTAGAGTTTTTAGTAATCTGTCTTCATGCTCTCAAAGGTTAGCACTAATAATAATAGGATATATCCTCTTTTCATCCAGATATGCATATTTCAATGTATCGGGCAATTGTTTTAGTTCAACTACATGATCATGTTTAGGTGGAGGACCTCCAAGAGTTTCAAAAGGTAAATTATGTTTCAGGATAGGTGGTTGATCAACGAACATCTTATCTATTTCATTTCTTTCATTCATATGCATATTGTTTTCGTGGTCTAGCAAATATTGTTCAAAAGGTTCAGTAGGAGGTACGGCAATACAAGTGAGACCAATAATTTCATCCTTAATATGTAATTCTTTATCATGGGGTTGTCTACGAAACTTAGAAAATTGAACTCATGAGAAATATCACTAAAGTTAAGAACCACAATTTCTTTAGCACAATCGATCTTAGCATTAACAGTGTTCGAGAAAGGTCTACCAAATATTATTGGACAAAATCATCTTGTGGAGAACAAAGAACTAGAAAATTAGTAGGGTATTTTATTTTTCCACACAAGACTTCAACATCCCTAACAATCCAAAGTGGTGTAATGTATCTCTGTTTGCAAGCTTAATAGTAACATCAATGTCTTCTATTTCAGCAAGAGCAATATCATTCATAATTTCTTGATATAAGGTAAGCGAAATGGCACTCACACTAGCACCCAAATCACATAAGCCATGATAACAATGATCCCCTATCTTAACTGAGACAACAGGCATGCCACCAACAAGTTTATTCTTATCTTTATCATCAGGCTTAGCAATTCTAGCAGCTTCACCACAAAAGTAAATAGCATGTTTATCTATATTATCGGCCAAGAGATATTTAACCATATCAACATTAGGTTACACTTTAACTTGTTCAGAGGATCTAGGTGCTCTAATATTACTTTTGTTAACCATGGTTGAAACCTTAGCATGTTCCTTTATCCTAACAGAAAAAGGTGGTTTTTCAATAAAATCAGTAGGAACAACTGGATCAACATTATAATGATAGTTTCATCTTTAACTACAATGGGCTCCTCAATATTTTATTTAATAGGAGGGGGAGATCAACATGGGTAGCAAATGATTCACAAAATGCAGCTACTATCTTAGAGTCAAGCCCATATTTCGTGCTAAACTTATGAAAAGCTTCAGTATCCGTAAAAGATTTAACATAGTCGAACTTAAGCATTATACCTGACTCATTACCGTTGTTGAGTTCCCAATCTTCAGAGCTACATTTATTTCTATCCAGAAGATCCCATCTCAATTCAAGAGCCAGTCGGAGAACAATCGAGCATGGTTTGATCATCCTGAGAAAGTCGTGCATAAATATTTTGTAAGATAATTTCTTTAGGGAGCTCATTATTGGGGCATGTATACATCATGTATTTAAGCCTCCCCCAATCTTGAGCGATTCTTTCTCCTTCACGAGGCCAAAAATTATATGTATATAATTCCGATCACGATGAACCAGATGCATAGGATAAAACTTTTGATGAAATTCCAATCTTAATCGGTTCAAATCCCAAGCTCCAATATCATAACATAGCTTATACCATGTAAATGCCTTTCCCTTCAAAGAAGGAAAACCTTGTTCTTAACTTCATCTCTGGGTAAACCTTCAAGCTTAAATAATCCACAAACTTCATCCACATAGATTAGGTGCATATCAGGATGTAGTGTTCCATCTCCTACATAAGGATTAACTAGCAGTTTCTTTATCATACCCGAAGGAATCTCATAATAAATATTTTCAGTAGGTGTAGTAGGTTGAGGAGCAACTCTTTGTGCTTCCGGTCAAGGTGAAGATACCCCAAATAAATCCCTCAAAGGATGGTTTTCCATAGTAACAAGTGACAATAAGTTTCAGCACACAATATAAATGTTTCCTTACCAAATTCCACTTACCAAAGGCACTTCGCTCCCGGCAACGACGCTAGAAAAGAGTCTTGATAAGCCACAAGTATAGGGGATCAATCTTAGTCCTTTCAATAAGTATTAGTGTCGAACCCAACGAGGAGCATAAGGAAATGACAAGCGGTTTTCGGCAAGTTATTTTGTGCAGGCACTGAAATTGTTGGTAACACATAGTTTGATAGCAAGGTAATTTGTAACGGGAAAGTATAGTAACTATAAAAGGGTCAGCAAGTTATCACAATCCTTTTTTTAGCAAACAATATGCCAGAAAGGTCTCTTATAATAAGCAAAGCGTTCTTGAGGACACACGGGAACTTCATCTAGTCACTTTCATCATGTTTGTTTGATTCGCGTTCGTTACTTTGATAATTTGATATGTGGATGGATCGGTGCTTGGGTGCTATTCTTACTTGAACAAGCCTCCCACTTATGATTACCCCCTGTCACAAGCATCTGCAACTATGAAAGAAGAATTAAGAATAATCTAACCATAGCATGAAACATATGGATCGAAATTAGTCCCTTACGGTATAGCGCATAAACTTGGGTTTATGCTCCTGTCACTCTAGCAACCCATCATCTAATAACTAATCCACAATGATTTCCCTTAGGCCCAAATATGGTGAAGTGTCATGTAGTCGACGTTCACATAACACCAGTAAGGGAAATGATAACATACATATCATCAAAATACCAAAGAATACCAAATTCACATGATTACTTATGACAAGACTTCTCCCATGTCCTCAAGAACAAACATAACTACTCGCAAAACATATTCATGCTCAAGATCAGAGGGGTATTGAATAGCATAATGGATCTGAACATATGATCTTCCAAAACCAACAAGCATCAACTACAAGATGTAATCAACACTACTAGCAACCCACATGTACCAATCTAAGGTTTTGAGACAAAGATTGAATACAAGAGATGAACTAGTCTTTGAGATGAGATGGTGCTGGTGAATATGTTGATGAAGATTGGTCCTTCCATGATGAGAGGGTCGTTGGTGACGACGATGGCTTCGATTTTCCCCTCCCGAAGGGAAGTTTCCTCAGTGGAATCGCTCCGCTGGAGAGCAAAAGTGCCCATGCCCAGGTTCTGCCTCGAGCTGGCGGCGCTTCATCCCGAAATCATTCTCTTGATTTTTTTCAAGGGAAAATGGGGTTATATAACAGAAGATGGGCCCCGGAGGCCTGCCAGGATCACCACAAGCCCTGGGGGCGCGGCCCCAGGGCTTGTGGCTACCTGGTGGGTCCCCCTCTGGTACTTATTTTGCCAATAATTTTAATATATTCCAAAATAATTCTCTATCAATTTTTATCTCATTGGAGATGTTCAGAAAATGCTTCCGATATAGCCCTTTCCTGTCCAGAATTCCAGCTGTCGGGAATCTCCCTCTTTATGTGAATCTTGCAAAATAAGAAACAAAATACATAAGAATTGTATCATAAAGTGAAATAATTGTCCATAATGCAATAAATATAGACATAAAACATGATGCAAATGACGTATCAGTTGTTCGAGGTCATCGCCCATAGTGTTGTCTCAAAAACCGTTTGCAATAGAAAACCCCAATAAGCAGGCTAATTGGCCTATTATTATTAACCTGTTTTTAATCAAATTGACATTTCATATTAAGTACACAAATATACTGCAATTTTGTATTATGGAACTAGGGTTTCATAATTGAAATACATTAGAGTACAACATCATATAGCTTCAGCACTCAGTTACACCATATAGGCATATAGCTAGCTACCCCATTACACAATTGCACCAGCACCAAGTTTCACATGCAACATCTATAGCCTCTGGAAATTAGCATCATATATGGTAGATAGACAGATGAATCTCATCTGGAAAATTGCTGAAGCGGAAGGCGAATATTGAGCCTTCAATGATGTTGAAGGTCCTTTCAACTTTAGGCCAGTGCCTGTGGATGATTGACCATCCATCATTCGTCCTCTTGAGGAAGACTTCAATACTGTACCATGGGTGTTGTATGACCATACAGGGGGTTTGAGAAGTAATCAGTGATGACCTGCTTTGGAAAGACCTAAAAACAAACATATGCATAAATATCTTCTCTAAACTTGGACATGGTGTAAAGGAATAAAAAGACAAGGTATAAGAGTTGGTACCATCCTATAGTTCACTGATGTCTTCTTCATTCTGCAGACAAAGATCTTGTTTTCGTCACTTGTTTCTTTATCATAACAATCTATCTAAGTTTCTTGACTTGACTCATATTCATGGACAACTCATTTCCCCATATGCAAAATGGGTCGAACTGTGGGTCAAAACCTCTAACCGCGGGAGCTACATGTTTAAGACCAAATTGTTAAAAACCTAAATATTAGAATGGTTCCTGCAATTGCACAATAAGGTGCTATTAGACAAAGGACCATGCATGTGCAAACCTTGATGGTAAACCTCAATGCCTCCCATTGTTTCCCTACAACACATATAAGGTAGTTATTGATCAGGTTAAGTGAGGGTTGGCATACTATCAGTAAAATATGTTGATAGAAAATAAACACATTGCAGATTCAGCAGATTAGTTTGAGCCACAAGGAAAAGCCATTTATCCAAAGAAAGCATGATTAAGAACTAGGAAATATAGCAATTGTATATCTTTCTCATGTATTTAGTACAACAAAATTTGATTTATTCCTCACAAGCATAACAATACAAAGTACCCCAACAATTGAACATCAAAATGCAGAATTGAACCAAACACTTAAGTAAACACCACAACAAATGAGCCAAACATTAACTGAGCACCATATTGCACAATATAACAAAAAAGAAGATCAGATAGTTAACCAAACCAATCATGCTTAACAACATGGAAATATAGCAATTGTATTTGTGTCTCATGTATTTAGTATAGCCAAATTTGATTTGTTTCTCACATGGAAGACAATACAAAATTATACCCATAACAATTGAACATCGCATCACAGAATTGAACCAAATAGTTAACTAAACACCACAACAAATGAACCAAACTATATCCGAGTAGCACATTGCACAATATATGACATACTAGAAGATCGGACAGTTAACCAAACCAAGCATTCTTAACAACTTGGAAATATAGCAATTGTATTTGTTTCTCATGTATTTTGTACAGCCAAATTCGATTTATTTCTCACATGAAAAACAATACAAAATAGCACCCATAAGAATTGAACATCACATTGTAGAATTGAACCAAATAGTTAATCAAACATGACAACAAATTAACCAAACAGTTAATAACTGAGCACCACATTGCACGATATATAGAACATATATACTAGAGGATCAGATTGCATGGTAACAATACATAGGACAATTCACTAGAATTAGTTAAGGAAATGCAGGAGAAGCACATGCAACAGGTAAACCAAACATGCTTAACGGACATAGCTAGCAAGCTGAACATAGGTCCTTATAGTGAGTAAGACAAGCTACTCCTTGTCGTCGGAGATATCGATGACGATTGGCTCCTTGTACTTGGAAGAGGGTGAGGCCTCCACATCGTGGGTGCCCTCGTCGTAGTGGTGAGTTTACCGAGCCACTTCGGGCACCAACCTGTTGGCTCTGGAGTGGACGTAAGCACGAGCACGTTGTGAAAACACATCATAGTCTTCGTTGAAGGCACCGATGGTGGCCTCAAGAAAACACCAATAACTGTCGTTTAAAGCAGCCAATCGCGTGGTGGCATTAGCGACGAGACATCGACGGTGGCCTCAATGGCGAGGTGCTCCTCCAAGATCTCGGGGTTGGCATGAATGGTAGCCATCGCGACCTCATCCACGTGTGCGACTGCTACTTCTTGAGCTTGCGTTGGTTTTTCCCTTGAAGAGGAAAGGGTGATGTTGCAAAGTAGAGTAAGTATTTCCCTCGGTTTGAGAACCAAGGTATCAATCCAGTAGGAGAAAACGCACAAGTCACCAAATACCTGCACAAACAATCAAACAAACACGCACCTAATGCGATAAAGGGGTCATCAATCCCTTCATCGTTACTTTCAAAAGTGAGATCCGATATAGAAAGATAAACGGTAAAGTAAATATTTTAGGTATTTTTTGTTTATTGAACAGAAAGTAAAAGATTGCAAAATAAATAAACCATGACAGAAATCGGTAAGTTGACAGGAAACTAATATGATGTAAAATAGACCCGGGGGCCATAGGTTTCACTAGTGGCTTCACTCAAGGTAGCAAATATTCAGTGGGTGAACAAATTACTACCGAGCAATTGATAGAAGAGCGCATAATTATGATGATATCTAAGGCAATGATCATGAATATAGGCATCACGTCCGTGTCAAGTGGAACGAAACAATTCTGCGTCTACTATTATTACTCCACACATCGACCGACTCCTACCTGCATCTAGAGTATTTTCATGAAGAACAGAGTAACACATTAGGTAAGATGACATGATCTAGAGGAATTAACTCAAGCAATATGATGAAAACCCCATCTTTTTATCCTCGATGGCAACAATACAATACATGCCTTGTTGCCCCTACTGTCACTGGGAAAGGACACCGCAAGATTGAACCCAAAGCTAAGCACTTCTCTCATTGCAAGAAAAACCAATCTAGCAGGCCAAACTAAATCGATAATTCGAAGAGACTTGCAAAGAAATCGAATCATGCATATAAGAATTCAGAGAAGACTCAAATAATATTCATAGATAATCTGATCAAAAATCCACAATTCATTGGATCTCGGCAAACACACCGAAAAATAGTATTACATCAAATAGATCTCCAAGAACATCGAGGAGAACATGGTATTGAGAATCAAAGAGAGAGAAGAAGCCATCTAGCTACTAGCTATGGACCCGTAGGTCCGTGGTAAACTACTCATGCTTCATCGGAAGGGTAGTGGTGTTGATGTAGAAGCCCTCCGTGATCAAATCCCCCTCCAGCAGGATGCTGGAGAAGGCCCCTAGATCGGATATCACTGGTACATAAGGTTGCGGCGGTGGAAAAGTGTTTTTGTGGCTCCCCTGATGTTGTTGGGGTATAATAGTATATATAGGCAAAGGAACTAGGTCAGGAGAGCTCCAAGGGGCCCACGAGGTAGGGGCGCGCCCTCCACCCTCGTGGCCGCTTGGTTGAGTCTCCGACTGCATCTCCAAGTCTCCTGGTTTTCTTCTGGTCCAAGAAAGATCATTGCAAAAGTTTCATTCCGTTTGGACTCTGTTTGGTATTCCTTTTCTGTGAAACTCTAAAACAGGCAAAAAAAATAAACTGGCACTGGGCTCTCGGTTAACAGGTTAGTCCCAAAAATAATATAAAATAGCATATAAATGCATATTAAACATCCAAAATAGATAATATAGTAGCATGGAACAATCAAAAATTATAGATACGTTGGAGACGTGTCAAGCATCACCAAGCTTAATTCCTACTCGTCCTCGGGTAGGTAAATGATAGAAACAGAATTTTTGATGTGGAATGCTACCTAACATATTTATCCATGTAATTCTCTTTATTTTGACATGAATGTTCAGATCCGAAAGATTCAAAACAAAAGTTTAATATTGACATAAAAAAATAATACTCAAGCATACTAACAAGGCAATTATGTCTTCTCAAAATAACATGGCCAAAGAATGCTTATCCCTACAAAATCATATTGTCTGGCTATGCTCCATCTTCATCACACAGAATACTCAAATCATGCACAACCCCGATGACAAGCCAAGCAATTGTTTCATACTTTGATGTTCTCAAACCTTTTCAACTTTCACGCAATACATGAGCGTGAGCCATGGACATAGCACTATGGTGGAAGATAATATGGTGGTTGTGGAGAAGACAAAAAGAGGGCGATAGTCTCACATTAACTAGGTGTATCAACGGACTATGGAGATGCCCATCAATAGATATGAATGTGAGTGAGTAGGGATTGCCATGCAACGGATGCACTAGAGCTATAAGTGTATGAAATCTCAAAAAGAAACTAAGTGGGTGTGCATCCAACTTGCTTGCTTATAAAGACCTAGGGCATTTGAGGAAGCCCATCGTTGGAATATACAAGCCAAGTTCTATAATGAAAAATTCCCACTAGTATATGAAAGTGACAAAATTAAGAAACTCTCTATCATGACGATTATGGTGCTACTTTGAAGCACAAGTGTGGAAAAAGGATAGTAACATTGCCCCTTCTCTCTTTTTCTCTCATTTTTTTTCTTTTTTTCTCTTTTTTCCTTTTTTCTTTTTTTATTGGCTTCTTTGGCCTCTTTTTCTCTTTTCTATTCTTTTTCTTATTTCCTCACATGGGACAATGATCTAATATGATTATTGAAGCCCATCAAAGATATAAACTTCACCATTTCATGGAAATTCTAATTATTGGATGCTGGAGTATATGGAATCAAAGAAATGATCTGATATTTGAAGGGATCCCTTGCTCTATGAATGACTGCAGATATGAACTTATCAAGACTTTCAAATTGACAATGCTAAGAACCAAGCCCAGTTTAAAGGAGGGAATGTCTTCATAGATTGATAACATTTAATTTATTATTTTGTATTTACTCAATAATCTCCCTGGTTGTCTCCCAACAACCATTGTAAAGACTTTGTGATCCATTATTATAATGAAAAAGATCTACAATAAGGCTTTTGCCTTACTGTTTTATGGTCAAAAAAAAGACAATGATCTAATAATGATGATCATCACACTTCTATTTACTTAAAACTCAAAAAATTACAACTCAATACTTAGAGCAAAATATGACTCTATGTGGATGCCTCCGGCGGTGTACCCGAATGTTCAACGAATCAAGAGTGACATGTATGAAAGAATTATGAAAGGTGGCTTTGCCACAAATACGATGTCAACTACATGATCATGCAAAGCAATATTACAATGATGAAGTGTGTCATAATAAACGGAACGGTGGAAAGTTCGATGGCAATATATCTCGGAATGGCTGTGGAGATGCCATAATAGGTAGGTATGGTGGCTGTTTTGAGGAAGGTATATGTTTGGTGTATGGTACCGACGAAAGTTGCGTGACACAAGAGAGGCTAGCAATGATGGAAGGGTGAGGGTGTGTATAATCCATGGACTCAACATTAGTCAAAAAGAACTCACATACTTATTGCAAAAATCTATTAGTCATTGAGCGAAGTACTACGTGCATGCTCCTAGGGGGATAGATTGGTAGGAAAAGACCATCGCTCATCCCCGACCGCCACTCAAAAGGAAGACAATCAATAAATACTTCATGCTCCAATGTCGTTACACAACGGTTCACCATACGTGCATGCTACGGGACTCACAAACCTCAACACAAGTATTTCTCAAATTCACATTCATAATTATTCCACTATCATGACTTTAATATCTTCATCTTCATATCTCAAAACAATCATAAAGAATCAAACTTATCATAGTATTCAATGCACTTTATATGAAAGTTTTTATTATATCCCTCTTGGATGCCTATCATATTAGGACTAAATTTATAACCAAAGCAAATTACCATGCTGTTCTAAAAGATAATAAAAATAATATAAGTGAATCATGAGAGTTCATATATTTATATAAAATAAAGCCACCGTCGTTCTCTAAAAATATATAAGTGAAGCACTAGAGAAATATTGCCTAGCTCAAAAGATATAAGTGAAGCACAAAGTATTCTAATAAATCATGATTCATGCGTATCCCTCCCAAAAGGTGTGTACAGCAAGGACGATTGTGGGAAACTAAAAAGAAAAGACTCAAATCATACAAGACGCTCCAAGCAAAACACATATCATGTGATGAATAGAAATATAGCCTCAAGTAAAGTTACCGATAGATGAAGACGAAAGAGGGGATGTCTTCCGGGGCATCCCCAAGCTTAGGCTTTTGGTTATCCTTGAATATTACCTTGGGGTTCCTTGGGCATCCCCAATCTTAGGCTCTTGCCACTCCTTATTCCATAGTCCATCAAATCCTTACCCAAAACTTGAAAACTTCACAACACAAAACTCAACAGAAAATATCATGAGATCTGTTAGTATAAGAAAATAAATCACCACTTTAAGGTATTGTTGCAAACTCATTATTTATTTATATTGGTGTAATATATATTGTATTCCAACTTTTCCATGGTTCATACCCCCCGATAGTACCCATAGATTCATCAAAATAAGCAAACAACACACAAAAATCAGAATCTGTCAAAAACAGAATAGTCTGTAGCAATCTGTAACTCTCGAATACTTATGTAACTCCAAAAATTCAGAAACATTAGGAAAACCTGAGAAATTTGTGTACCAATCCAGAGAAAAAATAATCAAATTAAAAGCACGTTTCTGTGAATTTTGAAAATTATTTTCCTGGGCGCAAAAGTTTCTGATTTTCAGCAGGATCAACATAACTATCACCGTAAGCTATCCTAAAGGTTTAACTTGGCACAAACACTAATCAAAACATAAAACCACATCTAAACAGAGGATAGATTAATATTTGTTACTAAATAGGAACAAAAAGAAAAGAACAAAAAATAAAATTGGGTTGCCTCCCAACAAGCGCTATTGTTTAACGCCCTTAGCTAGGCATAAAACACGAATAGATCTAGGTATTGTCATCTTTGGTATGCAATCCATAAGTGGCTCTCATAATAGATTCATAAGGAAATTTAATTTTCTTCCTAGGAAAGTGTTCCATGCCTTTCCTTAACAGAAATTGGAATCTAATGTTTGCTTCTTTCATATCAATAATTGCACCAATCGTTCTAAGGAAAGGTCTACCAAGAATAATAGGACATGTAGGATTGCAATCTATATAAAAAACAATGAAATCTACGGGCACATAATTACAATTTGCAACAATAAAAACATCATTAATCCTTCCCATAGGTTTCTTAATAGTGGAATCCGCAAGGTGCAAATTTAAAGGACAATCATCAAATTCACGGAAACCTAACACATCACACAAAGTTTTTGGAATCGTGGAAACACTAGCACCCAAATCACACAAAGCATGGCATCCATAGTCTTTAATCTTAATCTTAATAGTAGTTTACCACTCATCATAAATTTTTCTAGGGATATAAACTTCTAATTCAAGCTTTTCTTCAAAAGATCGCATCATAGCATCAACGATATGTATAGTAAAAGCTTTGTTTTGATTATAAGCATGAGGAGATTTCAACTCGAATTGCAACAAGGAAATACATTCTATTAAAGAAAAAATATCATAATTAAATTCCTTGAGATCCAAAAGAGTGGGTTCATTGCTACTTAAAGTATTGACCTCTCCAATCCCACTTTTATCATTTTTTTCATCTTGATCTAAAAACTCCTAATCATTGGGACGTCTTTTAACTAAAGTTGACTAATCTCCAGTCCCATATTTATCAAGATTAATATTGGAAAACAAAGATTCAATAGGAGTCACATCAATCACTTTTAGACCTTCATCATTTTTATCACGAAAACTAGGAGAACATGCTTTTACAAACCAATCTTTTTTAGCACACATCTTAGCGGTTCTTTCTTTGCACTCATCAATTGAAATTCCCATGGCTTTGAGAGACTCATTGATATCAGGCTTAAGAGGAATAGATCAAAGTTTCAAAGAATCAACATCAAGACAAATTCTATCCACGTTCCTAGCCAAATCATCAATCTTGAGAAATTTTTCTTCAATCAAAGCATTAAAATTCTTTTGCAAACTCATAAATTCTTTAACACTATTCTAAAAATCAGAGGGCATCTTGTTAAAAATTTCCATAATAGTTGTTGTAGGAATTACCCTAATTATTAGAGGAATTACTAGGAAATGAACTAGGATTAAAATTGCCTCTATACGCGTTGTTACCAAAATTATTCCTACCAACAAAATTCACATCCATAGATTTGTTATTATTATCAATCAAAGTGGACAAAGGCATATCATTAGGATCAGAAGAAGCACCCTTATTAGCAAATTATTTCATAACTTCATCCATCTTTCCACTCAAAACATTAATCTCTTCAATCGCATGAACCTTTTTACTAGTGGATCTCTGGGTGTGCCATTGAGAATAATTAACCATGATATTATATAGGAGCTTAGTAGCCTCTCCTAAAGTAATTTCCCCAAAAGTGCCCCCCGTGGCCGAATCTAAAGGATTTCTAGAAGCAAAATTCAATCCGGCATAAAATTTTGTGTAATCATCCACAAATTCAAACCATGTGTAGGGCAATTTCATAGCATCAATTTCATCCTCTCCCAAGATTGTGCAACATGCTCATGATCAAGTTGCTTAAAATTCATAATATCGTTCCCAAGGGAGATGATCTTAGTGGGAGGAAAATACTTAGAGATGAAAGCATCTTTACACTTATTCCATGAATCAATACTATTTGTGGGCAAAGATGAAAACCAAGTTTTAGCACGATCTCTAAGCAAAAACGGAAATAGCTTCAATTTCACAATATCATTATTCACATCTTTCTTATTTTGCATATCACACAAATCAATGAAATTGTTTAGATGGGATGCGGCATCTTCACTAGGAAAGCCAGAAAATTGATCTTTCATAACAAGATTCAGCAAAGCGGTATTAATTTCACAAGATTCAGCATTAGTAGTGAGAGCAATCAGAGTTCTAATAAAATCATTGTTGTTGGTGTTGGAGAAGTCACACATCTTATTATCTTTAGCCATCATGACAAAGCAAACAATCCAACACATGAGGACACAAGAAGCAAGCAAAGAAGACGAACGGAATAGGGGCGAAGAAAAGGCAAATATTTTCTAAAATTGTTTTAGATGTGGGGGAGAGGAAAACGAGAGGCGAATGGAAAATAATGTAATGCAAGAGATGAGAGTTTATGATTGATACTTGGTATGTCTTGACTTGACATAGATCTCCTCGGTAATGGCGCCAGAAATTCTTCCTGCTACTTCTTGATCTTGCGTTGGTTTTTCCCTTGAAGAGTAAAGGGTGATGCAGCAAAGTAGAGTAAGTATTTCCCTTAGTTTGAGAACCAAGATATCAATCCAGTAGGAGACAATGCACAAGTCACCGAATACCTTCACAAACAATCAAACAAACTTGCACCCAACGCGATAAAGGGGCTGTCAATCCCTTCATGGTTACTTGCAAAAGTGAGATCCGATATAGATAGATAAAAGGTAAAGTAAATATTTTAGGTATTTTAGGTTTATAGAACGGAAAGTAAAAGATTGCAAAGTAAAGAAACAACGACAGAAATTCGTAAGTTGACAGGAAACTAATATGCTGTAAAATAGACCAAGGGGCCATAGGTTTCACTAGTGGCTTCTCTCAAGATAGCAAATATTATGGTGGGTGAACAAATTACTGTCGAGCAATTGATAGAAGAGCACATAATTATGATGATATCTAAGGCAGTGATCATGAATATAGGCATCACGTCCGTGTCAAGTGGACCGAAACGATTCTGCATCTACTACTATTACTCCACATATCGACCGACTCCTGCCTGCATCTAGAGTATTAAGTTCATGAAGAACAGAGTAACGCATTAGGTAAGATGATATGATGTAGAGGAATTAACTCAAGCAATATGATGAAAACCCCATCTTTTTATCCTTGATGGCAACAATACAATACGTGCCTTGCTGCCCCTACTATCACTGGAAAAGGAAATAGCAAGATTGAACCCAAAGCTAAGCACTTCTCCCATTGCAAGAAAAACCAATCTAGTAGGCCAAACTAAACCGATAATTAGAAGAGACTTGCAAAGATATCAAATCATGCATATAAGAATTCGGAGAAGACTCAAATACTATTCATAGATAATCTGATCATAAATCCACAATTCATCGGATCTCGGCAAACACACCGCAAAAGATTATTACATCAAATAGATCTCCAAGGACATCGAGGTGAATATGGCATTTAGAATCAAAGAGAGAGAAGAAGCCATCTAGGTACTAGCTATGGACCCGTAGGTTTGTGGTAAACTACTCATGCTTCATCGGAAGGGTAATGGTGTTGGATAATGGTGTTGATGTAGAAGCCCTCCATGATCGAATCCCCCTCCGGTAGAACACCGGAAAAGGCCCCTAGATGGGATCTCACGGGTACAGAAGGTTGCGGTGGTGTAAAAGTGTTTTCGTGGCTCCACCTGATGTATTTGGGGTATAAGAGTATATATAGGCGAAGGAACTAGGTCAGGAGAGCTCCAAGGGGCCCACGAGGTAGGGGCGCTGTCGGTGTCAAAATTGGCAGTTCTTGGGTAGGGGGTCCCGAACTGCGCGGCTAAGGATCGAAGGTAACAAGGAGGCAAGGGACACGATGTTTACCCAGGTTCGGGCCCTCTTAATGGAGGTAATACCCTACTTCGTGCTTGATTGACTTTGATGAGTATAGGGGTTACAAGAGTTGATCTACCTCGAGATCGTAATGGCTAAACCCTAGATGTCTAGCCTGCATTATTGTGTTCATCTCTAAAGACTAAACCCTCCGGTTTATATAGCCACTGGGGGGACTAGGGTTGTACAGAGTCGGTTACAAAGAAGGACAGTACATGATCCGAATGCTAAGCTTGCCATCCACGCAAAGGAGAGTCCCATCCAGACACGGGGAAGGTTTTTCTATCTCGTATCTTCATGGCCCATCAGTCCGGCCCATATCACATAGCCCGGATGCCTGGGGACCCATTAGTCCAGGACTCCCGCAGTAGCCCTTGAACTGGGCTTCTATGACGATGTATCCGGCGCACATATTGTCTTCGGCATTGCAAGGTGGGTTCCCCTTTCCGAATACTTCAAAGTAGTTTTCCGCACACAAGAGTTGTGCCCGGCCTTGCTTAACACGTCCAACCCTAAGTTGTAAAAGGCAACAATACTTAAAATAAGTCAAGTCCACGGGCCACATCTTCGGTGAGACGTTATGTTCTGGCCTTATTATTATTCCGAACCGTTTTACTGCCTCGTTTCACATTTTGAGGCACGGCCAATGACACATCTTGTCAAAGCAGAGATCGTGTCCCCTTATTACGGGATTCTCATCAATAGGGGTTTTGGGTAATCCAACCATGCCGTTCACACGTCCCCTTGGGAATAGGCAAGATTTAAGGCTTATGATGGGGCGCTTGATATTCGCTGCCTCTATAAGAGGACAAAGACCATCTATTCACCTCACGCCTTCTTCCTCCTTTGCCTTTCAATCCCCCGAGCTCCAGCGCCGAAGTTCCAGACTTTCCCTCCACCCCAACTTCTCCAGAAATGGCCGGATCTGGCTTTCAGGGCAAGTGGATGGCCTCCTCCATAACAGAGAAGAACATCCAGGATCTGCGGGAGGCGAGGTACCTGACGGCGGAGATCAAGCACAGGCTTCCAACCCCAAGGCATGTCATCCCCACCCCGGAGCCTGGCGAAAGGGTGGTTTTTATCGCTCACTTCCTCCGAGGACTCGGATTCACCCTTCACCCCTTCGTCTGAGGTCTCATGTACTACTACGAGCTAGATTTCCATGATCTGGCCCCGAATTCCTTCATCCACATCTCAGTGTTTATCCTCGTGTGTGAAGCATTTTTCTCTGCGTCCCTCCACACTTCGGCTTATGGCTCAAGATTTTTAATGTGAAGCTGAAGGTGGTCGAAGGCCAGCACACCGAGTGCGGCGGCGCCATGGTGAGCAAGCTCAACCATGTTACCTGGCCCAAAGGGAGATTCATGGATACCGTCAAGGTGTGGCAGCAGTAGTGGTTCTATATCACCGAACCCCGCGGCACCAAGTGGGCTGATGCTCCTGCCTTCAGATCTGGACCTCCGCTACGGCTCGCATCCTGGACCAACAAGCGCCTAGACTGGGGGTCCCTTGACGATGTGTCGATGCTGCAGAAGCGCATCAAGAGCATGATAAACAAGGACATCACCCTTGCTGATGTGACTCAGGTGATGCTCATCCGCTGAGCTCTCCTTGCCAACGATGGCCTCTCAAAATGTGGGAGTTCAATCCGGAGGATCCACAGACTCTGCAACACTTCTATGGCACGACGCACAAAGGGATTTGGAAGCTGCTCTTTAAGAAGCAAAAGACGTGGCCACGGACGTCCAACGACACCAGCCTCGACTACAACAATCCGGCATCCCCAGTAAGTATCATATTTTCGAACACTATTTAGCTTGTCAATCTTAGGGAGGGGTCCTGAAAATTCCATCTCCTGAACGGGACTGGATAAAGAAGGCCGAGCGGATTAAGTGTCCAGCCCCGCTCCCTAAAAACCCAGTCAATCCTTTGTTAATGAAGATGTTGGTCCCGGTGCCCTACCAGGCGCCGGCAAAGAAGGACAAGAAGAGGAAGACCAAGGAGGCTGAAGGCAACCTCCATCCCGAAGAAACTTCAGGCGCCGTGTTCGGAGGAACAGAAGCTCCTTCCTCTCGCGAGGTAGATGAAGATGAGGACGAGGAGGAGGAGGAGGAGGAGGAGGAGGAGCAGGAGGAAGAGGCAGACAACCCTCCTCCCAAAGGGAAAAAGAAAGCGGCCTCCGTAGATCCATATAAGGGGCATCCAAGAGGGGAAGGGTATCCCTCTCTGATGACTCAGATTCAGGCACCGAGGCCGTTCCCAAGCACCGCCCCTGCACCAAGCCCCTTGACGAATCGTGAGTACCTTTAGATGCCTTGTATACATATAATCTTTTTAATAGATTATAAGATCAATATACAATTTCATATACCAGCCCGGCTTGTGACATTCCTCAAGAATCATCGTCATCGGGGGACCTTTCACTGGAGAAGATGGAGAGCGAGACGCCTCCACAAGCTTCCCCGCGTCCTATGGCGGACTGATACGTCTCCAACGTATCTATAATTTTTGATTGTTCCATGCTATTATATTACCCCTTTTGGATGTTTATGGGCTTTATTTTACACATTTATATCATTTTTGGGACTAAACTACTAACCGGAGGCCCAGCCCATATTGCTGTTTTTTTTGCCTATTTTAGTATTTCGAAGAAAAGGAATATCAAACGGAGTCCAAACGGAATGAAACCTTCGAGAGCATGATTTTTGGAACGAACGTGATCCAGAGAACTTGGAGTGCAAGTCAAGAAGCTTGCGAGGCGGCTAGGAGACAGGAGGGCGCACCCACCCCCCTAGGCGCGCCCCTATCTCCTGGGCCCCACAGGCGGCCACCGACGTACTTCTTCCTCCTCTATATACCTACGTACCCCGAAAACGTCCAGGGAGCCAACGGAACACAATTTCCACCACCGTAACCTTCTGTATCCGCGAGATCCCATCTTGGAGCCTTCGCCGGCGCTCCGCCGGAGGGCAAATCGACCACAGAGGGCTTCTACATCAATACCATAGCCCCTCCAATGAGTTGTGAGTAGTTTACCACAGACCTTCGGGTCCATAGTTATTAGCTAGATGGCTTCTTCTTTCTTTTTGGATCTCAATACAATGTTCTCCCCCTCTCATATGGAGATCTATTCGATGTAAATCTTTTTGTGGTGTGTTTGTCGAGATCCGATGAATTGTGGGTTTATGATCAAGTTTATCTATGAGAAATATTTGAATCTCTTCTGAATTCTTTTATGTATGATTGAGTTATCTTTGCAAGTCTCTTCAAATTATCAGTTTGCTTTGGCATACTAGATTGATCTTTCTTGCCATGGGGGAAGTGCTTAGCTTTGGGTTCAATCTTGCGGTGTCCTTTCCCAGTGACAGCAGGGGCAGCAAGGCATGTATTGTATTGTTCCCATCGAGGATAAAAAGATGGGGTTTATATCATATTGCTTGAGTTCATCCCTCTACATCATGTCATCTTTCTTAATGTGTTACTCTGTTCTTTATGAACTTAATACTCTAGATGCAGGCAGGAGTTGGTTGATGTGTGGAGTAATAGTAGTAGATGCAGGCAGGAGTCGGTCTACTTGTCATGGACGTGATGCCTATATACATGATCATGCCTACATAATCTCATAATTATTCCCTTTTCTATCAATTGCTCGACAGTAATTTGTTCACCCACCGTAGTACTTATGCTATCTTGAGAGAAGCCACTAGTGAAACCTATGGCCCCCGGGTCTATCTTTTATCATATAAACTTTCAATCTACTTCTATTTGCATGTTTACTTTTTTCATCTATATTATAAAATACCAAAAATATATTTATCTTATCATACTATCTCTATTAGATCTCACTTTCACAAGTGGCCGTGAAGGGATTGACAACCCCTTTATTGCGTTGGTTGCGAGTTCTTTGTTTGTTTGTGTAGGTGCGTGGGACTTTTGAGGAGCCTCCTACTGGATTGATACCTTGGTTCTCAAAAACTCAAGGAAATACTTATGCTACTATTGCTGCATCACCATTTCCTCTTCAAGGAAAACCAACGCAAGCTCAAGACGTAGCAAGAAGGATTTCTGGCACCATTGCCGGTGAGGTCTTCGCTAAAGTCAAGACATACCAAGTACCCATCACAAACTCATCTCCCTCGCATTTACATTATTTGCCATTTGCCTCTCGTTTTCCTCTCCCCCACTTCACCCTTGCCGTTTTATTCGCCCTCTCTTTCCCAATCTCTCTCTCTTTCGCTTGCCTTTTTCTGTTTGCTTGTGTGTTGGATTACTTGTTGCCATGGCTCAAGATAATACCAAATTGTGTGATTTCTCCAATAACAATAATAATGGTTTCCTTATTACTCCGATTGCTCCTCTTAATGATGTTGAGTCTTGTGAAATCAATACTGCTTTGTTGAATCTTGTTATGAAAGATCAATTCGCCGGCCTTCCTAGTGAAGATGCCACTACTCATCTAAACAACTTTGTTGATTTGTGTGATATGTAAAAGAAGAAAGATACGGATAATGATATTGTTAAATTGAAGTTATTTCCGTTTTCACTTAGAGATCATGCTAAAGTTTGGTTTTCGTCTTTGCCTAAAAATAGTATTGATTCTTGGAACAAGTCCAAAGATGCTTTCATCTCTAAGTATTTTCCTCCCGCTAAGATTATCACTCTTAGGAACGATATTATGAATTTTAAACAACTTGATCATGAGCATGTTGGCCAATCTTGGGAAAGAATGAAATTGATGATTCGCAATTGCCCTACTCATGGTTTGAATTTATGGATGATCATACAAAAATTTTACGCCGGTTTGAACTTTGCTTCTAGAAATCTCTTAGATTCGGCCGCGGGAGGCACGTTTATGGAAATCATGTTAGGAGATGCTACAAAACTTCTTGATAATGTTATGGCTAATTATTCTCAATGGCACACCGAAAGATCTTCTAGTAAAAAAGTGCATGCTATAGAAGAAATCAATGTTTTGAGTGGAAAGATGGATGAACTTATGAAGTTGTTTGCTACTAAAAATACTCCTCTTGATCCCAATGATATGCCTTTGTCTACTTTGATTAAGAATAATAATGAATCTATGGATGTGAATTTTGTTTGTAGGAATATTTTTGAAACAATGCTTATAGAGGAAACTTTAATTCTAGACCGTTCCCTAGTAATTCCTCTAATAATTATGGAAATTCCTACAATAGTTCTTATGGTAATTCTAATAAGATGCCCTCTGATTTTGAGAATAGTGTGAAAGAATTTATGATTTCTCAAAAGAATTTTAATGCTTTGCTTGAAGAAAAATTGCTCAAAGTTGATGATTTGGCTAGGAACGTTGACAGACTTTCGCTTGATGTTGATTCTCTTAAACTTAGATCTTCTTCTCCTAAGCATGATATCAATGAGTCTCTCAAAGCCATGAGAATTTCCATTGATGAGTGCAAGGAAAGAACCGGTAGATTGCATGCTAAGAAAGATTGCTTTGTAAAGGCGTGTTCTTCTAGTTTCAATGAAAATAGTGATGAAGATCATAAAGTTATTGATGTGTCTCCTATTAGATCTTTGTTTTGCAATATGAATCTTGATAATGATGGGACTGGAGATGAGTCAACTTTAGTTAGAAGGAGTCCCAAGAATTCGGAGTTTTTAGATCTTGATGCTAAATTTGGTAAAAGTGGGATTGGAGAGGTCATGACTTTAAATAGTATTGAACCCACTATCTCGGATTTCAAGGAATTTGATTATGATAATTGTTCTTTAGAAAGTTGTAATTCCTTGTTGCAATCCGTTGTTAATTCTCCTCATGCTTATAGTCAAAATAAAGCTTTTACCAAACATATCGTTGATGCCTTGATCCAATCTTATGATGAAAAACTTAATTTGGAAGTTTCTATACCTAGAAAGCTTAATGATGAGTGGGAACCAACTATAAAGATTAGAATTAAAGATCATGAGTGTTTTGCTTTGTGTGATTTGGGTTCTAGTGTTTCCACGATTCCGAAAACTTTATGTGATATTCTAGGTTTCCATGATCTTGATGATTGCTCTTTAGATTTGCACCTTGAGGATTCCACCATTAGAAAGCAAATGGGAAGAATCAATGATGTTCTCATTGTTGCAAATAGAAATTTGGTGCCCATAGATTTTATCGTTCTTGATATAGAATGCAATCTTTCTTGCCCTATTATTGTCGGTAGACCTTTCCTTAGAACGATTGGTGCGATTATTGATATGAAGGAAGGGAATATTAGATTCCAATTTCCATTAAAGAAAGGCATGGAGCACTTTCCAAGAAACAAAGTCAAATTACCTTATGAATCTATCATGCGAGCTACTTATGAATTGAGTGCCAAAGATGGCACTACTTAGATCTATCTTCACTTTTATGCCTAGCTAGGGGCGTTAAATGATAGCGCTAGTTGGGAGGCAACCCAATTTTATTTGTGTTTTTTATTTTTGTTCCTGTTTAGTAATAAATTTTGCATCTACCTTCGGTTTAGATGTGTTTTTATCTTTTAATTAGTGTTTGTGCCAAGCAGAACCTATAGGATAACCTATGATGATAGTTGATTTGATTCTTCTGAAAAACAGAAACTTTGCACGCACGAAATTAGTTTTGTTAAATCACAGAAACGTGATTTTTCATTGATTCTTTTTTATGATGATCAATAGACAAATTTTCTAGGACTTCCTATTTTGGTAGGATTTTTAGAGTCACATAAGTTTGCGTTAGTTACAGATTGCTACAGACTGTTCTGTTTTTGACAGATTCTGTTTTTCGTGTGTTGTTTGCTTATTTTGATGCATCTATGGCTAGTAAAATAGTTTATAACCCATAGAGAAGTTGGAATAAAGTAGGTTTAACACCAAAATAAATAAAGAATTATTTCATTACAGTACCTTATGTGGTGGTTTTGTTTTCTTTCACTAACGGAGCTTATAACATTTCCTGTTGAGTTTTGTGTTGTGAAGTTTTCAAGTTTTGGGTAAAGCTTTGATGGACTATGGAACAAGGAGTGGCAAGAGCCTAAGCTTGGGGATGCCCTTGGCACCCCAAGATATTCAATAATAGCCAAAATCCTAAGCTTGGGGATGCCCCGGGAAGGCATCCCCTCTTTCGTCTTCGTTCATTGGTAACTTTACTTGTAGCTATATTTTTATTCGCCACATGATATGTGTTTTGCTTGGAGCGTCGTGTATTATATTAGTCTTTTCTTTTTAGTTTACCACAATCAACCTTGCTGTACACACCTTTTGGGAGAAGCCCACTTGATTAGAATTTGCTAGAATACTCTATGTGCTTCACTTATATCTTTTGAGCTTGATAGTTTTTGCTCTAGTGCTTCACTTATATCTTTTAGAGCACGGCGGTGGCTTAATTTTGGAGAAATTGCTAGTCTCTCATGCTTCACTTATATTATTTTGAGAGTCTTTTAGAACATCATGTTATTTGCTTTGGTTACAAATTTCGTCCTAGAATGATGAGCATCCAAGTTGGGTATAATAAAAACTATCATAGGAAGTGAATTGGATGCTATGATCAATTTGATGCTTGATAATTGTTTTGAGATATAGAGGTAGTAATGTTAGAGTCATGCTAGTGGGTAATTATGAAATTGAGAAATACTTGTGTTGAAGTTGGCAAGTCCCGTAGCATGCACGTATGGTAAAAGTTGTGTGACAAATTTGTTGCATGAGGTGCTCTTTTGATTGACTTCCTTATGAGTGGAGGTCGGGATCGCGCGATGGTTAAATCCTACCAACACTTCCCCTAGGAGCATGCGTAGTAGTACTTTGCTTCGAGGGCAAGTAGACTTTTGCAATAAGTATATGAGTTATTTATGACTAATGTGAGTCCATGGATATACGCACACTCATCCTTCCACTTTGCTAGCCTCTATTATACCGCGCAACTTTCGCCGGTATCATGCACCCATTATTTAACTTCCTCAAAACATCCACCATACCTACCTATTATTGCATTTCCATAGCCATTCCGAGATATATTGCCATGCAACTTTCCACCGTTCTTTTTATTATGACACACTTCATCATTGTCATATTGCTCTTTGCATGATCATGTAGTTGACATCGTATTTGTGGCAAGGCCACCTTCATAATTTTCATACATGTCACTCTTGATTCATTGCATATCCCGGTACACCACTGGAGGCATTCATATAGAGTCATATCTTGTCCTAGCTTTGAGTTGTAATTCTTGAGTTGTAAATCAATAAAAGTGTGATGATCTTCATTATTAGAGAATTGTCTCAGTGAGGAAAGGATGATGAAGACTATGATTCCCCCACAAGTCGGGATGAGACTTCGCACTTTAAAAAAAAAGGCCAAAAAGAAAAAGAAAAAGGGCCAAAGAAAAAAAAGAAAAAAAGTAAATAAAATGAGAGAAAAAGAGAGAAGGGACAATGCTACTATCTCTTTTTCAACACTTGTGCTTCAAAGTAGCACCATGATCTTCATGATAGAGAGTCTCCTATGTTGTCACTTTCATATACTAAGTGGGAATTTTTCATTATAGAACTTGGCTTGTATATTCCAATGATGGGCTTCCTCAAAATTCCCTAGGTCTTCGTGAGCAAGCGAGTTGGATGCACAACCACTTAGTTTCTTTTGTTGAGATTTCATATATTTATAGCTCTAGTGCATCCGTTGCATGGCAATCCCTACTCACTCACATTGATATCTATTGATGGACATCTCCATAGCCCGTTGATACACCTAGTTGATGTGAGACTATCTTCTCCCTCTTTTTGTCCTCACAACCACCACCATTTACCACCATAGTGCTATGTCCATGGCTTGCGCTCATGTATTGCGTAAGAGTTGAAAAAACTGAAGCGCGTTAAAAAGTATGAACCAATTGCTTGGCTGAAACCGGGGTTGTGCATGATGGGAGTATTTTGTGTATGAAGCATGGCCTAACTATATGATTTTGTACGGATAAGCTTTCTTTGGTTATGTTATTTTGATAGGACATGATTATTTGTTAGTATGCTTCGAAGCATTATTATTTTTATGTTTTATAAGCTTTTATCTTGAATCATTTGGATTTGAACAGTCATGCCACAATGAAGAAACTTACATTGAGAATTATGCTAGGTAGCATTCCACATCAAAAATTCGGTTTTTATCATTTACCTACTCGAGGACGAGCAGGAATTAAGCTTGGGGATGCTTGATGCGTCTCCAATGTATCTATAATTTTTAATTGTTCCATGCTATTATATTACCCCTTTTGGATGTTTATGGGCTTTATTTTACACATTTATATCATTTTTGGGACTAACCTACTAACCGGAGGCCCAGCCCGTATTGCAGTTTTTTTGCCTATTTCAGTATTTCGAAGAAAAGGAATATCAAACGGAGTCCAAACGGAATGAAACCTTCGGGAGCGTGATTTTTGGAACGAACATGATCCGGAGAGCTTGGAGTGCAAGTCGAGAAGCTTGCGAGGCGGCCAAGAGACAGGAGGGCGCGCCCACCCCCCTGGGCGCGCCCCCTATCTCCTGGGCCCCATAGGCGGCCACCGACGTACTTCTTCCTCCTATATATACCTATGTACCCCGAAAACATCCAGGGAGCCAACGAAACATGATTTCTACCACTGTAACATCCCATCTTGGAGCCTTCGCCGGCGCTCCGCCGGAGGGGGAATCGACCACAGAGGGCTTCTACATCAACACCATAGCCGCTCCGATGAGTTGTGAGTAGTTTACCACAGACCTTCGGGTCCATAGTTATTAGCTAGATGGCTTCTTCTCTCTTTTTGGATCTCAATACAATGTTCTCCCCCTCTCATGTGGAGATCTTTTCGATGTAAACTCTTTTTGCGGTCTGTTTGTCGAGATCCAATGAATTGTGGGTTTATGATCAAGTTTATCTATGAGAAATATTTGAATTTCTTCTGAATTCTTTTATGTATGATTGAGTTATCTTTGCAAGTCTCTTCGAATTATCAATTTGGTTTGGCCTACTAGATTGATCTTTCTTGCCATGGGAGAAGTGCTTAGCTTTGGGTTTAATCTTGCAGTGTCCTTTCCCAATGACAGTAGGAGAAGCAAGGCACGTATTGTATTGTTGCCATCGAGGATAAAAAGACGGGGTTTATATCATATTGCTTGAGTTCGTCCCTCTACATCATGTCATCTTTCTTAATGTGTTACTCTGTTCTTTATGAACTTAATACTCTAGATGCAGGCAGGAGTTGGTTGATGTGTGGAGTAATAGTAGTAGGTGCAGGCAGGAGTCGGTCTACTTGTCATGGACGTGATGCCTATATACATGATCATTCCTAGATAATCTCATAATTATTCGCTTTTCTATCAATTGCTCGACAGTAATTTGTTCACCCACTGTAATACTTATGCTATCTTGAGAGAAGCCACTAGTGAAACCTGTGGCCCCGGGTCTATCTTTTATCATATAAACTTTCAATCTACTTTTATTTGCATCTTTAATTTTTGCATCTATTTTGTAAAATACCAAAAACATATTTATCTTATCATACTATCTCTATTAGATCTCACTTTCACAAGTGGCCGTGAAGGGATTGACAACCCCTTTATTGCGTTGGTTGCGAGTTCTTTGTTTGTTTGTGTAGGTGTGTGGGACTTTTGAGGAACCTCCTACTGGATTGATACCTTGGTTCTCAAAAACTGAGGGAAATACTTACGCTACTATTGCTGCATCACCCTTTCCTCTTCAAGGAAAACCAACGCAAGCTCAAGACGTAGCACGGATGATCCCGAAGTGTCATCCCTAAGGATTTCTCCTGGCTCCGGAGAAGTGCGCGAAAGGACCGATGCGGCACTGGAAGCTGCCAAGAACACGGGGGCGCAACCCCTATGGAGACCGGCCATGGGGGTCCTGGATCATCCGACCCTTAGCGAGATACTGTTCTGGAAACCCAAACGGTTCTGGAATCGGATCGGCAGCCCCCTCTGCAGGAGGGGGAGACGGCGACCTCTATGAATGCAGAGGCACTGAACAAGCTGATGGATGAACTGCAATGGGTGCGGTGGTTGAAAAAGTTCAGTCCGCTAAGAGCGGACTGGATGAAACCTTCACGATCCTACTAACAGGCTTCGAGGAATGCGATGTAATGTCTTTTAACCACTTTCCATGAATAATCCGCCTATATATAGATAGTAGCCCCTGAGACTCTTTTTGGCCAATGAAGGAGGGCGAACAGAGGGTCTATAGGTATCTGCAGTAAATGACATACTTAGCCTTTTTTGATAAAAAATCAGGCTTCACTGTTAGCGGCGACCGCTCAGGCCGCTGAAGTTTTCAAACTGAAGCACAAATGCAGTTGGTTGATAAGGACAATATCCGGATTAACAAGCGGCTCAACAAAGTGCAAGGTATGTTTCAAGTGCTCCATATTCCATTGAATTAGTATGCAAATGTTTAAGTAAAGCTCACGCGCTACTATATGCATAACTGCAGATGGCGCTGCTGTGGTCGAGACCCTCAGGAGTGACCTTGCCCGCACGAAGGAGCAGGCAAGGGTGAGCGACGCAGCCGCTGAGAAAGCGGTTGCCGATTTAAAGGATGAACAGGCCAACCAGCGCCAGTTCGAGGAGCGCATATCCAAGATTGAGCAGGAGCTCAAGGACGCAACTCGCAAGTGCGAGCTCCTCGAGGAGGGTGATACGTCTCCAACGTATCTACTTTTCCAAACACTTTTGCCCTTGTTTTGGAATCTAACTTGCATGATTTGAATGAAACTAACCCGGACTGACGCTGTTTTCAGCACAACTGCCATGATGTTGTTTTATGTGTAGAAAAGAAAAGTTCTCGGAATGTCCTGGAAATCCACGGAGGCACTTTTCAGAATTAATAAGAATTTTTGGCGAAAGAATCAAGGCCAGGGGGCCCATGGGCTGTCCACGAGACAGCCCCCCCCTAGGGCGCGCCCTCCTATCTTGTGGGGCCCCTGGACCTCCTCCTCCCTCAACTCCAACTCCATATATACCATCTCGGGGAGAAAAAAATCAAGGAGAAAGTTTCATCGCGTTTCATGACACGAAGCCGCCGCCAAGCCATAATCTCTCCCGGGAGGGCTGATCTGGAGTCCGTTCGGGGCTTCGAAGAGGGGGATTCGTCGCTGTCGTCATCATCAACCATCCTCCATCTCCAATTTCATGATGCTCACCGCCGTGCGTGAGTAATTCCATCGTAGGCTTGCTGGACGGTGATGGGTTGGATGAGATTTACCATGTAATCAAGTTAGTTTTGTTAGGGTTTGATCCCTAGTATCCACTATGTTCTGAGATTGATGTTGCTATGACTTTGCTATGCTTAATGCTTGTCACTAGGGCCCGAGTGCCATGATTTCAGATCTGAACCTATTATGTTTTCATGAATATATGTGTGTTCTTGATCCTATCTTGCAAGTCTATAGTCACCTATTATGTGTTATGATCTGACAACCCCGAAGTGACAATAATCGGGATACTTCTCGGTGATGACCGTAGTTTGAGGAGTTCGTGTATTCACTATGTGTTAATGCTTTGTTCCGGTTCTCTATTAAAAGGAGGCCTTAATATCCCTTAGTTTCTGTAAGGAACCCGCTGAACACGGGAGGGTAGGACAAAAGATGTCATGCAAGTTCCTTTCCATAAGCACGTATGACTATTTACGGAATACATGCCTACATTACATTGATGAATTGGAGCAAGTTCTATATCACCCTATGTTATAAATATTGCATGAGGAATCGCATCTGGCATAATTATCCATCACTGATCCATTGCCTACGAGCTTTTCACATATTGTTCTTCGCTTATTTACTTTTCCGTTGCTACTGTTACAACTACTATAAAACTCCAAAAACATTTATCTGTACTTTTGCTACCGCTACTATTATTATCATACCACTTTTGCTACTAAACACATTGCTGCAGATACTAAGTTATCCAGGTGTGTTTGAATTGACAACTCAATTGCTAATACTCAAGAATATTCTTTGTCTCCCCTTGTGTCGAATCAATAAATTTGGGTTGAATACTCTACTCTTGAAAGCTGTTGCGATCCCCTATACTTGTGGGTTATCAAGACTAATTTCTGGCACCGTTGCCGGCGAGCATAGCTCTATTCTCTGAGTCACTTGGGATTTATATCTGTTGATCACTATGAAGAACTTCAAAGACGATCGAACTACTATTTTGCCCTCAACTACGAGGGGAGGTAAGGAACTGCCATCTAGCTCTGCACTAGATTCTCCTTCCGTTATTAGTAGGCTTGCGACACCTAAACCTGCTATTGCTATGAATTCTGATATGTCGCATGTTATTGATGATGCCACTTCTGCTATGCATGATGAAACTACTTCTGTGCGTGATACTACTTTGCCATTAGGTGAATTTCTAGATGAACAACTTGGTAGATTTAGGGGGAATGAAATTACTGAAGATCGTATTACTGATGATAGTGATGATGAAGGTCCCCCGAATGAATATGTATTACCAGTTGTTCCTAAGGGTTATGTTATGAATGAAACAGCTGCTATGGAAATTCTTGCTTGCAATGATAGAAATGATCTTAAGAAATTATTCGCTAAATGGAAGCAGCAGTCTCTTAATGCTAGAATGAAACCCGATCCTGCTTTTGCTACTTCACCTATTTGTGTTACTGATAAGGATTATGAATTCTCTGTTGATCCTAATATTATTACTTTAGTTGAATCTGATCCTTTTTATGGCCTTGAATCCTAAACTGTTGTGGCACATCTTACCAAGTTGAATGATATAGCCACCATGTTTACTAATGATGAGAAGTCTCGCTATTTATATATCCTTAAGATATTTCCGTTCTCATTAAAGGGTGATGCTAAGACTTGGTATAATTCTCTTGCTCCTGGTTGTGTGTGTAGTCCCCAGGATATGATTTATTACTTCTCTGCTAAATATTTCCCTGCTCATAAGAAACAAGCTGCCTTGCGGGAAATATATAATTTTGTGCAAATCAAAGAAGAGAGTCTCCCACAAGATTGGGGGAGGCTTCTCCGGTTACTTAATGCTTTGCCTGATCATCCTCTTAAGAAAAATGAAATACTTGATATCTTTTATAATGGACTAACCGATGCTTCCAAGGACTACTTGGATAGTTGTGCTGGTTCTGTTTTCAGGGAAAGAACTGTCGACGAAGCTGAAATATTATTGAATAATATGTTGACTAATGAAAATAATTGGACTCTTCCCGAGCCAGTTCCTGGAGTAATTCTTGAACCAATTGAGCCAACTCTTGAGCCTATTCCTAAACCCACTTCGAAGAAGAGAGGTGTTTTATTTCTCAGTCCTGAAGATATGCAAGAGGCAAAGAAATCAATGAAAGAAAAAGGTATTAAAGCTGAAGATGTTAAGAATTTACCTCCTATTGAAGAAATACATGGTCTTAATTTACCGCCTGAAGAACCACATTGTCTTGATAACCTGACACAGGTAGTAAAGGTAAATTCTCTCTATAGATATGATAAAGTTGAAATACCCTCTACTAAATTTCATAGCCCATGCTTAGATGAATTTGATGACTTTATGGCTAGACAAGAAAGTTTTAATGCTTATGTTGGTAGAGAGTTAAAGAATAATGCTTTCAAGATAGGACGCGTAGGTGATAATCTGGCTAGAGTTAAAGATGAACTTCACTGCGTTAGCAAATATGCTTCTATGGTTGCTACTCAAGCTGAGCAAGTACTTAAAGCTCAAAATGACTTGCTTGATGAATTAAATTATAAAAATGACTTTGCTGTTAGAGTGGCTACTAGAACTGGTAGAATGACTTAGGAACCTTTGTATCCTGAAGGCCACCCTAAGAGAATCGAGCAAGATTCTCAGAGAAATAATTTAGAGGCACCTAGTTCTTCTAAAAAGAAGAAGAAAAATGATAGGGCTTTGGATGCTTCTAGTGAACCTACTGTAGACACACCTGAGAATCCCAATGATATTTCTATTTCTGATGCTGAAACTCAATCAGGTGATGAACATGAACCTAGTGGTAATGTTAATGATAATGTTCATGTTGATGTTCAACCTAGCAAAGACAATGATGTAGAGATTGAACCTACTGTTGATCTTGATAACCCACAATCAAAGAATCAACGTTATGATAAGAGAGATTTTGTTGCTACGAAGCACGGCAAAGAAAGAGAACCATGGGTTCAGAAACCGATGCCCTTTCCTCCTAAACCATCCAAGTCAAAGGATGATGAGGATTTTGAGCGCTTTGCTGAAATGATTAGACCTATTTTCTTACGTATGCGTTAACTGATATGCTTAAAGTAAATCCTTATGCTAAGTATATGAAGGATATCATCACAAATAAAAGAAAGATATCGGAAGCTGAAATTTCCACCATGCTTGCTAATTACACTTTTAAAGGTGGAATACCAAAGAAACTTGGAGATCCTGGTGTACCAACTATACCATGCTCTATTAAAAGAAATTATGTTAGAACTGCTTTATGTGATCTTGGAGCCGGTGTTAGTGTTATACCTCTCTCTTTATATTGTAGACTTGAATTGAATAAGTTGACACCTACTGAAATATCTTTGCAAATGGCTGATAAATCAACTATTATACCTGTCTGTATATGTGAGGATGTGCCTGTTATGGTTGCAAATGTTACTATCTTAACGGATTTTGTTATTCTTGATATTCCCGAGGATGATAGCATGTCTATTATCCTTGGTAGACCTTTTCTTAATACTGCAGGGGCTGTTATTGATTGCAACAAATGCAATGCCACTTTTCATGTTAACGGTAATGAGCATACGGTACATTTTCCGAGGAAACAATCTCAAGTTCATAGCATCAATTCTATTGAAAAAGTTCCAACTATCATTTTTGGAGGTTTTGAATTTCCTCTCCCTACTGTCAAGAAAAAGTATGATATTCTTATTGTTGGGGATTTTCATATCCCTGTTGAGGTAACTTAGTGTTATTCGAAATTTCTCCGGTTCCGTGTTATTCGGAATGAGTTTGTTAACAAGACTTGATCAACCTTGTTAGTGGATTCATTTTGATGATCATGAGATGGATGAAACTAGAAGGCACAACCTTTTGTACCCTCTTTTTACTTTCTGTTATTTAGAATAAATAAAGCAAATAGTATTATCTGTCTGTTTTATGAATTATCCGTGCATTAAAAAATAGTCCAAAAATAAAAGTGCTCCAAATTCCTTGCAAATTTAGTATGATTTTTTCTGGAATATTTGAGGATTTTAGGCACTGAAAACACTACAGGAGGGGCAAGCACCAGGCCACGAGAGAGGAGGGCGCCCCCCCTATAGGGCGCGCCCCCTGTCTCGTGAGCCCCTGGTGGCTCCCCTCCACTTATGCCAGCACCCATACACTTCATCTTCTACCCAAAAAATCCCCATCCAGCTCAAGCCCGAGTTCTAGCTCGTTTTGCTGCGATTTTCGATCTCTTAGCTCAAAGTTCCATTCGCAAAATTGCTTTGGGAGATTGTTGCTTGGTATGTGACTCCTCCATTGGTCCAATTAGTTTTTGTTCTAGTACTTTATTCATTGCAATTTTTTGCTCCATAGGTAACCATGTTCTTGAGCTTGCATGTTAAATTTTTGAGGTCCCAAGCAATTCCAATGCATGATATAGGCTCTAGGCACTTGTAGGAGTAGTTGATATCAATCTTGTTTAGTTTTATTCACTTTTATTTCGAAGTTACTAAAATTTTAGAAATTTTCAGAAAATGTTAAGGAGGTTCTTTAAAGGCTCTTCTAGCCAAAGCTCTAAGGAAAAACAAGACAAATAGAAGGAAAAACCAAAGTATAGTCTTCCTCGCTTAGCGGAAGTACGGTCATGTGAATGGCCGTGTGAGGATTTCTTGAAGGAAGCCAGAATTCATGAAGACTTTTATGCTTTAATCGGGACTGCAGGCCTCACCGGTTTCATGAACGACCGAATCGATCAGTATCTCTTGCTTACCAATACTTTCGTGCAAAACTTTTATTATTATCCTAAGAAGTCACCGCCTGCAGTATCATTTCATTTATATGATGAATTCAAAGAAATGTCTTTGCGTCATTTTGGCGCAGTATGTATGATACCTTATGAGGGAGAATTAGAGGAAACCCATCATGAAGATGTGGATGGCTTCGTTAAAACTACTGCTATAGAAGAGCCAAAGAAGGGCTCTGAGGCAAAAGTCTCTAGCATACACTTTCCTGTTTTACACTACTTTGCCATATTTGCTAGTAGATGCTTGATTCGTCGTGGGAATAGTGGAAATTTGAGGGTTCCAGATATTATTATTCTTGAACATGCTTTGCTGGGAGACAATACTTTTAGTATGGGTGCCGTTGTTGCTAAATGGCTAGCCCTGAATCATACAAAAGGCCCCATATTTGGAGGTATCTATGCTGCACGTCTTGCTGAACATTTTCAGATACCTATTAGGCACCTTGAGGAGGAGGAGACAAAATTACCTCCTCATATTTTAGATTACAAGAGCATGGTAGCACACAAGTTTATTGTTGACAATGAAGACAAGATGCTCTTGTATAGACTTAGATTCAATAAGAAACACTTTGAGTTTATTGTTTTGCCCACGCCTCTGTTGTTTGATTTGCTTGCAGAAAATCGTCTTGTCACGCCGGAAGCGGTGAACAATCACTGAGTGCCGGGGGCGATGCTGATTCCCGCCAACACCTATGGGGACAGGGCCCCTTTCGGTTCGGTGGGGGGCGGAGAGCGCGCAAAGAGCGGATCGAGGCAGTGCACACGGGGCGATTTTTTACCCAGCTTCGGGCCGCACGGATGCGTAAAACCCTACTGCTGCTTGTTCGTGTATATTAGATTCTTGCTCAGGAGCGATGGACGCTGCCAGACTGAGCGTGAGAGTGTTCTTCTGAGTTCCGGAAATGCAAAACCCCCTTGAAAATGCTCAACCCCTTCTACGTTGCCCTTGGACCTCCTTTTATACTCAAGGGGCCGCCGACAGGGGGCAACGCAGACAGGAAGGGTAAAAACAGAAAAAGGATGTGGTAGGTATAGCTACTGCTACTGTGGATACAGTGTACCCTACCTAACTCTGACGGCAGGGGACAAGGGCATTAAATGCCTGTCTGAGTCTCCTAAACAGTGCAAAAGGGGTGACCGTTAGGAGCGCCACCGTTTGCCACGATGGGCTTCTTTTCATCTCCGCTTGCCACCACGTACCCCTAGCTGCACGGCCTCCCGCCGCGTGCACTCTGGGAGAGTCCCAGAGCGACACGTTAGCAGGTGAGCTGGAGCGCGGGCACGCAGTGGGAGTTTCCCGCGGCAAGCTCCTTGCCGCAGCCGTCGTCTTGTCGCTTCCGGAAGCTTGTTGCTCGCCGGATCTTGTCGGGGCGCAGGGCGCGTCGTGGCAAGCTTTCTTGGTATGTCTTGCGTGGTCTTCCCGGCAAGCTCCTCTTGCCGGGGTCTCGTCTCTTCCCGGTAAGCTCCCCTTGCCGGGGCCTTGGTTGGCCTTCCCGAGAAGCTCCTCTTGCCGAGGCCTTGGCTTGAGTATTTTGTTCTTGAATGGTCTTTAAGGGGACCACGGAGGGTCCTGGCGGTCACCCGGCAAGCCTTGCCGCGGGGGGATGCATCTGCCCGTGCACGAGTTCGGGGTAATAGGGTACCCCTACTCTAGTACACCGACAGGAGCCCCCGGGCCTGGGCCATACACGGTGCCGAGCGCTGTTGGGCCAGGCCCAAAACAGTGCACGGGCACGCGCGGCCTAGGTCACACCGAATCTAACTTTGCTCCCACCGCGCACGCCCAGAACGGCACGCGTCAAACGCGGCGTCGTGGGAGAGATCGTGGGAGTTTGTTCACTTGAGAGGCCGAAACGTCCGCCCCGTCCCTCTTTATAAGCAGGGGAAACAGGGGCACCTCCTCCGTCTTCGCCATTCGCTGTCGCAATCTCAAAAGCCTCCGCCGCCCCCCTCCGCTTCCAAAGTCAAAAGAGGGCAGCGCTCCGCTCCCGTTGCCGCCGCCACCACCAGCGCCGTCGATCTCCCCCGCCGCCTCCGCCATGCCTCCGAAGCCTGGGAAGGGGAAGGCCACGAAGGCCGCGACCGCGAAAGCTGTTAAGTCGACCGAAGCGCAGCGGCTCGAGGCGCTGCGGAAGGAGCGGGCCACCTTCCCCCCCGAGCTCTCCGCGGGGGAGCTAAGGGAGTGGTACTATCTCTTCTGGTCGACGGAGACGCGGGCACATCCGCGCACAAAGGTACTCTTCGCCGTCGCCTCACGAGCAGCTCCAGCTAATGGATATCCTTTCTTCGCCGTGTTCTTCTACTGTGGGCTCTGCCCGCCATTCTCTGATTTCTTCTGTGATATTATGAACACCTACGGACTCCACCTCCTTGATTTCACCCCCAACGCTGTTCTGACCATGGCAGTTTTCGCCCATCTATGCGAAAACTTTGTCGGAGTCCACCCCAACGTAGCTCTCTTCCGCCATTTCTTTATGCCTCGTGTCGAGAGAGGGGAACCTCTTGCCGGCGGAATTGCCTGGATCTCGTGGGCCGGCAAGAAGGAGACCTATCTGGAGGGGGAACTCCGCAGCAAGTGGGATGAGTGGAGAGCAGATTGGTGCTGGATTGTAGAAGAGAGCCCGCAGCCGTTCACCGCCTTGCGCCAAGCCCCAGCAGTGCGCGGCAACGACTGGAGCGCTCTGTCCGCGGATGACGACAAGTTGATGATCGCCACTACTCGGATCTTGCGTCTCAGGCTTGCCGGGTTGACTGTAGGAGCTGTCGGCGCAGATTTCCTTCGCCGGCGCATCGCCCCTCTGCAGGCGAGGGGGAGGCCTGCCTGGGAATTTGGAGGCCCGGCGGATATAATGAGGTTGCGTCCAGGCCTTAACTTCAATTTCACCGTCCTAGAGTTGGACGGGATGCTTAAGGAGATATTCAAGCATGACCCACAGCATCCCGAGTGCTTCAGGTTGCCGACAGGTGTCGTTCCCCTGTGCAACAACTCCTCACGCGACCGCATCTGCGCAATGATGCCGTTGTGTGACTCGCACGGGATCGCTCCAACTTGGCAAGATCCCGCCGGCGACATCGTGCAGCAGTTCTTTGACAGCTTAGTGGAGGTGGCGGTCAGCGTTGACGAGAAGAAGCTTCTCACCCGCGACACCACTGATCAAGAGATGGAGCGCATCGCCACCAGGGCGGAAGAGGCAGCGGCAGCCGCGGCCGCGGGTGAATTCGGGTTCACCGTGGAGGAAGCAGACGCGGCGTTGGCGATGAGCATTGCCGAACGGGAGCAGCCCGAAGAGGAAGAAGAGCTCGCCGCGCCCGACGCCGAGTCGAACGAGCCTGCCGGGGGTGCGAGCGGCCCGCCACCTCCGGGGAGCTTGCCGGGAGCAGGACCCGGAGCGCAGCCCCCAGTGCAGCCAAGAAGGCGCCTCAGTAGGACCGGGGATGCAGCAGGGCGGCAAGTTGGTCAACAGCCGCAGCGCCGCACGACGCGCTCTACCGCGGCAAGCACGGTCACCGCGGGGGCGCCTCCCATCGCAGAGGCAACTGGGGCGGGGTCGTCTCGAGTTGGCGCCGCGGTCCCCGCCAAGCGGCCGAGGGATCCCACCTCTTCGTCTCGCCGCGCCGGGAGTGGGCCGAACTTCGACCTCTCCGCGCTCAGTTCCGAGGAGGAAGATGAAGAAGAGTAAGATTCCCTTGCTTGTTCTTGTAGCTCTTCAACTTGCTGACCTTGTCTTGCATCGGGTCTGATCCACCCTGGACTCTCCTTTTCAGGACTCTGGCCCAGAGGGCGGCAAAGAGGGCCAACGCTCAGGTGGTGGTCATCGAGGACGAGCCCACTGCATCGACAGGAGGCGCGTCCGAGACAACTCTGCCGGACCCGGCCATCACTTCGCAGAGCAGCCCCCAGTGCAGCCCCCAGCGTAAGCATATGGTTTACTTTCTGCTTTTGGATGCGCGTGGTTGCTCTTTTCCTTTGTTGACATCCGATCTCTATTTTGTTCGTGCAGGAGCAGAGCAGCTTGATCAGGAGGGCGTGGCGATCTCCTCCGACTCGTCGTCTGCTTCGACTACGCCGCCAAGGGCGGACGCCCCGGCAAGGGAGCGCCCTCCGTTAAGGGAGGAGCATCCGGCAAGGGAGGAGTCTCCGGCAAGGGACAGTGCTAACGATACGCCGATGGTGGAGACCACGACGGCAGATCCTAGCACAGGTAGCCTTTCTTGCCCGAAGCTTTCCTTGTAGTCTTCCGCTAATTTCTCTTCTCGAAAACTTGTTTGATTTTCCCTTCTTCCTTGGCCGTCAGGCCCACCCTCCACGGATCCGATGGAGACCGAGGCGGTCGGCGAAGAAGACGCACGCGGCAATACTGACGATGCCACGGCCACCGAAGAAGGAGCCGGCGCCAACGTGCTCACCGGCGAGGAGGCCGCCAAGGCTGCTGCCGAGGGAGCTGGCGGGGGATCTGGCGATCGCACTGACGGCCCCGAGGCCGCAGGAGCGTCAGGCGCTGCACCGACCGCCGATCCCTCCGCCGCTGCCGCAGCTTCAGGCACCGAGGAGCCCCAGCCCGGCGCCTATCTGAAGGCTGGCGAGGGTATATTCATCAAGCTCCCCTGGGCGTCGAGCTCCAGGGCACCGGTGGAAGGAGAAATTCTAGATGGAGAGGTGCTTGCCTCCACCGGGTTGTCGATCGTCGACGCGCCGGGAAGCAGCGGTGAAGAGCCCGAGGAAGAGCGGCTGCTGCGGAGGCTGCTGGCGCTCTATCGCGCCCGTCAAGTCAAGTTGGAGTCCCGGGAAGCGCTTGCCGCGAGGGCGGGCGTGGATATAGAGAAGCATGCGGAGGAGCTCCGGGGTCTTCATCAAGAAACTCTCCGGGCCTTGGCGGAAGAGCGGGAGCAGCTTGCCGAGGAACGGAAGGCCTTCCTTCTCGAGAAGGCCGAAGCTGAAGAACAGCAGCGGCTCACCGGCGAGAAGCTATATGCGCGAGAAGGTGAGCTGACTCAGCGGAAAGTGAACCTCGACAGCCACGAAGAGGAGCTTGCCGCGCGTGAACGGGCACTTGGCGGGACGCTCCAAGAGGCAAAGGATGCGGCTGCGACTGCCGAGGCCGCCAAGAAAGAATTGGAAGCAAAGGTGGCGCAGCTAGAAACTGATCTGAAGGTTGGTGGCGAAGAGCTTGCCGCCCTCAAGCAAGAGCGCGAGAAGGACGCCCTTGCCCACGGTGAGCTGCAGGGCCGACTCGCCGAGAGGGGCAAGGAATTGAGCGCCGCCAAGGGTTCCAACGCCGATCTGACGCTGAAGCTGGCCACCTTGACGGAGACGTTGGACAGCGCCAGGAAATGGGAGGCAGACTTGAAGAAGGACATCGAGGCCGACGAGGCGCTGCTTGCGAGGGCCGCCGAAACCCAGAATCTTCTCAGAGATACCGTGGAGCTCTGGACGGAGGGTCTCGTGGACATTGCCGCAGTCATCGAAGAGGAGCTGGTGCAATTGGGGGTGGAAGGCTTCGGATACTCCTCCGACGAGAACCTCCAACCCAGCGCCAAGCTCACTTTGTTCTTCAAAGGCGTGGCGGTGGCGCTACAGCAGCTCCGGGAATGGATCCCGAAGCAGTTGGCCGACGAGTCATGCTCGATTTGTGCCGGAGTTCTGGAGAAGGTGCTGGTGAAGGTGGCCTTCCGCAATCCGGGCCTCAACCTCACCAACGTCCTCAGGAAGCTGCCGGCGGACGCTGATCTTGACGCACTTAAGGCCCTCGTAGCACCCATCGTCGACAGGGTGAACGAGGTCAAAAGGGTTGACGGCGATCGCGTAGATTAGGCCGTTAGTTTGCTTCTTTTCTTGTCGCTGCCAGTCATGTCATGGGAACACTTTATTAGGGGCGCGACAAGTTATTCTTGTAATATAACTCTATCTTAGGTAAAACATCACTGTGCTACTTCCTTTACTCAACTCTTGGCTTTGTATGGTCCTACCCCGCGCTTTTTAGGGAAACTTGTCGGTGCAGGCATTCTTGCCGCAAGCGCCGAGTGCGGAACTTCAGCAGCCTGCTGGCGAGGCTGCTACCGACAAGCAACCTTATCGCAACTAGTTGCAGCTCACATAAGTTGTTGAGTGGACTCGAAACAAAATAAGGGTGCTAGTGGCTCACTTAAGTTGCTGAGCGGACTCGAAGCAAAGTAAGGGCGCTAGCAGCTCACTTAAGTCGTTGAGCAGACTCGAAACAGAGTAAGGGCGCAACTAGCTGTGAATTGGTTCCTCCGCGCACATGTTTTCCATACAAAGCACGGTCGTTCAAGGAAAATAACTCAAAAATTGATCGCTCAAGCTTTAGCAACTTAGCTTTTCTGTCGTCTGCTTCCCGGCAAGGAAAAACTCCTCCTTTTTTTTGAACGGCCTGGTCCACACCATTATCCTCTCCTCCCCCCCCCCCCGGTAATCCTTGTGGGCGAGGGAACCTTCCTTCTTTTGAGAAAGAGACAGAGAAATAAAGCAATGATATGGAGCCTTGGGCTCGTTATCGCTTACCGGTGCTTGGTGCTGCACAAAGTGTCAGATAATATATGCAAAAAAGAATCATAGCATAAGGAAACTGACAAGATGTGCGGTGCACATGAACTTTACTAGTGCACGGGGTCTGCGCCCGGCTCTGTACAAAGGATTACATGCAACAGCGGCAAGACTTGTACAGAAAGGTGGTTGCCGGACAGGGTCCGACAACCGCGCCTTATGGGTAAAACTTACGAAGATGCTCGATGTTCCAGGAGTTGCTCACCGGAATGCCATCTTCGGTCTCAAGGCGGACAGCGCCGGGCCTAGTGACTCGTTTCACCCGATAAGGGCCTTCCCACTTCGGCGTCAACTTGTTAGAATTCTTGGCCGACTGAACGCGCCGAAGAACAAGGTCGCCTTCCTCGAGGCTCCTGGCATTGACTCTGCGGCTATGGTAGCGGCGCAGAGCTTGCTGGTAGCGAGCGGCTCGCACAGCAGCCTGGAGACGGTCTTCCTCAAGGAGCAGCGCGTTGTCTTGGCGCAGCTGCTCTTGTTCGAGCTCATCATAAGTGAGCACTCGAGGTGACCCGTATACGAGTTCCGTGGGGAGAACTGCCTCCGCTCCATAGACTAGAGCAAAGGGTGTCTAGCCAGTGGCTCGATTTGGCGTCATCCTGATCGACCAAAGAACCACCGGCAGCTCCTCGATCCAGTTTCTTCCGCACTTGCGCAGTCTGTCGAAAGTTCTAGTCTTGAGGCCTCGCAACACTTCAGCGTTTGCCCTCTCCGCTTGACCGTTGCTTCTTGGATGAGCAACAGAAGCGAAACAGACCTTGGCGCCAAGATCTTGGACGTACTGCATGAAGGTGCGGCTCGTAAATTGCGTGCCGTTGTCGGTGATGATCCTGTTCGGGATCCCGAAACGGCAAACAATCGACCTGAAGAACTTGACTGCTGACTGTGCTGTCACCTTCCTCACTGGTTCCACTTCCGGCCACTTTGTGAACTTGTCAATTGCAACGTATAAGAACTCAAAGCCCCCGACTGCTCGGGGGAAGGGGCCGAGGACATCGAGCCCCCAGACCGAAAATGGCCAGGATAAAGGGATCGTCTGGAGAGATTGAGCTGGCTGGTGTATCTGTTTGGAATGGAACTGGCACGCTTCACACTTGGTTACTTGTGCAGTTGCATCCTGGAGGGCTGTCGGCCAGAAGAAGCCTTGTCGGAATGCTTTGCCGACAAGTGCTCTTGCGCCAATGTGGTGACCACATATGCCTCCATGTATCTCTGCCAACAGCTGTTGTCCATCTTCCCGGCGAATGCACTTCAATTTCACACCGTTGAGTCTTATTCTGTACAGTGTGCCGTCGACAAACTTGTACATACTTGACTGCCGGGCTACTTTTTCAGCTTCTTCTTGCTCTTCGGGAAGCTCTCCTGTCTGGAGGAAGCGGACAATCGGCTGCGCCCATGCTGGAGCTTGCGGCTCGACAACAAGGACTAAAGGCATGCCTGTTGCTGCGGGAACATCCGCTTCTACGGCAAGAACCTGTGATTCTGCCGGAGCGTGATGTTCTCCGGCAAGCTTGCCGGAGCAAAACTTGTCGGGAGCGTTTGCTTCGACGGAACAAACCACAAGGTTTGCCGGAGCAGACTGCCCCTCAGCATCGTTGGCGTTGATCTTGGGGACTTTCTTGGCGGCGGCTTCGGGGTGCTCTACCGGAAAGTAGTCACCCGAAACCAACTTCCTCTTTTTATTCTGTCCAGTTGATGGTGCCACGGAAGGTTGAGTCAGCTTGAGCACAAAGATCCCTGGTTCCACAGGCAACTTTAGTGCAGCGCATTTCCACAGGCCATCAGCAATGTCATTCTGAGCTCTTGGGATATGCTCCATTTGCAGGCCGTCAAAACACTCTTCTAGCTTCCTCACTTCATCAACATATGCTTCCATCAACGGGCTCTGGTAGCTCTTGTTCACTTGGCGGACGACAAGCTGTGAGTCACCCCTGATTATGAGCTTCTTGATCCCAAGGTCGGCTGCTATTCTAAGACCGGCAAGCAATCCTTCATACTCTGTAGTATTGTTGGTTGCTTGCTCTTTGGGAAAGTGCATCTGGACTATGTATTTGAGGTGCTCTCCGGTGGGTGCGATAAGCAGCACGCCAGCACCGGCGCCTTGCAGCGAGAAGGCACCATCAAAGTACATCAGCCACTCTTTGCTTGTCTCCTTGACAGGGATGCTCGTCTCTGGAATTTCTTCATCTGAAGTTGGCGTCCACTCTGCTACGAACTCTGCCAATGCCCTGCTTTGGATAGTTGCAGTGCTCTCAAACTTGAGGCCAAAGCTTGACAGTTCCAAAGCCCACTCGACTATCCTGCCTGTTGCTTCTGGATTCTGCAGTATCCTTTTTAGCGGAAAGCGAGTGATGACTGTGATCTCGTGTGCCTGGAAGTAATGGCGCAGCTTTCTCGAGGCCATGAGAAGGCCGAAAAGCAGTTTTTGCACACCAGAGTATCTCGACCTAGCCCCCTGGAGAAGGGAGCTGACAAAGTAAACTGGGCGCTGCACCACCTTCTTCTGCACATCCTTGCACATCTGCGCAGATTCTTCTTCGTCGGGACCAGAGCTTGCCGGACCAGAACTTGTTGGAGAAGTCCCCTGTTTGTCATTGGATTCACTTGGCGTGATCGCCGGCTCATCATCCGCCTCTCTCTCCGCTACTAACGCAGCACTAACCACTTGATTGGTTGCCGCCAGGTACAGCAGCAACTTCTCTTGTGGCTTAGGTGCGACAAGTATTGGAGGGGAGGACAGGTACCTCTTCAAGTCCTGCAGCGCAGCCTCTGCTTCCGGAGTCCATTTCATTGGACCTGCCTTTTTCAATATTTTGAAAAATGGCAGGGCGCGCTCAGCAGACTTAGAGATAAACCTGCTGAGAGCAGCCACGCAACCGGCAAGCCTTCGCACATCCTTGACGTGCTTCGGTGCTTCGATCTTCTCGATGGCCTTAATCTTGTCGGGGTTCGCTTCAATTCCCCACTGAGATACAAAGAACCCGAGAAGCTTGCTGGAAGGGACTCCAAACACGCACTTCTCGGGGTTGAGCTTGAGGTTGATCTTGCGCAGATTTGCAAAAGTTTCTTCTAAATCTTGAATCAGGGTAGCCTTGTCCTTGCTCTTGACCACTATATCATCCATGTAGGCTTCCACATTTCTGTGTATCTGTGGCCCAAAGGCGACGTGGACTACTCTTGCAAATGTTGAACCAGCATTCTTCAACCCAAAGGGCATCCGCACAAAACAGTATGTGCTGCAAGGGGTGATGAATGCGGTTTTCTCCTCATCCTCTTCTGCCATGAAGATTTGATGGTATCCTGAATACGCATCAAGAAATGAAAGAAAATCACATCCAGCTGTGGAGTCAACAATCTGGTCGATGCGTGGCAAGGGAAATGGATCTTTGGGACAAGCTTTATTGACATCAGTGAAGTCTATACAAAGCCTCCATTTCCCGTTTGCCTTGCGCACGACTACAGGGTTGGCCAGCCACGTGGGATGGAGCACTCCTCTAACAAGGCCTGCTGCTTCCAATTTCCTGATTTCTTCTGCAATGAACTCTTGGCGCTCCACCGCTTGCTTCATGACTCTCTGTTTGATGGGCCGCGCATGAGGACCGACGGCAAGGTGGTGCTCGATTACTCTCCTGGGAACACCGGGGATATCAGACGGTTGCCATGCAAACACGTCGACATTCGCCCGCAGGAAAGCAACGAGCACGCTTTCCTATTTGGGGTCAAGCGTGGCACTGATGGTGAAGGTACCACCAGTGCCGTCCTCCTTGGCGGACACCTTCTTGGTCTCGGGTGGAGCTGCCATCGTCTTCTTGCACTTGCCGGTGGAGCTCGATGGTGCGTCCTCGACGGTAGCGCAGCACTCTGAAGAGGTGCGCTTGCCGGAGTGGGCATCAGAGCTCTCGCTGGGCCTGGCCTTCTTCTTCCCCCCGGGAGCTTCAGTGGCAAGTGTATGGTGATCAGCTGCGGCTGCTGCTTCCCGGTAGATCTTGTCGGCGCAGATAAGGGCATCCTTCTTGTCGCCGGGGACAGAAATGACACTTATCGGGCCTGGCATTTTGAGCATGTTATAAGCATAGTGAGAGGCTGCCATAAACTTGGCGAGCGCTGGACGGCCCAGGATTCCATTGTAGGGTAATGGAAAATCGGCAACGTCAAACATGACTCTCTCAGTTCTGAAATTCAGCTCGCTGCCAAATGTGACCGGCAGCGTGATCTTCCCTTTCGGCTTGCTCCTTCCCGGGTTGATTCCTTGAAATGTGCCGGTCTCTTTGAGCTCGCTATCAGGGATCTGAAGTTTGTGAAGGACCGCGGAGGAGATGAGATTCAAGCCGGCCCCGCCGTCAACTAGCATCTTTGTGACCTTGAGGTTGCGGATAGTTGGTGAGACCAACATCGGCAAGCACCCGACCGCAGTTACGCGATCAGGGTGATCCCCAATGTCGAAGATGATAGGCGTGCTAGACCATTTCAGGGGCTTGCGTGACTCTATGGATGGCTCTGCTGCATTCACTTCCCGCATCCACTGTTTGAGCTGGCGGTGCGAAGTATGCAGAGAGGCGCCACCGTCAACGCACAGGACCTCTGTGGCTTTCTGAAATTCTTGCTCATCGGTCTCATCATCATCCACGTCTTCGTCATCATCGTCATCTTCATCCTTGTCACGGCCGCGGGGAGGCCTGTCTCCTTGCCGCTGCTTGGCCTTGCCGCGGCGTCCCCCCCCCCCGGCCGGGGCGCTTCTTGCCGGATTCACCAGTTCTTTCTTGGGCCTTCTCTTTGTCGCGTCGCTCGTATTCAGCTTTCTGTTGCTCAGCGAGCTGTTCGACCTTCTTGCACTTCTGGAGATCGTGACCCTTGGTGCGGTGAATCTTGCAATACTGCCTGCTGGAGTTGTCCTGCTTGTCGGCGGCCGCCACAGGATGGGCCTCCTTGTCGGAGCCACCAGCCTTAGCTTCCTTGGCGCCACCTCCGTTGTCGGTCTGCTCAACAGCTAGCACCTCCTTACCCTTATTCCTTCTGTAGTTCCGCCGCCGGCCTTTCCTTGCCGGGGCGGCATCCTCACTGTCAGATCCTCCTGCTCCTGTACTCTCTCCGGGGAGCCTCCTCCCCTCTTCAGCGCGTGCACACTTGTCAGCCAGGGCGTAAAGCTCACTGACATCTCTGATCTTACACATCGCCATCTCCTCCCTCATCCTTCGATTTCGCACGTTCTGATGGAACGCGCTAATGATCACGGCGGGGTGGACATCTGGGATGTTGTGTTGCACACGGCTGAATCTTTGAATGTACTTGCGCAGTGGCTCTCCTTCCTTCTGGGCGAGCAGATGAAGATCGCTCTCTTGGCCATGTGGCTTGTGGCCGCCCGTAAAGGCGCCGACAAACTGATGGCACAGATCAGCCCAAGAAGATATGGAGTTGTCCGGCAAGTGCATGAGCCAGGACCTGACATTGGGCTTGAGCACCAGCGGGAAGTAGTTGGCAAGGATCTTGTCATCTCGTCCCCCGGCAGCTTGCACCGCAATGGTGTAAATGCTGAGGAACTCCGACGGATGCATCTTGCCGTCGTACTTCTCCGGCATGTCTGGCTTGAAATTTTTTGTGCTGGGCCACTGGACTTGCCGCAGCTCATGGGTGAACGCAGGACAACCTACCGCGTACGGTAGATCGCCTGGTTCCCCTGGCGCGTGCATGTCAACAGAGAGCCCAGCGCGCTTGTCGGATTGACGTCGCGCTTCTCTTCGGCGCTCGATGCGGGTTCAAGCGTCTTCTTTTTGCCGTTTGTGGAGAACCTGACGCTGGTCGCGACGAGCTCGTGGGTCCGACGACGCGGTGGAGCCGCTGTTGGGGTGGACCCGGTGAGTCGGCGATTTTGGCCTTCGTAGTGGAGAGTGCATGGAAGTCGCACCTCCCTCCGTCTTGTTGCCATCGGCTCGCGTCTGGTTGTCCTGCCGTTAGCGAAGCCGATGAGGCTCTGGATAGTGGCCCTCCATTCATCGGTCATGTCTGCCGTGGGAGGATAGTCCAGGAGCAGCTGGGCCCGCGCCAAGGCTTCTGCTGGGGTGGTGGGCGGCAGAGGTGAACGGTGCGAGGAGAGGGGCGTGCTCGGACTCCTAACCAAGTTAGAAGGAGCAGCGTCCCGTCCCGGCGACCGTACCTCGCTGGGGCCAGCATGTTGGCGTGCATGCTGGTCTTGAGCGCCGCACGAACCACCAACTTGATCTTGGGTCAGCGGGCGTATGGCGCTGCGGACGCTATGACGCTGCTGGTCCCGCGCCTCTTGAGAGAGACGCGGAGCGCGCATGGACGCCGAGGTCTGCGCTGCCTTGTCCTTGGACTTGGCAGCACTGTGGGCACCTTCGTCGACGCCCATTCCTCCGCCGGCGTCCACTCCACCATCCGTTTGCTCCGGATGCGGTGGAAGCGACGCGGACGGAACAGCTGCCTCCGAATTCTTCTTCTTCGGTGGCATGCCGATGATGAAGATCTAGCTTGCGTGCACGCCGGATCGGGTTCACGCGATCTCGACGCCCCCCTACCCGGCGCGCCAGAGATGCCGGGGGCGATGCTGATTCCCGCCAACACCTATGGGGACAGGGCCCCTTTCGGTTCGGTGGGGGGCGGAGAGCGCGCAAAGAGCGGATCGAGGTAGTGCACACGGGGTGATTTTTTACCCAGCTTCGGGCCGCACGGATGCATAAAACCCTACTGCTGCTTGTTCGTGTATATTAGATTCTTGCTCAGGAGCGATGGACGCTGCCAGACTGAGCGTGAGAGTGTTCTTCTGAGTTCCCGAAATGCGGAACCCCCTTGAAAATGCTCAACCCCTTCTACATTGCCCTTGGGCCTCCTTTTATACTCAAGGGGTCACCGACAGGGGGGAACGCAGACAGGAAGGGTAAAAACGGAAAAAGGATGTGGTAGGTATAGCTACCGCTACTATGGATACAGTGTACCCTACCTAACTCTGACGGCAGGGGACAAGGGCATTAAATGCCTGTCTGAGTCTCCTAAACAGTGCAAAAGGGGTGACCGTTAGGAGCGCCACCGTTTGCCACGATGGGCTTCTTTTCATCTCCGCTTGCCACCACGTACCCCTAGCTGCACGGCCTCCCGCCACGTGCGCTCTGGGAGAGTCCCAGAGCGACACGTTAGCAGGTGAGCTGGAGCGCGGGCACGCAGTGGGAGTTTCCCGCGGCAAGCTCCTTGCGCTCCCAGAGCGACACGTTAGCAGGTGAGCTGGAGCGCGGGCACGCAGTGGGAGTTTCCCGCGGCAAGCTCCTTGCCGCGGCCGTCGTCTTGTCGCTTCCGGAAGCTTGTCGCTCGCCGGATCTTGCCGGGGCGCAGGGCGCGTCGCGGCAAGCTTTCTTGGTATGTCTTGCGTGGTCTTCCCGGCAAGCTCCTCTTGCCGGGGTCTCGTCTCTTCCCGGTAAGCTCCCCTTGCCGGGGCCTTGGTTGGCCTTCCCGACAAGCTCCTCTTGCCGAGGCCTTGGCTTGAGTACTTTGTTCTTGAATGGTCTTTAAGGGGACCACGGAGGGTCCTGGCGGTCACCCGGCAAGCCTTGCCGCGGGGGGCTGCATCTGCCCATGCACGAGTTCGGGGTAATAGGGTACCCCTACTCTAGTACACCGACACTGAGCTCAAGCTTTTACTCCAGAACCTGAACCTGAGCCGGAACCTGAGCTGGACCCTTATCGTGCATCATCTCTCCAGTGGAATCCGGAGATGACCAGCCAGTGGTATCCTGATTATACCTCCCACTACACCGGGGAGAGTAGCGGCGGTCCTTGGTATTAAACCAACTTAGGCCAAAAGGCTAAGCTTGGGGGAGTACGTATTTCTCACCGACTTTACATTCATATTCACACACTAGTCGTCGGTGCTCATACTCTTTCATTGTATTATCCATGTTAGTTTAAATTTCTTTTTCTAGTTTTCTTCTTGTGTGTTTGATAAACCTTAAGAAAAACCAAAAAAATAGTTAGTTTAATTTCCTTGCTTGTAGTAGAAATTAAAATGAAATCCCAAAAAGATTTCTCGTTCTTCTTTTACTTGTTGGGAGCTTTCCCGTGTAAATAGTTTTATTTTATTTTCTTTCTTTTGGGGGTCGAGAAGACCATATTGAAAATGCTCAGTGGCTCTTATATGCATGATTGTTTATTTAACTTAGATCCCATATTACTTTGTCTTCTCTCTTGAGTTGAATGCTTGCAGATTCCAGCTTAGTCCAATGCATGTACACTCTTATTATTATACACATCGTTCGGTCGTGCAAGTGAAAGGCAATAATGACGATATATGATGGACTTATTGGGATGAGAAAAGCTGGTATGAACTCGACCTCTCCTGTTTTTGTAAATATGATGATTCATCATTCCTAAGTCAGCTATTATGAAGTAAACATATTTGCAATGACATTTAGAGATTATAGTTACTTGTGCCATGCTTGATTAGCTATGAGTTATAATGGTTTACCTTGCATGCCAACATGCTATTAGAATGATTATGATGTGGTATGATGAGATGGTATCCTCCTTTGAATGTATTAAGTGACTCGACTTGGCACATGTTCACGCATGTAGTTGAATCAAATCAACATAGCCTTCATGATATTTATGTTCATGGTAGATTATATCCTACTCATGCTTGTACTCGGTGTAAATTAATTTTAATGCATGTTTACGACTGTTGTCGCTCTCTCAGTTGGTCGCTTCATAGTCTTTTGCTAGCCTTCACCTGTACTAAGCGGGAATACTGCTTGTGCATCCAAACTCCTTAAACCCCAAAGTTGTTCCATATGAGTCCACTATACCTACCTATATGCGGTATTTACCTGTCATTCCAAGTAAATTTGTATGTGCCAAACTCCAAACCTTCAAATGAAATTCTGTTTTGTATGCTCGAGCAGCTCATGTTACAACTAGGGCTGCCTATATCTTCCATGCTAGGTGGGTTATTCTCACGAGGAGTGGACTCCGCTCCTCGTTCACGAGAAAGGGCCGGTAACCGGGATGCCCAGTCCCATGATCCAAAAAGATCAAAGCAAATCAAAATAATTAAACAAAACTCCCCGAGAGCTGTTGTATGTTGGAGGCACTCGTAGTTTCGAGCAAGCCATGGATTGATGCTTGTTGGTGGTTGGGGGAGTATAAACCTTTACCATTCTGTTTGGGAACTGCCTATAATGCATGTAGTATGGAAGATGCAACCATCTCATCGTTGTTGCGTTGACAGCAAAAGTATGCCGCTGAAAATGTTATTCAATTTCTATTTTAAAATCGAGCTCTAGCACCTCTACAAATACCTGCTTCCCTCTGCGAAGGTCCTATCTATTTACTTTTATGTTGAGTCATCATCCTTCTTATTAAAAGCACCCGCTGGAGAGCACACTGTCATTTGCATTCATTATTATTGGTTTATATTGGGTATGACTTGACTGGATCTCTTTTACCATGAATTACAATGTTTAGTCAGTCCTTGATCTTTAAAGGCGCTCTGCATTTATGTTTTGCGGTCTCATAAAGGGCTAGCGAGATACCATTTTGTTATATCATGTTATGATTATTTTGAGAAAGTGTTGTCATCCGAGTTCTATTATTATGGCTCGCTAGCTGATTATGTTATTGATATGAGTAATTGTGAGACCTATGTGTTATTGTGAGTATGGTTAGCTCATAATATTTGCTGAAACTTGAATGCTGGCTTTTCATGTTTACAACAACAAGAGCAACAGAGTTCGTAAAAGTTTTTCTTTATCACTTTTAGTTTATCAACTGAATTGCTTGAGGACAAGCAAAGGTTTAAGCTTGGGGAAGTTGATACGTCTCCAACGTATCTACTTTTCCAAACACTTTTGCCCTTGTTTTGGACTCTAACTTGCATGATTTGAATGAAACTAACCCGGACTGACGCTGTATTCAGCAGAACTGCCATGATGTTGTTTTATGTGTGGAAAAGAAAAGTTCTCGGAATGTCCTAGAAATCCACGGAGGCACTTTTCAGAATTAATAAGAATTTTTGGCGAAAGAATCAAGGCCAGGGGGCCCACGGGCTATCCACGAGACAGGGGGGCGCCCCCCCCCCCTAGGGCGCGCCCTCCTATCTCGTGGGCCCCCTGGACCTCCTCCGACCTCAACTCCAACTCCATATATACCGTCTCACGGAGAAAAAAATCAAGGAGAAAGTTCCATCGTGTTTCACGACACAGAGCCGCCGCCAAGCCCTAATCTCTCTCGGGAGGGCTGATCTGGAGTCCGTTCGGGGCTCCGGAGAGGGGGATTCGTTGCCGTCGTCATCATCAACCATCCTCCATCACTAATTTCATGATGCTCACCGCCGTGCGTGAGTAATTCCATCATAGGCTTGCTGGACGGTGATGGGTTGGATGACATTTACCATGTAATCAAGTTAGTTTTGTTAGGTTTTGATCCCTAGTATCCACTATGTTCTGAGATTGATGTTGCTATGACTTTGCTATGCTTAATGCTTGTCACTAGGGCCTGAGTGCCATGATTTCAGATCTGAACCTATTATGTTTTCATGAATATACGTGTGTTCTTGATCCTATCTTGCAAGTCTATAGTCACCTATTATGTGTTATGATCCGACAACCCCGAAGTGAGAATAATCGGGATACATCTTGATGATGACCGTAGTTTGAGGAGTTCGTGTATTCACTATGTGTTAATGCTTTGTTCCGGTTCTCTATTAAAAGGAGGCCTTAATATCCCTTAGTTTCCGTAAGGACCCCACTGAACACGGAAGGGTAGGACAAAAGATGTCAGGCTAGTTCTTTTCCATAAGCATGTATGACTATTTACGGAATACATGCCTACATTACATTGATGAATTGGAGCTAGTTCTATATCACCCTATGTTATAACTACTGCATGAGGAATTGCATCCGGCATAAGTATCCATCACTGATCCATTGCCTACAAGCTTTTCACATATTGTTCCTCTCTTATTTACTTTTCCGTTGCTACTGTTACAACTACTATAAAACTCCAAAAACATTTATTTGTTCTTTTGCTACCGCTATTATTATTATCATACCACTTTTGCTACTAAACACTTTGCTGCAGATACTAAGTTATCCGGGTGTGGTTGAATTGACAAGTCAACTGCTAATACTCAAGAATATTCTTTGGCTCCCCTTGTGTCGAATCAATAAATTTGGGTTGAATACTCTACCCTCGAAAGCTGTTGCGATCCCTTATACTTGTGGGTTATCAGAGGGGAATAAAGAGAAGGCGGCCGAACTCGCCAAGGCCCTTCAGGACACCCAAGAGGTGAGGTCCAAATCCCACGCGGCTCACGAGGATCTCCGACAGGCAGGACAGATAGTGGCTGGTAAGCCCTTTCTTTTACAGTCTAAGTTTGGCAATCAGAGGTATTCCTTATTTAATTGACTATGGAGTTCTCCAGACTCCTTTGCGGATCTACCGAAGAGCACCACTGACGCAGCGCAATTTGATCGGGCCCAAGAGGGGCATGCGATGGAGAAGTTGTTCTGGTCACAATGTGCGACCCAGGAGCGTTCAACGCTGCTGAACGACCAAATGGTGCAATGGGCCGAGTTACACAAGATGTTTGGAGCGGCCATGAAGGAGGTGATACTCCAGCTGTGGCCTACTGAACCCATTCCGAGCAGTTATTTTGGCACAGTGCGGCGACTTATCGATGTCGTCCTCGAATTGATGCCATCAAACGGTCGGTGTGCATAGAAGGTGCACAGAGGGCCTTCGCCCGTGTTAAGGTGCACTGGGCCAAGATGAAAGCCGTCCTTGTCGCAGTGTAGGGTCCTCCCGAAAGCAAGGACCACCGCACGCCGGAGCATTATTTAAACGACGTCCTAGAGGGTGCTCGTTTGATAGAGGTTCAATGCTCAAACGACATCATATTCGAATGAATATATTCGAACGACGCGATCATGTGTATTATAGATATTAAGGCTTTGTAATATATTTGCACCATTATCTGCAGTTGCTTTCCTCCTGTGCGGCCGTTTTTTGTATGCCTGGGAGTTTTCCAGTCGTCGGCCCCGACCCCCACGTAGATGCTACGGGGGTGTTCGAAATAGCACATGAACACTCTTGACCCAGCGTCTTGGTCCGTGAGGAAGGTGTCAGTACGTCGAACCAGGCAATCGGACTATATTGCTTTACCGCTCTCACTTAGCCATAGGAGTTTGACGACGGGGCTATAAAATAGCCCCTGGTACGTATGTGACTATCCAAATGCGGATGCGTTACATATATGACTGGAAAAATAGTCCTTCGTTTAAAACAGAAAAATCGTTAAAGATTTAGTAAGTCACCGAACGACTGACCAGCTCTCGCCGCATCATGACAGTCTGTTTTCAGCTTTCTCTACTGAGGTGCTTGACCGGATGAACAAGAAACACAATCGCAGTAGTTCTCCCTTTACTACCCTAGCCGAACAAACGGAACGTAAGGTAGCACACACAGGAGCCGGGCAACCCAACTATTGACCAAAGACATGATCGGACCCGATGCATATAATGCCAAGCTCGGGACGCCGAAGTGTGCTACAAGGCTATTCGGGCTTTCGTTTAACGGCTCATAAGTGGCCATATAGATCCCCTGGCAATGGGTGTTGAGGTATGTGTGACAACTGGAGAGACGGACTACAGTTTTATGAATAAAATTGATACCGAAAAAATTGTCACTACTAGAATCTAATTGATACGTCAAGACGTGATCTTACAGAGGGTACCATAAGCACCAAAATCATTTTACATGTTGGGGGTCTAATAATAAGGAGAAAATCTTGGTACAGGTCACTTTAAATAAGGTTTGGTTTGAAGAGTCCTTTGGATGTCCTGCCGCACGTCTGCGCCGCTTTCGTCCTGTAGAGAGGGGTTCCTTGAAGGGAACGGTCTTCTGTTTGCTGTACAAAACCGGGCTCGGAGTGAGTCCTTGTAAGTCCGTAGGATACATGTGCTTGAATGCACCTGTGGTAAAAAGTAAGCGAAGAAGAGTGGAAGATCATATAGGGTCGAGCCGTACTATAGACCTTCCCGTATTGTGCCTCCGCCGATGCCCAAGCTATTTTGAGTGCATAATGATGCATGCGTGGTACAAATTCCGTGGGAGTATGTGGCGATCGTCGGATGTGAAACTGCTAGTCTAGCTCTGGATGTACCGAGACTCTATCTTGCGGGACTGACAGGACTCTTTTAACAAAGTCTGGTGGCTCGATGGCTGATGAGGTGTGCGGCTTGAGTGGGCCGCTCTGTACCTCAGCTGCGAGAGCTGCGGTATGCTCCTGTATGGAGGGAGCGTTCCGTGTTTCCATTGATTTTTATAACACCGCGTGGACCGGGCATCTTGAGCTTTAAATAAGCATAGTGCGGCATCGCGTTGAATCGAGCAAAAGCGGTCCGTCCGAGCAGTGCGTGATAGCCACTTCGGAAGGGTACGATATCAAAGATTAAGTCTTCACTGCGGAAGATGTTGGGTGAGCCGAAGACAACTTCCAACATTATTGAGCCCGAGCAGTGGGCCTCTACGCCAGGTATTACTCCTTTAAATGTAGTTTTAGCGGGCTTGATCCTTGATGGATCAATACCCATTTTGCGGAAGATGTTGGATAGAGCAAGTTAAGGTTGCTGGCACCGTCCATGAGGACCTGCGTGAGATGGAATCCATCAATTATTGGGTCGAGGACCAAAGCTGTGAATCCTCCATGACGGATACTGGTTGGGTGGTCCTTTTGATCGAAGGTGATCGTACAAGCCGACCATGGGTTGAATCTTGGGGCGACCGGCTCTACGGCGTAGACGTCCCTTAATGCGTGCTTGCGCTCCCGTTTGGGTTGTGGGTGACATAGATCATATTCATTGTTTTGACCTTGGGGGGAAATTGCTTCTGCCCCCTGTGTTCGGTGGGCGAGGCTCTTCGTCGTCATCCTCGTTGGGTGGCATTTTCCCCTATGTTCGGCGTTGAGCTTGCCAGCCTGTTTAAAGACCCAACAGTTTCTGTTAGTGTGATTGGCAGGTTTATCGGGGGTGCCATGAATCTAGCAAGGCCGATCAAGTATTTTGTCCAGACTAGATGGACCATCTTTGTTTCCTTTGAATGGCTTCTTCCGCGGACTAGATTTTGAGCCAGTGAATCCGGTGTTCACCGCTGTGCCTTCGGTATTGTTTCGACGCTTGTGCTTGTCGCGTCGTGGCTTGCCATTGCGGTCCCTGGCTTTAATGGTGCCTTGGTCGCTGGTGCTATTGCTTCTATGAGCGAGCCAGCTATCTTCTCCCGCCTAAAAGCGGGTCATAAGTGCGGTGAGGAATGCCATGGTCTTCGGTTTCTCTTGGCCAAGATGTCGGGCGAGCCACTCATCTCGGACGCTGTGTTTGAAGGCCGCGAGGGCTTCGGCGTCCGGACAATCCACAATCTGGTTCTTTTTAATTAAGAACCTGGTCCAGAGCTTCCGGGTTGATTCGCCGGGTTGCTAGATTATGTGACTAAGGTCATCGGCATCCGGGGGCCGAACATAGGTACCTTGGATGTTGGATGTCAATCCAATGGCTGGTAGGCAGAATCGTTTGTTGACTGGCTGGTAAGTCGACACCACCTTGAATATGCTATTTAGTCGCGGGTCCCAAATGTCAGAATCAAAATCTGTCACGGTCATGCAGCCTTTCCTATGAAAATTTACAGCCCATTTGATGTGCTAGTTCGAAATAAGTTCGTGGGTGGTGGTGGGGGATAATCACTTGGCTTCTGTAATGCACAGTGAGCTCAAGCAGCCGGGGAGAGTGATGTTATTTCCCTTGGTTGGGATTTGGTATAATATTTCACTCTAAATTAAACGAATGGCAAGCCATTTGCCTTGTTTCAAAGAAAATATGACAGTCACAGCCGAGTTGAAAAGGGCAAGAACATCTAACTCCAGCTTACAAACTGTACAAAAGCACGAGGGTTAATTGTTCATTAGGTTTACAAAAAAACACAGGTTGAAAAGGGCAACAACATCTAAGTCCAACACTATTTTTGGCAGTCATAGTCAAATGGATCGGTCAGGTCCATAGAATGAACATCCTGGGTTGTAAAATTTACTGGATTATGACCACAATGTGTTGTAAATAGAAGCCCGGCATGTTTAGAAGCTCTTTTGCCCACCTGAAACTCCTTTTTTTGCTCTTCGACATACCCATCCGTCAAAACCATGTTGCTGATAAACTTAAGCCTGATGGACAATAGTAACCTCACATTCAGCAGGAAGTATGTGACAAATCTAGTGTTTGCACGGTTGGCTACATATCGTTCTAGCGTTATTGTCTTCAACCGAATCTCATGAGAAGTGAGAAAATCCCGATGCTTATGAATCCACCAATTGGTTATAACTTTCTTACCCCGTCATGTTGCCTAAATAGACATGAAGATTGAAAATAGTTAAGGTCTGAAAAAAGAGTGTCGAAAGAGCAACAGCTGAACAGTTAATTCTAGTACCCTATATGCGGGCTTCCAATGGGCATGAAATTATCACCTTTATATACAACTTCTCCAGACATGCACTACAAAAAAAATACACTTCCGTAATGATACGTGTTTGTCACAGTAGGTCGTGTTTTTTGTCATGCATGTACATCCATGACGATTTTATGACAGAATGAAGATAGTCATACATGTGCTGTCGTAGAAATGTTCCATGACATTACCAAAATTATCATCATGGAAGTGTCCACTTCCATGGCGATAAATCGCGCGTCAAAGAAGTTCTTTCATCAAGGGTGACCGACACATGGCATCCACCATAACGGAACGCCGTTAAGCTATCGGGTCGGGTTTTGCATCCGATAACCCGTTAACAGCCCCGACCAATGGGGAATTTCCACATGTAAAATCATCATTGGCTGGAGGAAACACATGTCGGCTCATCGTTGGGACAGATGTCATCCACTCATTGGACAGAAGGCGCCTATGATACGTCGACATATGGCATGACCCAACAGAGGCCCATTCCTGTGAAAAGGCCGGCCCATTTGACTTGGTCAAAAGGTGGTGGGCCGGCCCATGGAAAGCCTGTTAACGGCATGTTCGCATATAGCCCATTTACAGCCCGCTAACCCAAGGCCCGTTACGCCCTATCCGAATTAGGCCCAGTAGCGTCATCTGGGCCATTCAATATGATTCCAGCCCATTTTCACTTCTGGCCCATGTATGGCCCATGACGTCTTTCGGCCCATATGAGGCCCTATGTAACTCTTGGCCTATTAACGGCCCATGGTGAAACTGGCCCACAATGAACAGTGTATCACTTTACACCCACTAACGGCCCGTGGTGAAACTGGCCCGTAATGAACAGTGTATCACTTTATACCCATTAATTGGCCGTTATTCAGTTGGGTCGTTTCCAACCCATGTTATCTTTCGGCATTCTCAGAGCCCATTTATTCTTGGGCTCATTTCCAGCATTGGTTTACTTACGGCCTGTTACTGTCATTTTCTGCTTGTGGGCCAAATTCAGCCCGTGGTTACAGTCGGCCCGTTTGTGGTCCGTTAATACGTTGGGCCATTTTCATAGCGTCATCAAAATACGACCTATTAACGATGGCCCGTTATGGTCGGCCCATGAACAGACGATTCCAACTCTAGCCCGTTTACGGCCATAATGCGGCATGTTATTAGCCCATGTTTGGCCAATCGATCATACGGCCCGTATAAGGCCCATTGATGATACGGCCTGTAGAAGGCCCATTGTTTCTACGGCCCATAGAAGGCCCATTGTTTCTACAGTCCATAGAAGGCGTACTGTTTCTACGGCCCGTAGAAGGCCCACTATTTCTATGGCCCGTAGGAGGCCCAATGTCACTATAGTAAATATTAGCCCATGGTTAGTGTGGCCTAGTTTAAAAAAATAGGTTATTGCAGCCACTAGCAAACCGCGGAAAAAGAACTGCACTGACTACAAGCAAACAAATAAACAAGACAACAAGGAAATAAATAAGCAAGCAACTTATGCTAGGCTATCACGGCTATTACACATATTACATCCACTGGGCATCAAAGTTCGCCACCAGTGCAAATATAGGGAACAAAGCAGCATATAAACGCCGCAGCAAAACAAGTCCAGAACTGAAACCACTTCAGAAGAGTTCAAGAAACAATATCCTGGGTACCCATAATGCTGGCAAGATGCTTAGCAAGCTTATTAACTTTCTATTGTTTGGCGCTTAAATCCTCCAGTGCTTGCTGTTGCACAAGAAAGTATGCATCTGAATTCTGCAGGGACTTCCTCTGTCCTTCGGCTTCTTGCCGCAGCATAGCTGACTAATGCCTTTGAGCTTGTAGCTGAGATTGAAGAAGCCGAAGTGATTCAGGCAGCGAGTTCGAAGAGCTTGTGCCAGCGGTACTGGCCAGTAACTTGAACACTACATCAACGCAGGACTGTGGGGTTTTCTCACTGTCTACAAGATCGTTTTTATCTCCTTTCTTGGTGACCAACATGGTTGTCTCACTATCTTGAACCTTATCTGCATTACTTTCTCTACCATTGCATAGTGGGGTGCTCTTCTCCAATATTCTGTTTGCATACTACAAGAGAAACAAGCAGACATGTCACAGGTTTAGCTTGTAGTATACGAAACTCATTTTGGTAAACCGGTTCAGTAGTAAGGTGGACAGGATAACAACATGAAACAAACATATATCTATGTACTATGGTCACTGTATTGTCCATATCATTCTAGTTTATGTTCCCTAATCAAGATAGAGACACAGTTCAACTCATATATTTTTAAGACACAACAGCATAGACAGAATATAAGTGTGAGAAACTACACAACATTGGCAACACTTGTAATGTGCATCACATGAGAACATAACTGTTTATACAACTTAAACTGAAATCAACATGGAGCAAGAAGTTAGAACAACAATCTAGTTAAAGAAATAGGTTTAAAACATACCTGTTGCACCATTGGAGTTTCAATTGGATCCTTCAAATTCGAAAGTAGTTGGTATGAGTAAATACAGTGATGCAACAGCAAAGGAGTATGGACCATAGCTACGGAATCTGACCTGAGAACAGTTGCTCTTCTGCTTTAAACGTGGAGTTTGGGTTAGCTGTGGTGGTCTTCATGCTTTGGGCACTGCAGTAGCTTTACAAACTGCTCGTGTGGGGGTACTCTGTGGTGGACATGGTGCTTTGTCAATAATAAGTGGGTTACTATCCGCTGGGGTTGCGGTTAGATGGGTTGTAGCTGGTTCTCTGCCCAACGGTGTAAGTGTGCAATCTGGAAGAATCTCGATTATGTGTGGTGGGGCTAGTTTGTGGGCCAGTACAACTATGGTTCTATCTGCATCAACGGGAAGCACTATCTTTTGTGAAGAACAGGTTTTTGCTCCCTTAGATACTGCCAACACCCCCTCCAATTCAAATGGCTAATAAACAAGAAAAGAAATTGAACGTATATGATGCCTAACTAAACAGGATAGCATGACACAGTTTCAGATATATGATGGATAACTTAACAGGATATAATGGCATAATTCAACATATGATGAGTACCTAAACAGGATGACATGACAAAATTATATGATGTCTTTCTAAAATAGGTTGGGATGAAATAATTCACATACATGTTGTCTAAGTATACAGGATGGCATGATATATTGACATAATTGATTCATATACTAAGCAGCTGGCACTCGCATGTATGATCTCTAAACTAAGCAGATAGAATTCAATATTGTGCATATGATGTCTAAACTAAGCAATGCAAGACACCATATGCATCATATGAGAAATATAAACATTGCAACTTAGAGCATACACCTCAGGTGGGATATAGGACTGGTCATCTATCTCTGAATCCTCCTCTGAGGAGCTCCTTGTAACCATCGAGATATATGCTTCAACAGGTACCATTGCCTGCTCTAAAGACCTTGTTTTCACTCCAGATTTTTCCATACCAGCTCAAATGGCTGATACACATGAAGAGTAGTTCAATATACATAGATTGTCGACAAATGGAATACGTAATGAAAAAAAAGATGGCATGAGATAATTCACATATATGATGCCTGGCTCCATGGCGGTGCATAATTCACATATATGATAACTGGCTGAAAAACATGGCATTGCATAATTCACATATCTGATATAGAAAGCAAACAGGAGGCATTCACACAAAGCATGTCTAATCTAAGCAGATGGCATGGCAATGCAAGACACCATATGCATGATATGAGCAATATAACCCAACCAAGTTAGAGCATGCACCTCGGGGGGG
>NC_041383.1:344618533-344658176 GCF_002162155.2 Triticum dicoccoides | reverse complement strand
CTCCTCTGAGGAGCTATCTGTAACCACCAAGAAATCTGCATCGACAGGTAGCACTGACTGCTCAGAAGACCTTGTTTTTACTCCAGATTTTCCCATGACCGACTCAAATGGCTGATGCACAGGAAGAGTAGATGAATGTATAAACATTGTTGACAAATGGAATACATAAAGGAAAAAAATATGGCACGATACAATTCACATATACGATGACTGGCTAAACAGGATGGCATTGCATGATTCACGTATATGATGCCTGGCTAAAGAAGATGGCATTGCATAATTCCATATACTCCCTGCATTCCTAAATATTTGTCTTTTTAGAGATTTCAAATGGACTACCACATACGGATGTATATAGACATATTTTAGAGTGTAGATTCACTCATTTTGTTCTGTATGTAGTCACTTGTTGAAATCTCTAAAAAGACAAATATTTAGGAATGGTGGGAGTATGATATAGAAACCAAACAGGTGGCATTCACACAAAGCAAATCTAAACTAAGCTGATGACATATAAAATGTATAATGTAAGCAATGCAAGGCGCCATATGCATGATATGACCAACATCAGCATGCCAGGTTAGAGCAAACACCTCAGGTGGTAAACAGGCGTGGTCGGCTCCTTCTGAATCTCCATCTGAATAGTTATCTTCCTCTGGAATACAATCTGGAAATGCAGGAGAGGGGGTGCACTTCGCCCACCATGGAGCGGCGTCTGCATGACATTATATTCGCACGCAACGTTCTTCTCTTTTTCTCTACATGTTTAGTACGATTGTGTACAATATCTGACATGCATAATAAAAAAATAGTTAGATTTTGTAAGGCCTAAGGGATGCATGCAAAAATCAAGACTGATGGTAGCAAACGAGTGTATGGATCCAAAACTAATGATAGCAGGTAGATTATAGCTTCAGTTTAAAAAGATAGACAATGGATCATCTATTGTTTGTTGCCCACCCAACATGAACCACATAGAATACCCCAGATGAACCAAATAGTAGACAAATATATTCGTTACTGGCTCGATATGAGACCCATGGGCAATTCAAAACTCAAGATTGAACGATAAAGTAGCAGGTAATAATAACCGATGTATAACGTAAGCAAACACGAAAGACTACGACCTATCTTCCGGAACTATGTAGTCCTCAGGTTCATCTGCTCAGTCGATGATGGTAATGCAGTTGGCGTGGCTGCCGGCAACGGGGAAGATGATCTGAGTCGGCGAAAGAAAGTCTACATGGGGGATCTCTGCTGCAGTGAACGCTTCTGTCGATGGTGCACCTCAGGTGGGGTGGATGACGGCACGGCAGGAGCAGGACATAACAGACAGAGTTTTCTTTGACGCCAATCTGGAAATGAAGTAAATCTGTAAGGGCTCCTTAGAATTGGAGGATTCTATAAACGCAGGGATAGGAAAAACACAGGAATAAGATAGGAATGCACGTGCAAAACAGAGCATTTGGAAACATAGGATTCCAGTCAACCTGGGTGTTTGGCTCACATGAATTGGAAGAACAGAGGAATGGAGAAACAAAGTGATGCGACGAGTGTACAACCTCTTTGGCATAGCCTTGTGGACCTCAGCATCATTGGGTTGGACGTGGAGGATGGTGATGATGCTGGTGTGACTGTCGGAGGCGGGGAAGAAGATCTGAGGCCTCTGGAAACGGTGCCGAGCGAACTGCTCCGCTGTGATGGACGGTTCCGTCGTTCGAGCAGCTCCGCTAAGGTGTACGGCGACGAGGCTGAAGCATGACAAGACAGACAACGTTAATCTGAAGTGGGACCCTAATATCATCTACAATAGATGATGTAAAATACATCACCAAAAAGTGCTAGATGTAAAACGCATCAGCCGCGCAACGGCCGCTCTGACAGATGTTGTAAGTACTGTTCACTCTGAACTTAACTGAAGAAAATGAACTTCACAGTCGAAACTAAATTTTACTGTCGAAACTGATTGAACTAGTAACAGAGCATTGCAATAGATGTTTAGGGCATTGGAGCACTAGTAGCAGAGAAGTAGTGATTTAAATTAGCAAACGCTCGAACAAGGAATGCACTAGCAGAGAGCAAGTCGTGTAGTAGCATCGCGAGCGAGTGCTAAAGCAGCAACTCCTGTAGCTGTCGGAGGTCGTGCAGCAGCAGCAGTAGTGCAAGCGAGAGCAAGAGCAGAGCAGCAGCACGAACGAAAGCAGGAGCAGTGCTGCAGCGCGACCGACAGCAAGAACAGAGCCGCAGTGCGAGCGAGAGCCGGAGCAGCTGCAGCTAGTGCCGTTGTCGAAGTCGCCGCCGAGGAAGCAACGACATGGGGGAGAGATTTCGTTGATGATGTGGCCGGTGACGGCGTCGTCGATGGAGATGCCATGTCTGCTCGGTATCGAGCACCGGCAGCCCCGTGAGATCGCATAAAAGATAAAATGCAGCGGTGAGTGCATAACCTCCTTGGTGGCGCCGAGTTGGCCTCGGCTTCATCGGAGGAATTGGTGAGGGTGCTGCGGTTCCGGTGGGGCAGGTCAAGATGGCGCTGTGGGGATTGAGGTGGCGTGATAGAGGAGGCAAACGTCGGGGCAGCTCCTTGGAGGTGGAGGACGGGGTGGCTGATCCGGCGGGACGACGAAATCGACAACGGATCCTCATCTGGTGCGGTGGATGAGGGACGGCGAGCTGTTGCGGTGGACGACGTAGTCGGGGAAGAGTCTCCGGCTGGGCGGCAGTTGAGAGGCCGACGGAGGAGTGTTGGTTTCGCGGGTTTTGGCGGCCTCGGTGTACGAATGGGGGGGCGAAGGGGAAGGGGGAGCCAAGCTTAGGGACGTGCTTATCCGAAATGTAGGGTAAGTTACCAGCGTACCCCCACCGGTTTTGACATCGCGACATGGAGCTTCATTTCCAGCTAAGGGGTAGAAGGGGGATTTCGCATGTCTGGGCTGCGGGAGAGATTTCGGATGAGGAGGGAGTTCTTGCACGCGTCCCAATTTCGGGATAACAAGGCGTGGCGCGGGTTGAAGAAGCACGAGTTTCAAAGCAGGTGAGACAAAAGATACTCGAGCTTGAAAATTTCGGGATAACAAGGTGCGGATTCCTTGTTCGGCAGAACAAGCTTAACGTGTAAAAAACCAATTCATACAAGACACAAGAGAGTCATGTCCCCTTTTACTATGTTGCTATAGATGCCATTGAAAAAACTACAAGAAAAATGTAAAAAAATCGGGAGAACAAGATTACCCTGCATAGTACCAAATCGATTCACATTGCCCTGAACAACAACAAAAAACAAATCAATTCTCACCAAAGAAAGATTAATGCCCCTTTTTATATGATTACAGATGCCATGATCTCGAATTTCAATTTTTGAATCCACGTTATGTTGAATTCGAATATATCATTAGGTGACCTTGCGGTTTATAATTGATGTAGTTGTACATTTTGATCTTCAATCATAGATGAACATTTTACTCCACCATGTGAACATATATATTGTTGTCTACCATATGGACTAAATTTGAATCAATTTTCCTTATTTGAATACGATTGTTGTCAAGTTATACAATAATTTAAATATTATCTTGATAACAAAAAGACATGCATATAGAAGTAATCATATTTCACTATGAACTACATGTACCATACGCTCTCCAATTCAAATATTTGTATCCATTTTATGTTGAATTCAAATCATAGTACATTATTGGTCTAGGTAGCAAGATGTTCGGGATAATCTAAACCTTGTTTTCATACGTATAATTTTTGGCTGAATTGGGACAAGTTTTGGTATAAGCCTCTTGCAAAACCGGAGATTCTCTCAACAAGCCTCGTGGTTCCGAGAGGGAACGTGTCACCTTTGTGTGTGAAATGATATACGCTGCCTCCCCCCTGATTTTATTTACAGAGGCAACATAGAATTATATGAGTACCCTGTTAAATTTTGGAATTATTTCGGGTTCATTTGGCCTTTTTATACATTAATTGAGTTTCTTGACTTTTAATGTGCATAATCTAAATATGAATTGCATGCACATGCTCCGGTGCACCAAAGTGGGTTGAAAAGTCACATGTGTGTCCTTGGTTGAATTTTTAGGTCCCATGGAAGAAATGAGAATGAAATTCAAACATCTGGGCGTCAGGACTCTGCCGAGAACATCGAGAAACTTAGATTTTAAATTCATGTGAATCCAAAACTCGGCTAGAAATCATGAAACTTGGCATGGTGTCATGTCATGGCACTAACATTTTGTGGAAAAAATTGGGCCGATTTGGAAGCTCGTGGTTCTAAGAGGGAACGTGCCACCTTTGAGTGTGAAACGATATACGCTGCCCCCCCCCCTTGAGTTTCTTAACAAAGGCAACATAGAACTACATTAGTGCCCTGTTAAATTTTGGAATTATTCCGGGTTCGTTTGTCATTTTTATACATTAATTGAGTTTCTGGTCATTTAATGTGCATAAGTCAAATTTGAACTACAAGCACATGCTCTCGTGCACCAAAGTTGGTTGAGAAATCACATTTGTGTCCTTGGGTGAATTTCTAGGTCCCATGCAAGAAATGAGAATAAAATTAAAACATCTGGGCATCGTGGCTCTGCCGAGAACATTGAGAAACTTGGTTTTAAAAATCTTGTAAATCCAAAACACGTTAATGAAACTTGGCATGGATGTCATGTCATGGTACTACCATGTTGTGGTAAAAAAACGGCCGAATAGGAACAGATTTTGGTATAAGCTTCTTGCAAACTGAAGCTTCTCTCAAGAAGGCTCGTGGTTCTGAGAGGGAACGTGCCACCTTTGAGTGCGAAACGATATACGTTGCCCCCCTTGAGTTTATTTACAAAGGCAACATAGAACTACATGAGTGCCCTGTTAAATTTTGGAATTATTCCGGCTTCGTTTGGCCTTATTTACACATTAATTGAGTTTTTGGTCATTTAATGTGCATAATTCAAATTTGAACTACAAGCACATGCTCCCGTGCACCAAAGTTGGTTGAAAAATCACATTTGTGTCCTCGGGTGAATTCTAGGTTCCATGCAACAAATGGGAATGAAATTAAAAATTCTGGGCATCGTGGCTAGGTTGGAAACATTGAGAAACTTAGTTTTTTAATTCCTGTAAATCCAAAACATGCATGAAAATAATGAAACTTGGTTTGGTGCCATGACATGGCACCAACATGCTGTGGTAAATTTGCAGTCCGATTTGCGAAGGCGCACACATTAACAATCAACAAAGTCATTTTGGAACAAGTGCTGTCACGTTACAATCCGAAACACAAGTATTATTGAAACCGTGGGCGTTCTACTTACTAGTACCATTTACGTGCCGCCACGTGTCCCCATTTTTTATTAGCTAGGAGGCGCCGTGCAGGGTAGCTATTTGAGTACGAGAGGCGTGCGATCAGACCCCTGCGCGTGCTTATCGGGAGGAGAGCCCTTTGACCTCCATCTGGCGTCCACCTCTCTCCCAAGGTCTCCATTAATGGCGCCCGAGCCTCTGTTTAATGGCTTGTCTATGTCTCACTCGACTGAGATTTAAGAGAGAAAAAAGAAAATCTGAAAGCATGGATCTTGATGTAAGATCCGACAGACCTATATAGCATCTACTGCGACTTATAGCAAGACTGATGAATATATAAGGACAATTAAATATATTTTTTGATCAAAGAAGGGCTTGCCCCTTCCGATTTTCATTACTGAAAACCACCACAATTCACAAGAAGTTCAGCACAACTCCAGCCTAACACGAAGGACTAAAAGGTACCAGATTGAAATTGCAACATCCCAAGAGGCCAACAAAGGCCAAACATCCATGCTAGAACCCAACATTTCACAACCGATGACACAAAACCGATTATTACATCAAAAGAAACCAGGAAACTGAACGAAGCCCAACAACAACTAGAAGAACAGCAACGCCAAGGTCGCCACAGCAAGAGTTTTCTTCATTCCAGCCTTGCAACATTGATCTTCCACAGAAAGATAAGGACGATTAATTGTCTTACATAATTAGAAAGATAACTAAAAAAGCCACATGCGGCTACGCCTGAAATACACAAGGGCAAAAGAAGAAGGAAGACAAGGATCTGGCTCGTTGATCTCTACTTTCTTGATGCCTTGCTGCAGGCCGTGGGAACTAGTCTCTGCGGCGAGCGGCGATGAGCTCTTTCGTGTCCTCAAGACGCTGCTTGAGAACATCCACGGATTCCTCCACCAGCCTTCGGCGCTCGTCGCGGAGCATGTCATTCTCGTCCATAAGTTTCTTGACGATGATGCCGGTCCTCTTCAACAAGGCACTGGTCTCCTCCTGCTGGTCTGCACTTCGGACGATCTTCTCCCTCAGCAGGTCGCGCTCGGCCTGGAGCCTCTCATTGCCCTCCCTTAGTTGCCCGATGACGCCGGTAGCCTATTCAAACGAGGCTTTCACGTCATCCTGCAACCTCGCCAAGCCGGAGATCTTATCCATCTGGCTATGGACGATCGCATGCATGCGCCTGTAACAGTCGTCGCCTGCCCGCGAGAAATTTTCCCAGGCCACCGCGGCGTGGCGGGACATCTCTGCTGCATTCGTGGTGTGGCGGGACATCTCTGCTGCTTCCGCGGCGCGGCCGGACCAGTCTGCTGCATCGATGGCGCGGCGGGACCTCCGTGCTACTTCAACGGCGCGGCGGGACCTCTGTGCTGCTACTTTCGCGGGCGGGACATGTCGGCTGTTCTCGCAGCGAGGCGAGACATCTCTCATGCTTGCGCTTCCGTGCTCGCCTCTCCCTGGTGGCAATCTCTCGACCCAGAACTCATGTTGGCCATGGCAGACGCAAGGGAAGGATGCTGAATGACTTGTTTATTTTTTGTGGATGAGGAGTTGAGGAGGAATGTGCAGTCATCTTGGCATACTAGTATTTATAACCGAGTACTAATACGCTCCTAAGTGGGAGACCGTTTAGGTTGTGATCGGTGTGAACAGGTTTGGAATTCAATATAGCGTGGTACTAATACGCTCCTAAGTGGGAAACCGTTTGGGTTGTGATCGGTGTGAACAGGTTTGCAATTCAATATAGCATGGAGTAATTTGGAATGTGACGAGACGCAAGCTCAAAATTTATTGACGGTTCTAGTTTCAAAGTGCGGCACTATTCCCGAATGGAGTACTTCTATTTCTACTCCCTCCTTTCCGGTTTTATAGGGCTTATCACAAAATTTTAGTTTTTCCATTTTATAAGGCTCAATTTGGTTGTTCCCCAACACATGTTCAGATTCCAAGGTGCATTAAATCATTGCATGCAAGTATTAAGAGAAAATTGACCAATGCATGTACTTTATGCATGCATGCATTGCAATTAATGCATTGATAAACATAATTTTTTGAGAAAAACAAGAGCATTCATTAGGTGCTTTTGCAAATTACAAAAAATATTCCACCACTCACCATCTTGGTTGGTGAGATTTTTGAATTAAGCCCTATAAATCGGAAAGGAGGGAGTACTGATGTGTACATGCAATAACTGGCACCGTCGTATACATATCTTACGGTTAATGGGGCGTTCGACAGGAATAGCCGTGTGGCAAGCTCTAGGCTAGTCCTTTTTTCAGACGCATTAAACCTATCTCTCGGGAATTCTCGCACGCACCATCGTGCCACCCACTAAAACTTGTACTCTGAGTTTAGTAGTACATTATACAGGAAGAGAAGAGGTGCACGCACGCACTCGTCCTCTCACACACGCGTCTGTTTTTTCTCGAAAAGGAGGATGATGACCCCCGGCCTCTGCATCTGAGAGTCACACACGCATCTGTAGCTACGAATTGTAGTGTTCTCAACCATCCGATTGGCTCTATCATGGATGTACCTATATACTAAAACATGTCTAGATACATCTATATTTTGACAAATGGAAGGCATGTATTGTGGAACGGAGGGAGTGCTTGTCATCAAAATGGATAAAAAGGGACGTATCTAGAACTAAAATACGTCTACATACATCTCCTTTTATCCATTTTGAGGACAAGTAGTACTTCTTACCCAAAGGGACTTTATATCCAACAGACACAAAATATCCGTTCGACTGTTGGAAATTACTGATCTGATGTCGAAGTAATTGCTGCATCGCCACCAGAACCCACCATTTCTTAAGCTAAGACCAAGGTAATCCCTATATTAGCATATTACTAAGATAAACAAAAGGCACTGTCGAAACATTTAGGACGTGAGCTTGTCAATCTGAATGTGGAGGGACACAATCTTAGCCCCGGCCAGCGACTTGGGCGGAACTGTCAAGAAGGTCAGCTCCTGCATGTCGACGTCGCTGGGATCCTTGTTGTTTGTCACCTCCATTTCCACCTTGACGGCGTCGGTTGTGCCTTTGGGCTCCCCCGGCGGGCCGTTTGCCCACAGCTTGGCCAAGTAGTGCGGTAGTGGGGACGCCCCCGCTCTGATGCAGACGACCGACATAGCAATAAGCGCGTCGATGTCGAGCACGCTGCCGACCAAGAAAAACGTGAGGCGGTCCTCCTCCGCGAACAGCAAGAGCCGTGGCTCCGACAGTGGCACTTGCAGCTGGAGCACCTTGCGTACTGGATCCTGTGCACGGGTATGGGATGCACGGTGCTGATGTGGGGTAGAGCACCGGCGGTGGGCCTTCGTAGCCGCAGACGGGCACGGGGCATTTGCAGGGCGCGAGCGGACACACGCTCTAGTGATCAGCGAGCTTGTGGTAAGTGACGTAGAGCCCACAGCCTTCGTGCAGGCACTCCACCCTCACCGGCAAAATGATGGAGTCCACCTCCATGTTCCGCACGTCGAAGCCATCGCCGCGCTCGCACTTCTGGCACTACCGCTGGTTCCCAGGGTGCTCGACGCGGCAGTCCGTGCAGGCCAGGTGCCCTCCCTTGCACTGCAGAAATCAATCGAACAGCACATCAATCAAGAAACCTGCACCTTGCTCAATCAGCCGAATGGACGAGGTGTATTCGAACCTCATACACTGGAGGTGTCAAGGGGCGGAGGCACAAGGGTCAATGGAGCACGGTGAGGTCCATCGAGACCTTAGAGAGCTCCATCGTTGGGTCATGTTCCTGTTCGGTCTGCATGATCTCGCCCTCCTCGTGCACAACCATCTCTCGACTTGGGCCGGGGTATTACAAAGCTTTACCGTCACATATTTTATACTCCCTCCGTTCCTAAATGTAAGTATTTATAGATATTTCATTAGGTGGACTACATATGGAGCAAAATGAATGAATCCACACTTAAAATGCATCTATATACATCCATATGTAATTCATAATGGAATCCCTACAAAGACTTATAATTTAGGAACGGAGGGAGTACTACTTCAAGGTGCATTAAATCAACACATGCAAGTATCAAAAGAAGAGTCACGGCATGCATGCATGCGTTGTAATTAATGCATCGGTAAACACAAATTATTGAAATATATCGAGTGCAGTGCTTTGATGTGTCGTGTCAACTCGTACATCAACGAGAAGTTTGATTATCCTCTCCCTCACGGACTTAACTGCACCTGCCTTTGCTTGTATGACAGGTTGGCCACACACCTGTCGGGCCCACCTATCATATACGCAAAGGCAGGAGCGTCCCTCCCTCGCCCATGAGCGTGGTGGCTGGCAAGACTAGGAGAAGCTTTCGCTACACACTCTCCCTCCCGCACGCAGTGGACATGCAGCAGTTCAATCGGTGTCAGATGGCCAGAAGCGTACTGTAGTACTCCTCCAGTGCATTAGTACTCCATCATTGCTCGACTTCCCGAAGAGGAGAAGAGCCAAGCGCAGCCCGGACGCTCGTGTGGCAGTTTCATGTGTAGAGTAGTCTAGGATAGCGTGTACCGTTCCTGTAAGCTTAAAATCGTTGGGGTCGGCTCCATGCTATGTGGCCATCTCGAAGTTTTTTTAAAAAATTAAAATAGTCTTCTGGCCCTACCTGTCACCCTGGTGACTGTAGTTTGCACGCTCATCTGGTCAAGATAGGAATATATATTTTAATTTGTTTTTTTCAAAAGGGGGGACTCCCCGGCCTCTGCATCAGAATGATGCATACGGCCACATATATTTTAATTTGTGGTGGGTAAATGTTAGAGGTTGCAGCAAATATATTGTACATTGCAGGTCTTTCAGCCAAGTTTAGAGGCAAGCATGTGGGGCCAGTGCTATGATGTGTCGCGTCAACTTGTACAATGAGGAGAGGCTTGATTTTACTACACGCCTTCTCCCTCGCCCATGCACGCGGTTGCTCTCTAACGAGGACAGGCTTTTGCTTAGTAGTACTTCTACAATAAGCTATCCGTCCCGCTCGCGGTGGACGGACATGCAGCAGTGGATTCGACACTGTAGAAGCAGTAGTAGTAACATCATTGTTCGTCTTCTCGAAGAGGCAAAGAGCCAACCGCAAACCGACCGTTGCAGTTGCGAACATTGGAGCACGCATATAGCCAGGCTCTTGCATGAGACAAAATTGCTATGTGAGCCCACTATTGTACTAGTACGTACAACTACTTGCTAGTATAGCCCTGTAAACCAGAAAGGAGTATTTGCCCTTCTAGAGATTTCAACAAGTGACTAGACTACACCGAGACGGAGTACATATGGAGCAAAATGAGTGAATCTGCACCGTAAATTAATACGTACTAGTTCTATCGTTTTCCTCTCCGAGGTGCACAATATTGAGTATACTGACTAGTCTCTTTTTGACATGCATTTACGTTTTTTGTTGACACAGTACGGACGCAAGTGCTCATATACACGCGCATACACTCACCCCTATGAATGCACACACGCACGGCACTATCAACTTGAAATTTACGAAGTCACCATAGGCACCTCGTCGTCGACGGGTCCATAGGTGCTTGAATGCCAAGGAGGAAGAGGGTAGCGGTTCCCGAGACGTTGAACGGTCAATGATGCATCCTCAATTACATGCAGAGGGAATTAATTGGAGAAGCAAAATAGAGCCAGCACGATGTGAATGCAACAGAGTTTGGACTCTCATAAAATAAAGGCGCCCCACCACTCCAATCCATCTACTCCCAAGTCTCTGTGCAACACTGCTCACTCCAATCCAAGACCAAATGACCAGAAGCCACAAGCACCTATGGAGGCGATGTACGCGAGCGGCAGTCAGCTATGCCAAATCATCCAAGGCGCTGGCCTGCAGCCCTGCACCGCGGAGCGTTTCCAGACGGTGCTGGCGACCGCAGGCATCATAGCCCTCACCGACACCGGCTTCGCCTCTCGCATGGACGACATGATGGTCAACTCCATCCGCAAGTTCACCACCGTCAAGAAGCACGCGGACGACCTTGTCGTACTGCTCCAGCCCGCGCGCCAAGGCTCCTCATTGCCTGCCACCCTCATCGGCCTACATGGTGACGAACTCTTTCAAGCCCTGGTGGCTGATACGTCTCCAATGTATCTATAATTTATGAAGCATTCATGCTATTTTATTATCTGTTTTGAATGATTACGGGCTTTATTATACACTTTTATATTACTTTTGGGACTAATCTATTAACTGGAGGCCCAGCCCATATTGCTGTTTTATTGCCTGTTTCAGTATTTCGAAGAAAAGGAATATCAAACGAAGTCCAAACGGAATGAAATCTTCGGCAGCGTGATTTTTTGGAAGAATATGATCCTGGAGACTTGGAATTCACGTTAGAAGATCCTTGAGGCAGCCACGAGATAGGAGGGCGCGCCCCCCTGTAGGGCACGCCCGCCTATCTCGCGGGCCCCTCGAGCACCTCCCGACCGACTTCTTTCGCCTATATAAGCCTACGTACCCTAAAACCATCGAATATCAAGATAGATCAGAAGTTCCGCCGCCGCAAGCCTTTGTAGCCACCAAAAACCTCTCGGGAGCCCGTTCCGGCACCCTGCCGGAGGGGAGAACCCATCATTGGTGGCCATCTTCATCATCCCAACGCTCTCCATGACGAGGAGGGAGTAGTTCACCCTCGGGGCTGAGGGTATGTACCAGTAGCTATGTTTTTGATCTCTGTCTCTCGTGTTCTCTCTATGGCACGATCTTGATGTATCGCGAGCTTTGTTATTATAGTTGGATCTTATGATGTTTCTCCCCCTCTACTCTCTTGTGATGAATTGAGTTTCCCTCTTGAAGTTATCTTATTGGATTGAGTCTTTATGATGAGAACACTTGATGTATGTCTTGCCGTGTTTATCTATGGTGACAATGGGATATCACGTGCCACTTGATGTATGTTTTGGTGACCAACTTGCGGGTTCTGTTGGGGATATAACTATTTGTGTAAGCCGCCCAGGAGGGGCCGGGTTACGCAAAGAAGATTCACAAGAGAGAAGCCCAAGACTAAAGTATGAAGATGGCGGCTCATCAAGAGCTTAAGGCCCACAGGCGACTTAAGGCCCATTGTAGTAAACCGCCATAGTAATATACTTGTATCATAAGGTAGACTTAACTAGGCACCGAGCCGGACATTGTGTATAAGCTGGCCGGGACTCTGTAAGCCGCAGGGCGTCAACCCGTGTATATAAGGGACGACCTGCGGGCGACTTAGGGCAAGAAACAACTCATCGAGAGCCAGGCATAGCGTATCTCGCTCCCTGGTCATCAAAACATCAATACCAACCCAACTAGACGTAGGCCTTACCTTCACTGTAAGGGGCCAAACTAGTATAAAACCTCTCGTGTCCTTTGTCCCGATTAACCCCTTCAAGCTTCCTAGTTGCGATGGCTCCACAACTAAGTCCTTTCATGAGGACATCTGATGTGACAATTCCGCGATAGTTGCCACCCACCATGGGGCCAGCGCACGGTGGATTTGAGTTCTTGAAGGGCAACTTCGAAGGGCTCAAGGGATACGTAGTGGGTCGGATGACCAAGGGTCGTCGCGGCAAGATCTACATCGACGATGAAGGCTGGGGCCCCGACGCCGGGTCAATTGAGTATGGGTATCGGGTCCCCTTTGGAGGGATCCACGTCTTCATCGGCCGGATCGGTGAGCCGGGGCCTGAGCCGGACAACTGCACCGACATCGTCGAGACGGCTCAGCGTGCGAAACCCGCCCGAGTTCAACTCGGCATGAAGCGTGTCTTTGTGGGCTGCGTCCATGGAGAAGAACTTTATGAAGGTCCTGAAGATGGTGGTGAGACGGCCGTCCACTATGACGGTGATTCGTCCGCCGGTTCAACAGATTCTTTGTATCAAGTTCAAGACGGTGCGCTCGGGGGCTGTTCCGATGGCCTTAGTATTCCGGACCCCTGTGAGTCGCCAAATTGGGCAGGAGTCTTTATGGCTGGGACTCAACCCGGACAAAACTCTACAGCCGCGGCTGCAATTACTTCTGGGTTAGGGGTGGCTGGGGCAGGAGGCCCGGTGCGCCCGCTGGCTCAAGTGCTGATAGACCTCATGGACAAGCTTACGGCCCTGTTAACCGCCACGGTTATCCCTGCGAACAAAGATGAGCATGACGCGGAGGTAGCACGGGTACGTGAGGAGATAGCTCAGGCCAAGGAGGCCTTAACAGCTAAGTACACTAGACTAGCTACGGAGCGGGTGGCTCTCGACGCCCGGGCACAGCGGTTGCAGTCAGAGGCTTACCAGCTCACGATGAGTTTAAACGTGTCCAATGAGGTAATGAGGAGGAGACACCAGAAGACCCAATCCCGGTTGCCTCCGAATTACGACCCTAGGGTTCTTTTTGCTACACCCGGAGCTGGCCCAAGTAACCCGCCCGATGCTAATCCGTTTATGGCATCCGGAGCGGGAGGACTGGCTCAACGTCGAGAGATGCCACCTCCTCATATGAGCACGGAACCGTCACGTTATGTGCCGATACTGCCGGGTCACTTTTCCAACCCCATGGAGAACTTAATCGTAGCATCAGCGCGTCTGGCGGCTCTTCCAGTGGATGGCGATGACCCGACAGCGATGGAGACCCAGAGGATCAGGGAACTTGTTCAAACAGCCCTGGCTCAGCAAGAGACCTATTCTTATAATCGGGATAGATTTCATTCAACTCCTCCGCCTTGGTTAGCACCGCCTCGTCAGAACCGGAGTCAGAGTTACAGCAGGAACATAGGATCTGAAGTTTTGTCACGCAACGTCCAACGCCGTGACCAACATGGAGGCTATAACCCGGTGCAAGATCGAGTACGTCGAGAAAGAGCCAGCGGCTCAGCTGGCGGCTCAACAGACGGCATGTCAGGATATGCCAGGGTGTCCAACGACTTGTACTGAGATGGGAATAGCCACCAGAGCCGGTGGCTCTTCTTGTTTGGTACCGGCTTTGCGCAATGTGCACCTGCCCAAAGATTTCAAGGGACCTCGAAAGGTGCCGACTTACACGGCCGACTTACAGCCTGAAGCATGGATCAAGAGTTATGAGATGGCCATGGAACTGTTGGAGGTTAGTAACGCGGTAATGGCTAAATATTTTACCATGATGTTAGATGGAACGGCCCGGTCTTGGTTTAAAGGTTTACCACCCGATTCCATTGGTTCGTGGGAAGAGCTAAAGGCCCGCTTCATCCGGAACTTCAAAGACACCTGTAAGCAATCTATGACGATCGTGGACTTGACGAATTGTAAGCAGGGGGAAGGTGAATCTACCACCAATTGGGTACGCCGGGTCAAGGAGATAATTCATTCATCTAATAAGATGGATGCCGGCTCTGCAGTCCTTATATTAGAAAGGAATTGCAGCTTCAAGCCGCTAAGGCAGATATTGAGGCGCCTTAAACATGACTGCAAGGATATGGGTACGCTAATGGCGGCTCTGGTCAAATATGCCGATTTTGATAGTACCAAGGATCCTGAGTCTGACGGTGAAAAGACAGGGAAGGGAAAACGGAATGACAGTAGAAAGGGCCAACAGCATAACCCGGAGAATCAAAATAGTAATAAGCGTAAAGTGGATGACAGCCCGGAACTTGTGGCCAACGTTAATACACAAGGCAACAATCAGAGACATAAGGGTAAGTGGCCTCGATCCGGCGGGTTATACACTTTTCTTCATAGTTTATGGAGCCTAGGCGGCTTTGCTAAGTGATATCCGACCATGGGATATAACTCATCTTCGGCTTTACTATCCTTGAGCCACCGGCTCTTATGATATATATGTTTTTTGATAATGTACATATTATATAAAGTAATAAAGCAGGACCTTTGTCCTTTTTTCACCCTCAAAAAAGTGTATATGTCTTTTTGACAGGTGGTGGAAACAACCAATAGGGACCGGATCATATCTGAATCTGGCTTTACCTTTGGTACAGCTTATGATCATATCTGAATCTAGCCATGGTCATTTGGGGGCTTCCTGTTCAAACATAGGTCGTATCCGAACCAAAGAGAACATAGCTGTCGATACCCACTTGATTGGCATACTTTCCAAACCTACTTGGGGGCTTCTTGATCATATTTGAATCACAGCTTAACCCCTTTAGGTCTGACGTGGATCGTATATGAATCAGCGTCATTAAACAAATCCTATGGTCACTTGGGGGCTTCCTGGTCAAACATAGGTCGTATTCGAACCAAAGAGAACATAGCTGTCGATACCCACTTGATCGGCATCGCCAAGCCACTAGGGGCTATATGATCGTATCCGAATCTTAGCTTAACCCCTTTGGAACGGTTTACTGATCGTATCCAAATCAGAAGCCTATAAAGTATTTTGATTATCCTGAAACCTTGTGAAAAGCATTATGAGATGTTTTTTGTCTTGCCGGTTTAATATTCATCGCCCCAGGTCATTAAGTGTCGGGTGAACGTCATATGAACCGGAAAGATTATCCAAGGATCGCAGGTATGCTGTTATGCTTAGGTTTAACAAAATATGGTCATAAACCAGCCTGTATATCAAACAGTTGGTTTGTGTCTGGGTTATCAACACTTTCTGTGCAGAATAAGGCGAGCAGAATTTAAAACGCCAAAGAAATAAAGCCAGAAATATACAGCCACGGCGGCTTACGGAAAGCGTTAAGCGGTAAGAGCATGCACGAAGGCATGACGAGCATTAGGAGTTCTTTCTACCCTATTACAAGACTCCCCAAGTCTGAATTGATGAAGCATTGTTTTTTGGCCAAACACCTGGCGATTCACTCCTTCGGCGGGCTTGAGGGCTCCGGGTTATCCTTCTCCGCTTCTCCGTCGGCTGTTTTGTCTTGGAAAGTTGATGAGGCCCAATCAATGCTGCTCAAAGCTTCAAACTCAGCTTCATCATCTATTAAACCGGCCGGGTCTACTTCAGGAGCGAAAGTATGCTTACAAATTGGAGGGATCAGATTGATTTGATCATATGGAGCGTTTGGGATTCTCCGATTTTCACTGTCATAAGCCGGCGCATACTTGCTAAGGTCAGTGTCGTTTCCAATAAGGGTTGCCACCGGACGTATGGCTCTGACGCACGTGGTGAAATCATGGTCATCAAATGCAGTGTCGTCTTCCTTCAGACTTGGGTACCCAAGGGTAAGGTCGGCCGGGTCTAGTTCTGGGAGCCATGCTTTAGCCCGGCTCAGTGCAGCCACAGCACCGGCTCTTGAGGACGCCCGCCTTAAGTCTTGGATCCGCTGAGGAAGAAAGGCGAGGCTCTTCAAAACGTCTTGCAGAAGGCGGGGATGTGGAGTTGATAAGGCTACAACGGCCAAAGCGCGTTGTGACCCGGAGTACAGCTGTTCCACTAAGGTGTAAATTGCTTTGAGCTTGATCTGGATGTTTTGCTTCAGATTGGTACTCCTGGAGCCTGTAAGTGCATAAACATAACCGTCAGCCGGAAGTAATTAATGCAATAGTCATTATAAGGCTACAATGTTTAAATCTGTTTCACAATAACTTACCGAAGATGGCTGAGACCATTTGAGATATTTGCTATTTTAAGTCGGTCAGCTCGGTTGTTGCTTCTGCAAGAGATGCTTCGGCTGTTTCGGCCCGAGTCACCAGGGAAGCCTTCTCATCAGCCCAAGTTTTCTTCTCCGACTCAAATTTCTTCTTGAGTTTCTCATTTTCAGAGACACTGAATTCAAATTTGGAGTTAGCCTTCTGTGTCTCAAGTTCTTGAGTTTTCAGACGACTCTTCAGGACCGCAAGCTCTGATTCAAACTGACTTATGGCAGCCTGCATTAACACCAGGTTACGGTAAGGATTATAAGGTAACATTAAAGTCTCAAGCACCTTACGAGTAAAGATACTTGACACTTGGGGGCTAATGTATGCTGAAGAATTTTAAACTTTATCCTGCCGGATCTCACATGTTAAGTCTCAAGAACTTTACAAGTAAAGATACTTGACACTTGGGGGCTAATGTGTACTGCAAATTTAAAAAGCTTTATGTTATAACCGGGTTAAGTAAATTCTTTTTAAGTCGGATAAGTTAACAAGTAAAGCAGATTTCTGAAAGTCTACAGCATATTTGTTCATAAGCAATAGACTTGGGGGCTGGTACAGTATGTAAGACTCTGGTAAAAAGTATAAGTTATACCTCATATTTGTGTTGTATTTGTTTCACCATGTCAATTTCCAGGTCACGGCTATTATGAACCTGATTCAGATAGCCCGAGACTATATCACCAATGCTTAAGTGAGTATAATCAGTGATGTCCTGCTTGGCTTTTCGGTGTTGAGCAAATTCTTCCTTGGCGGTACATTTGGCAAGGACGGTAGGCCGCCCTGGTTCAACAAACTGAGACTTCACAATTTCAACTTCCGGTTCATTTGTTTTGACCGGGCTAGGAGTCTCCGGGTCGCTTGTGTGGAGAGTATCTTCAGCAGGTGGATCAGAGGTTGGCATTGGAATATGAGAAGCTGGATTAGGCGGTGGCTGATGGATAGAGTTGTCTGGAACAGACGCATTGATCACCGGTTCGGCCACGACCGGTTCTTCAGACGGCTTATTCTTCTTTGCCCATTTACTGGGTTTTACTTGCATGTTGTTAACAAAAGCAGAAGGATGAATATGCAAGCATAGGTAAAGCAAAAAGTGCATAAGTTTACATTACTCGGGAGAAGTTTTGAAAGTCGGCATATTTGACTTCATGGATTCGCCGGAAGAAGGAGAGGTATCCGGATAGTTGGAGTCAGATGAATTGAGAGGTTGACGAATTATGCCTGCTAAAGGTAAGACAGAACGTAAATCGGAGATAACCTCAGTCCGACGATTTCTAGTTACATCAGGTAAGCCGGAGGAGAGTTCTGCATCCTTGTTGTTCCGGGTCTGCCTCCGGTTCTCAAACTGTTGTTGCTTCAAAATAAATTGAGGATCTTGATAAGCAAGTGCATGTGAAAATCTTACTTTCCGGGTCACCCTTCGGGTCTTTCGCCTTGGCAAAGGCTCCGCGTCGGAGGAGATTATAGTTACCTCTTCATTGGTTGCTCGACTGTTCCCCGTATCCTCTTGAAGGGATAGAATGTCAGACAGGTGATAACAAGGAACTTAAGAAAATTTAAAGATTACCTCTTCATCATCCAAAGAGCTATCCTCCAATCTGAGTAAGTCGGAGGCGCTGGGTTTCTTCTTCTTTGAGGTTCCCTCCTTGGGGGCTTTCCTTTCAGCTTTCTTGGTCGTCCTGGCTTGTTTGGCAGCTTCATGGTCATATTTGGCTTTCCAGAAGTCATCACCGGCCTGTGGAAAAAGTTAAAGAATTATGAGTATCAAGAAAGGGATAATGTATCTATAAACATTTGTTACGATTGATAACTTGCCGCAGGGGCTGGGTTATTCTTGCAAAATGGAAGTAAGCCGAAGGCGTTGCTCGTCACAGTGCCCTCCTTCAGCAGTGACTGAGTTGTAGCATCCACCACGTCATCTGGTAAGGTGTCAGGGCTATGTCGTAGCGGATCATTCTTTTCTCCAGTATAAGTACACATTAAGCCGGGACGGCGGATTAATGGAAGTATACGCCAAGTGACCCAGACTCGGACCAGATCGATGTCGTTTAAATCATTTCCCAAGAGAGCTTTAATTTTCTTGATGGTGGAATTGAGAGGCACGCGTTCAAGGGTTGTCAGCTTGTCTGGTAGAGGATGGTTAGACTCAAGGCGCAGGGCGCGAAAGCCGGGCAGAGGTTTTTCATTAGCCGGAGAAGTGTCCTGACAGTAGAACCACGTCTGGTTCCAAGATTTGGGGTGACTTGGCAACTCAGCATAAGGGAAAAGACAGTCTCTCCGTCACTGGATTGAGATGCCGCCAATCTCAAGGCTGGGCTCGTTGGCACGTTCATTTTGCCGGTTCATGTAAAACAGTTCCCTGAACAAAAGCAGACTTGGCTCCTCTCCCAGGTACACCTCATAGAAGACTTGGAAATTGCAAATATTTGACACGGAATTGGGTCCGATATCTTGAGGTCTAAGGTCAAAGAAATTTAAAACCTCTCTGAAGAGTTTTGAGCCGGGAGGAGCAAATCCACGGCTCATATGATCCGTAAAAATTATTACTTCCCCTGCTTTGGGGTGAGGCTTTTCTTCAGACGGGTCAGGGGCACGGTAAGACATGACATCCTTTTTTGGCAGATGCCCAGACTTCACAAACTCAGCTAGTTTGCTATTGGTAACTATGGATGGAACCCAATTGCAAGTTACAGGGGCCTTGGTAGCCTTAGGAGCCATCACAACAATTGGCCTATGGAAAAACAAGAAGATCCGGTTCAATTTTAACCCGGGAGAAAAATCTTAATTATTTAAAGTGGCGGCTTAATGAGGGGCCTAATGATATAAGGATGACTGTGCAACAATATTTAAGCCGCTACAAGTATCAAGTGCAATTCAAAAAAATTCCGGGTCATGAGGAGCAATTAAGGTTCTGTGTCATTTATTTAAGCCGGACATCTCGATAGTTGTGTTTCAGGGCATTTACCAGAAGAGGTTTTCCGGGTGATAAAAGCAAGTTTCACAGCTAATAGTTATTACTCTTGATCAAAATATTGCTCTCAAAAGAGAAAATTTTCTAGACCTAAAACAGGGCAGAGAAGTTCATGCACTCGAAGAGGGTTCCTGAACAAGGGAAAGGAGATCTATTTTTATGCAAGATTAACACAAACAAGCACCGCAGCAGTTCTACGTAGTTTTTACGATCTAAACAAGGCATTGGAAGGAACTAGCGAGGGTTTGGCATCGGGCAGTGATGAACACCGACGAACTTAGCAAGGACCTAATGCAGATTTGAGAAAGGGAATGAGAGGAACTCATGGATGCGGATCAGCTGCAGAGGTTCGCCGTCGATCTCTGGTCAGTGTCAGGTTGATGCAGCGGCCTGAGTCGGTGAAGACGAGGGGTTCGACGGTGGCGGCGGCAGAGCTTGGGAGGAGGCAAGAGGAACAAGACGACTGGGGAAAGACCTAGGTCGCCCTATTTATAAGAGAAGACTGACTAAGAGGGCACGGAAAACAAGGAGATAACATTTATTATCCAGCGGCTCTGGCGCCTCGATTCTCAGGATGGTCAGTAAAGACAAAGATCCGTTGAAGATATGATGGAATAAAAATAAGTTTTATTGAAGATGACGTCACGGTGATTTAACCCGGATCCAGATGATGACATCACGGCGGGTTAAAATTCTTCGTGCAAGACAAGAGACTGCAGGATAGTTCATAAGGTATTTTAAGATTGACATGAACAGGTTCAAATCAATCTAGGGCCTAATGTTGGGGATATAACTATTTGTGTAAGCCGCCCAGGAGGGGCCGGGTTACGCAAAGAAGATTCACAAGAGACAAGCCCAAGACTAAAGTATGAAGATGGCAGCTCATCAAGAGCTTAAGGCCCACAGGTGACTTAAGGCCCATTGTTGTAAACCGCCATAGTAATATACTTGTATCATAAGGTAGACTTAACTAGTCACCGAGCCGGACATTGTGTATAAGCCGGCCGGGACTCTGTAAGCCGCAGGGCGTCAACCCGTGTATATAAGGGGACGACCTGCGGGCGACTTAGGGCAAGAAACAACTCATCGAGAGCCAGGCATAGCGTATCTCGCTCCCTGGTCATCGAAACATCAATACCAACCCAACTAGATGTAGGCCTTACCTTCACCGTAAGGGGCCGAACTAGTATAAAACCTCTCGTGTCCTTTGTCCCAATTAACCCCTTCAAGCTTCCTAGTTGCGATGGCTCCACAACTAAGTCCTTTCACGAGGACATCTGACGTGACAATTCCACGACAGGTTCCGCCCATGAACCTATGCATAGGGGTTGGCACACGTTTTCTTGACTCTCCGCTAGAAAATTTGGGGCACTATTTGAAGTACTTTGTCTTGGTTGGATGAATTTGATATTGTGTGACGCATATCGTATAATCATGCCCATGTTTACTTGAGGTGACAATGGAGTATCTAGGCGACATTAGGGTTTTGGTTCATTTGTGTCTTAAGGTGTTATTCTAGTAAGAACTCTTGAATAGATTGATCTGAAAGAACAACTTTGAGGTGGTTTCGTACCCTACCATAATCTCTACGTTTGTTCTCCGCTATTAGTGGCTTTGGAGTGACTCTTTGTTGCATGTTGAGGGATTGTTATATGATCTATCTATGTTATTGTTGTTGAGAGAACTTGCACTAGTGAAAGTATGAACCCTATGCCTTGTTTCCTATCATTGCAATACCGTTTACGCTCACTTTTATCATTAGTTACCTTCCTGTTTTTATATTTTCAGATTACAAAAACCTATATCTACCATCCATATTGCACTTGTATCACCATCTCTTCGCCGAACTAGTGCACCTATACAATTTACCATTGTATTGGGTGTGTTGGGGACACAAGAGACTCTTTGTTATTTGGTTGCAGGGTTGTTTGAGAGAGACCATCTTCATCCTACGCCTCCCACGGATTGATAAACCTTAGGTCATCCACTTGAGGGAAATTTGCTACTGTCCTACAAACCTGTGCACTTGGAGGCCCAACAACGTCTACAAGAAGAAGGTTGTGTAGTAGACATCAAGCTCTTTTCTGGCGTCGTTTCTGGGGAGGTGAGTTCTTGAAGGTATATCTTTAGATCTTGTAATCGAATCTTTTTGTTTCTTGTTTTATCACTAGTTTGTCCCATACGCTTCATCTTTTTAATATCTTTCTTGAGAATAATGGATAGGAAAATTGTGCTCAAGTGCTAGAAGAAGAATGCATTAGAATATTTGGTACTCGATCTTTGTATGATGAGCATGATTGCAATGTTGTTAGTATGAATTCCTTGAATATCCATGATCCTAATGATATGCAAAGCCACAAGCTTGGGGAAGCTATGTTTGATGAAGATGATATTTTTTGTCCCCCAAGTTTTGATGAGCAAATTTATTATGATGAAAGCATGCCTCCTATTTATGATGATTATATTGATGAAAGTGGGTTTGGAAGAATGTCAACTTTAGGAATTAGTGATCCCACTATTTTGGAGGATGTTGAATCTTATTGTGATGAATATGAAAGTGGATTTGGAAGAGTGTCAACTTTATTTAGTGATTCCACTATCTTGGGAGAGGTTTCAATCGATTATGATGAGAACGAAGTTGCTACTTATGATGATTATTGTGATGAAACTTATGCTATAAAAAGTAGTGGTGATTATATTTACAAATCTTGTCATGATTATGATTACCCTTTTTCTGAACATTACTCTTTTAATGTGAAAACATTTTTTAGTGTTCAAGTCTTTTATGATACTCCCACTATTCCGAATGAGAAGAAATTTGCCTATGTGGAGAGTAGTAAATTTTCTATGCTTGTAGATCGTGAAAAGAATGCTTTAGGTGCTGGTTATATTGTTTAATTCATTCATGATGCTACTGAAAATTATTATGAGGGAGGAATATATGCTTGTCAGAATTGCAATAATGTGAAGTTTCCTCTCTATGTGTTGAAAATCTTGAAGCTATGCTTGTTTTACCTTCCTATGCTAGTTGATTATTGTTCCCATAAGTTGTTTGCTCACAGAATCCCTATGCATAGGAAGTGGGTTAGACTTAAATGTGCTAGTCATATGCTTCATGATGCTCCCGTTATGTTTCAATTCTTATCTTTTACGTGAGCATCATTGTCATCATCATGCCTAGCTAGAAGGGCATTAAAGAAAAGCGCTTGTTGGGAGACAACCCAAAACTTATCCTTACTGTTTTTGTGTGTTCAGATGATTATGCTACTATAGTAATCATGTTTTATAGATTTTGTTTCAATAAAGTGCCAAGTAAGACCTCTAGGATAGCTTACGGTGATAGTCGTGTTGATCCTGCTGAAAATCAGAAACTTTTGCACCCAGTAAATTAGTTTTGTTAATTCACAGAAACGTGCTTCTGATCTGATTCTTTTTGATCTGGATTTGCACACAAATTTCTTTGGACTTCCTAATTTGGAGTTCCAGAAGTATACGTTTGTTACAGATTACTACAGACTTTTCTGTTTTTGACAGATTCTGCCTTTCGTGTGTTGTTTGCTTATTTTGATGCATCTATGGCCAGTATTAAGTGGTATGAACCATAGATAACTTGGAATACAGTAGGTTTAACACCAAAATAAATAAAGATTGAGTTTATTATAGTACCTTATGTGGTGGTTTTGTTTTCTTATACTAACGGAGCTTACAAGTTTTCTGTTGAGTTTTGTGTTGTGGAGTTTTCAAGTTTTGGGTAAAGATTCGATGGACTATGGAATAAGGAGTGGCAAGAGCCTAAGCTTGGGGATGCCCAAGGCTCCCCAAGGTAATATTCAAGGACAATCAAGAGCCTAAGCTTGGGGATGCCCCGGATGGCATCCCCTCTTTCGTCATCGTTCATCGGTAACTTTACTTGGAGCTATATTTTTATTCACCACATGATATGTGTTTTGCTTGGAGCGTCATTTTATTTTGTTAGTATTTTCTTGCTGTTATTTAGAATAAATTTTTTGCATCGTTAGTTTCAATAAAAATGTTAAGGATTGCCTTTACCATGCTTATTTTGCTAGTATACATGTTGCTGTTTGAAAACAGAAAATTTACCCCTTTTGCAAAAATTCCCTAGAAAAGTCAGAGCATGATATAATGATGAAACCTTTTGCATAATGAGAAATGATAAATTTACTACAGTGGGAATTTTATTTCATAATTTTTGTAGTTAGGGAAGTATTGATACTCTTGCATTCTTTACAGACTGTACTGTTTTGACAGATTGCTGTTACGTTTGCATTGGTTGCATATGTTTGCTTGTTTAATGATTCTATTTGAGGATAGGAGTGTTAAATATGCAGAGACATTTAGTATGCAATGTTGAATAATAATTTTAGTGATTTGTTACAGTATAAATTGATAAGGTTTTGCATTGGTTTATACTAACCTATCTCACGAGTTCTTGTTGAGTTTGGTGTGGATGAAGCTTTTGATAAAAAGAGAAACCATAATATGAGAGGAATTAAGGAGACACAAAAGTTCAAACTGGGGGATGCCCAAGGCACCCCAAGATAATATTTCAAGTAGTATCAAGCATCTAAGCTTGGGGATGCCCCGGTAGGCATCCCACCTTTCTTCTTCAACAACTATCGGTTAGTATCGGTTGAGCCTAAGTTTTTGCTTCTTCACATGAGTTGTGCGATCCTTGCATTGTCATTTTATTTTGTTTTGCTTGCTGTTTGAATACAATACCAAGATATGAAATTCTTAAATGAGAGGGAGTCTTCGCATAGTTACATAATTATTTAGCTACTTATTGATCTTCACTTATATTTTTTTTGGAGTAGTTTGTCATTTACTCATGTGCTTCACTTATATCCTATGAGTAAATGGTTGAATGTCATAAATCTGAAATTATATATGTCTCATTTGCTTATACCATGGGGAGTTATGACTTCACGTCTAATAAGTAGAGGTTGTAAATTTATTGAAGGTTAGCAAGCATTGTATTGGTCATTTGAACAATTCATGAAAGAATATTGAAGGAAGAGAGATTCCACATATAAATATACTATCCTAGACATCTTTTATAATTGGGAGAACTCATTAAGTATGACATGATAAAGAGTTGATGTTGGACAAGGAAGACAATGTAATGGTTTATGTTTTCCGACATCTCAGTTAAAGTATATTGTCATGGATCATTCAAACATGTTGAGCTTGCCTTTCCTCCTCTTGCTAGCCAAAATTCCTTGCACCAAGTAGAGATACTACTTGTGCTTCCAAATATCCTTAAACCTAGTTTTTCCATGAGAGTCCACCATACCTACCTATGGATTGAGTAAGATCCTTCAAGTAAGGTGTCATCGGTGCAAGCAATAAAAATTGCTCTCTAAATATGCATGACTTATTGGTGCGGAGAAAATAAGCTTTGTACGATCTTGTTATGGAAGCAATAAAAGCGACGGACTACATAATAAAGGTCCATATACAAGGGACAATATAAAGTGATGTTCTTTCGCATTAAGATTTTGTGCATCCAACCCTAAAAGCGCATGACAACCTCTGATTCCCTCTACGAAGGGCCTATCTTTTATTTTATGTCTTTTACTTTTATGCAAGAGTCAAGGTGATCTCCACCTTTCCCTTTTTCATTTTATCCTTTGGCAAGCACTTTGTGTTGGGGTGATCCTGATATATATATCCAATTGGATGTAAGTTAGCATGAACTATTATTATTGACATCACCGAAAGGTGAATACGTTGGGAGGCAACACTATAAGCCCCTATCTTTCTCAGTGTCCGATTGAAGCTCCATAACCGTTAGTATTGCATGAGTGTTAGCAATTGTAGAAGATTATATGATAGTTGAGTATGTGGAGTTTGCTATTCCTGAAAATAAGATGAATTGCAATTGTTTGAATGACTGAGAATGAAGTTTGCTAGTTTTCAAGAAAGTTTATGGTCTATGCTTTGACGTGTGAATTGCTTGTTACTTTATCGTGAGAAGTTTTATGAGATGAACTACTGTTATGACATATTATCATGCTAGAAAAGGTGATTGAAATTATCATTGATCAAACTTGTGCAGCTTCTAGCATTCACACTTCATAAATTCTTTCTTTTATCATTTACCTACTTGAGGACGAGAAGGAATTAAGCTTGGGGATGCTGATACATCTCCAACGTATCTATAATTTATGAAGCATTCATGCTATTTTATTATCTGTTTTGAATGATTACGGGCTTTACTATACACTTTTATATTACTTTTGGGACTAACCTATTAACCGGAGGCCCAGCCCATATTGTTGTTTTATTACCTGTTTCAGTATTTCAAAGCAAAGGAATATCAAACGGAGTCCAAACAGAATGAAACCTTCGGAAGCGTGATTTTTTAGAAGAATATGATCCTGGAGACTTGGAGTTCTCGTCAGAATATCCTCGAGGCAGCCACGAGATAGGAGGGCGCCCCCTGTAGGGCGCGCCCCCTATCTCATGGGCCCCTCAAGCACCTCCCGACCGACTTCTTTCGCATATATAAGCCTACGTACCCTAAAACCATCGAATATCAAGACAGATTGGGAGTTCCGCCGCCGCAAGCCTCTATAGCCACCAAAAACCTCTCGAGAGCCCGTTCCGGCACCCTGCCAGAGGGGGAACCCATCATCGGTGGTCATCTTCATCATCCCGGCGCTCTCCATGACGAGGAGGGAGTAGTTCACCCTCGGGGCTGAGGGTATGTACCAGTAGCTATGTGTTTGATCTCTCTCTCTCTCTTGTTCTCTCTATGGCACGATCTTGATGTATCGCGAGCTTTGTTATTATAGTTTGATCTTATGATGTTTCTCCCCCTCTACTCTCTTGTGATGAATTGAGTTTCCCTCTTAAAGTTATCTTATTGGATTGAGTCTTTATGATGAGAACACTTGATGTATGTCTTGCCGTGTTTATCTATGGTGACAATGGGATATCACGTGCCACTTGACGTATGTTTTGGTGACCAACTTGCGGGTTCCGCCCATGAACCTATGCATAGGGGTTGGCACACGTTTTCTTGACTCTCCGGTAGAAACTTTGGGGCACTATTTGAAGTACTTTGTGTTGGTTGGATGAATTTGAGATTGTGTGACGCATATCGTATAATCATGCCCACAGATACTTGAGGTGACAATGGAGTATCTAGGTAACATTAGGGTTTTGGTTGATTTGTGTCTTAAGGTGTTATTCTAGTACGAACTCTTGAATAGATTGATCCGAAAGAATAACTTTGAGGTGGTTTCGTACCCTACCATAATCTCTACGTTTGTTCTCCGCTATTAGTGGCTTTGGAGTGACTCTTTGTTGCATGTTGAGGGATTGTTATATGATCTATCTATGTTATTATTATTGAGAGAACTTGCACTAGTGAAAGTATGAACCCTATGCCTTGTTTCCTATCATTGCAATACCGTTTACGCTCACTTTTATCATTAGTTACCTTTCTGTTTTTATATTTTCAGATTACAAAAACCTATATCTACCATCCATATTGCACTTGTATCACCATGTCTTCGCCGAACTAGTGCACCTATACAATTTACCATTGTATTGGGTGTGTTGGGGACACAAGAGACTCTTTGTTATTTGGTTGCAGGGTTGTTTGAGAGAGACCATCTTCATCCTACGCCTGCCACGGATTGATAAACCTTAGGTCATCCACTTGAGGGAAATTTGCTACTGTCCTACAAACCTGTGCACTTGCAGAACCAACAACGTCTACAAGAAGAAGGTTGTGTAGTAGACATCAGTGGCCCTGCAGGTGCCGGAGGTCGTGACGAAGAATGTGCGCCTTGAGGCCGCGCTCGCCGTGCAGCGCCTCACCATGCAAGAAACCATCGACCTGCACATCCACGTCTACGAGGAAATCGTGTAAATAGGCCACTACAAGCCAAGCGAGGACGGAAAGACGTTGGCCTTCTTCCAGCGGCTGGAATCTTTGGACGCCATTGTTCAGAAGCACGTCAACCTGGCCACGAAAGCCGCTGCTACTTAGGCGCCATTCGGTGGGCCGGCGCCCTGAGTCGAGGAGGTGGACGTCGTCGATGGATGCATCTCTTCTTCTTGCCTCCTGTAACCAGCACTGCATCGCCTCGTGGCCTTAATGTTTTATTAGTATAGTACTCCCTCTGTTCCCAAATATAAGTCTTTCTAAAGATTCCAGCAAGTGACTACTACATACGGAGCAAAATGAGTGAATGTACACTCTAAACTATGTCTACATACATCTGTATGATGTATTCCATTTGAACTAGTATCTAAAAAAGCTTATATTTATGAACAGAGGGAGTATATGGCATTTTTTATTCCAGCCATAATGTTTTCACTGTGAGGTGGGGCCGCAGTTGAGCAAACCCACCCCACCCCCCAGGCGTCGGCCGAGTTTAGAATTAGAAGAGATAAACGAGGGAGGAGAGCTAGCTGTAGCACGGATGATGTTGTCAGATGGGACTCGTGTTTATAGAATAGGAGTACTCAGCACTCGTGCCTTTTTTTTGAGGGAAAAATTAGTCGTATGTCTAGTACCACTAGTTGGGTGCGTGCGACCTATAATTGTCATCACTTTAGGTCTCCTTTTCGAACCACGACTATGCTTCACAGTACATATTTTTTCATGCATTTATCCTCCTATATGTACTCCTAGGCTATTTCCACGTGCTCCCATTCGCCAACATGTGGGACATAGAGCATCTGGGTCGTAGTGCATGCACGACTTAGAGCATATGCCGGGGTACTTTACATTTCAGACCTCACGAATTACATGCAAACCCCCCGCAGAAGAATAAATAAATGAATGAATTACTACATGAAACCGGATTATTTTCGTGGAAACTGGAGCACGTTCATTAAATTTTGGACATAACACGTTTATAAAAATTACCGGACCTAAACCAGTCTAAGGGACTCTTTGATTTTTCCCGCAAAGGGCCTCTTTGATTCGCAGGATACTGAAAACACGGGAATGGGGAAAGTATGATGGCAATGAACAGAGACGAGGAGAACTCTAACTCAGTTAGAGGTTAGAGTTAGATTCTAACCCTGAACTAACTCTAAACCAAAGAGGTGTATGGATGGCAGGGTTAGATTGACAATAAATGCTCTATCTCAATCATTTGACTACTTTGGACCCTATTTTTAGTCAGACTAAAATAAGTCCCTTGGATCCAAGCACCCTCTTGGTGTGGCCGGCTCTTCTGTGGCCTCCTCCCGCTTACAATTGACATAAACGAACCATCTATACAAATCAAGCATGCAAAACATGATAATTTTTACTTTGTCCATACAAATGAGATATCCCACTTAAACATACAAGTCGTCAATCAAGCTTCACAAAATAAAAAACACTTCATGAAACAAGGAATGAGCTAACTCATCACGGAAGTCATTCACGATAGGGAGGGAGCCCGAAGCCCCTCACGCACCGAGGGAGGAGCTTGCCATCGTCGCTCTGGAGGAAGGCTCTGTAGAGCCCAAGCCCCGAGAACCCCTCCGACGCCGGCCCTTGTGAGTTGAGGTAGACACCGGCACGGGTAGCAGGGCCGCTTGCCGCCGATTGGGAACTTAATCTTTGGGCCTCTAGAAATAATGCAAGCTTGTAACTAAAATACCTAGAAAGGTGAACTGAATCTTTGGGCCTCTAGAAATAATGCAAGCCTGAAACTGAAATACCTAGAAAGGTGAACTGAATCTTTGGGCCTCTAGAAATAATGCAATCCTGAAACTAAAATACTAGAAAGATGAACTGAATCTTTGGGCCTCTAGAAATAATGCAAGCCTGAAACTGAAATACCTAGAAAGGTGAACTGAATCTTTGGGCCTCTAGAAATAATGCAAGCCTAAAACTCAAATACCTAGAAAGGTGAACTGAATCTTTGGGCCTCTAGAAATAATGCAAGCCTGAAACTGAAATACCTAGAAAGGTGAACTGAATCTTTGGGCCTCTACAAATAATGCAATCCTGAAATTGAAATCCCTAGAAAGGTGACCTGAATCTTTGGGCCTTTAGAAAGATTTATTACCTCGTCAAGCAGCATCAAACAATTCCATGCGTGCACCACAAATCTATAGCAAGTTTGATCAGGATCTACTTTTCCAAATCAGAATTAGCGCTAGAGCAAGCAAGATCAATGATATGGCCGTGAGACAGAGAAGGAACGAAAAAACTCACCCCTCTCGCGACCTCCCTGGTAGATGCGCCGCCGTCGTGCATGATAGAGGGAGAAAAACGACTGGTGAAGGGGGAGCGGGGCGACCTTCGGAGGCCGGAGGGAGAGGGCGGCCAGAGTAGGGCGGCGGAGGCCGGAAGGAGAGGGCGGTCGGAGGAGAGAGAGGGCGAGCGGCGCTTGGGCGGGCGGCCCTATGGGGAACAGAGAGGAGTCGTGTGAGAGGGGGGAGTGATCTGGTGTGGGCAGGTGAGATTGTTTTAGTTCTCTTTTAGTGGGCCCGAGGATAACTAACCCAATTAGAACCTCTCCACCGGGCTAGTTTTTTTAGCTGGGTTAGAGCAAACTATCTCAAACTAACCCCTCTTGTTTCGATAATTTGAGGCTATTTCAACCCAAACTAGCTCTAACTCAGGGATCCAAACAAAGAGGAGTGTTACTGTACATGCTACAGTGTGGACCGTAGCACATTGTTTTTTATGGCCATATCACCACATTGTTTTCTACTGCTGGTTCACTGGGCTACCGTGGTTCGCACTGCTGGTTCACTGGGCTGCCATGGTTCGCACTCCTCCGACCTGAGTGCTACCTCCGTCCTGGTTTATTGGTCCTCATTGTATTCCGTGTCAAATTTTGACTATAAATTTAACTTATAAAATGTTAATGCATGTCAACAAAAAATGCATCGTTAGATTCGTATTTGAATGTAGTTTTCAATGATATAATTTTTTATAACATGCATGAACATTTTTTTAGTTAAATTTGTAGTCAAAATTTAGCACGAAATATAATGAGGACCAATAAACCAGGACGGAGGTAGTAGTAAGTAGGAGTAGTATAGTACTAGTATATATACCGCATCATTCTTTGCTCCTTCTTACTACTCCAACATGTGGGAGAGCCAGCATCTGGGTCGACGTGTCATGCACCAGATTAGAGCGCGGAACGGAAGGGGGGCATCACCCCGGTCGGAGCGCCAGTAATTCATGACTATAGTGAGTGGTCATATCACAAGTCTTTCCAGCAGTAACGCACCGTCAAATCGCACAGCCCTACTCGCTCACCCTCCTCGCCTCTCTGTCAAACCGCCTACCCGAAAACTGCCGCGTGTACTGCCCGGGAAGAGCCCCGCCCTCAACTTTTAACTACGTGAAAATAGTTCGAGCTTGTTCATTCTATATAAATACAACACTTACTGTATGTTTATTCACCTGTGGGGTTGTTCAATGAATGGAGGGGCAGGGAGCACAAGTGAACAATACTACCTCTGTCCGGGTTTATTGGTCCCCATTGTATTTCGTGCCAAATTTTGACCATAGATTAAACTAAGAAAATGTTCACGCATGTCACCAAACATTAAATTTTTCAAAACTATGTTCAAATACAAATCCAATGAGATAACTTTTCTTAACATGCATTAACATTTTGTTAGTTAAATCTTTAGTCAAAATTTGGCACAAACTATTAAAGGGACCTATAAACCAGGATGGAGGTAGTACTGTAGTAGTAAGTAGGAGTCGTAGAGTAGTCACCTTAAATAGAGTTCTTTAATGCCACATACAAAAATTGAAACGCTTGTTGTGGAGAGAAAAAAGATAATCACTCCACTATATATGGACGCAGGGGCCTGAGCGCTTGCTTTACTAGGGTTGCTCTCTTCATTCTCTCATCCTCTCCCGATATAAACAAGACAGCGGTAGCAACATTTTCTCTCTGCTCACCGCTGGTCACAGATCCGGCCGGATCCCTTCGGCCGATGTGTGTAGAGGACTAAAAGGTGCATCGTTCATGCGGTCATCACCGCCGAGGGAGGAAACCCATAGCTGCTGGAGGGGCCCGATCCTCTGCCCGTGTCGTTCTCTCTAACACAGCGCCGGCTCGAGAGGTCCTCCGACCCTTCTTCCTCCCTGTCGTATTGTCCGTAGATCCGACCTGTCACCGCCGACATCCTGGCGACCCTCAGGTATAAGTTCTTCGAAAGCAGCCTTGCTCTACTGCCCTAGCTCCCCATGTGTCTGCATGTGCATCTTTTTCTACTCCCATCAGCTCTCCCAAAGCCACCTAAATTTTTAGTATTATTAGAGGTAATGCTACTTCATGCATTCGAATCTAGGGCTTTGTTCAAACAACGAAGAAAGGGGGAAAGTTGTAGCATGAATCTAGGACTTGATTCAAAGAGGAAATAATATGATGAAAGCAGTAGAGACCGAATACCCAATCTGTCTCTTGGTTGAAAAGGGAAATAATGGGAAAACACGGTACAAACTGGATAAGGAACAGATATATTATTGGTTGAAAAAAGGATAGAAAGTGGCGGCTGGTGGACAAGTCAACAGAGTATGTCCAGGATTAGATTTGCTGCCATCACATAGTAAAAGGTCTCTAGGATTAGATTTACTACCCTCACATAGTAAAAGGTCTCTGGATTAGATTTGCTGCCCTCACATAGTAAAAGGTCTCAAGATTAGATTTGCTGCCCTCACATAGTAAAAGGTCTCCAGGATTAGATTTGCTGCCCTCACATAGTAAAAGGTCTCCAGGATTAGATTTTCTACCCTCACATAGTAAAAGGTCTCCAGGATTAGATTTGCTGCCCTCACATAGTACAAGGTCTCCAGGATTAGGTTTGCTGCCCTCACATAGCGTGAACAAGCTCGGCATCACCACTTTATGCTTCCTTGTAGGTACATTGTGCTGATGCATCCACTGTCGCATGTCCTTATACCAACCTTTTGTTGTTGTTAATGTAAGGGCGCATGTAAAATGAAGCAATCACACTGTTACCTTAGGGACATGTCTAACCAGTGTTATTGTTAATCTAATGCCTCTAGTGATAAGATGCAATTAAACTGTGTTACAAATGGCACTCCTGCTGTTTTCCCCAGTATGATAAGTAAGTTGCTCCTTTACGCTATTGAGTGTCCTAGTGTCCAAACGGTCCCATGCCCTTAAACCAACTCTTTAGCTGTTGTTGATTTACTGTGTCTGGTAAACAAGCAATGCTACCATTAAAGTAATCCCATATTTGAGGAATCTCATTGTTGATCGTAATGCTTCTGGTAATATGAAGCATTGCTGACGTTTTAAAATTTCTACTGTCCTTCCGTGATTGCCATGAACATAATTAAGATGCTTCTTTTCATTTTGTATATGTTTCGTATATTCTTATTGACCAGCAACTGTTTATTTTCTATCATTTTGTGCAGATAGGGATATCCATTTCACCTTGTTGCTATTGTGACCTTTTGGTGAACTGCACAAAACACTTTTTTTGGAATGAGTGTCTTGTGCAGTTCAACTAAAATGTCACGTGGACAACTTCTCTCAATTTTGGTGTAACTGCACAAAATGGTGATTGGAGTTTCCAAAATCTTCGTCAAGTTCTGCTGGTAATCTCGTGCAACATTTTATTAGCCTTTGCAGGATGGAGCCGTCACTGTCACCACAATGGCACTTTATTTTAGTGGAACTGCACAAAAGGATAAGAAAATTATAGTTGCACCTTACATGAGCTGGACAGCTAACCTTAATGTTCCTCAATTTTAGTGGAACTACTAAAGAAGAACCTGCGAGCTCACAAGAGCAAGTACTTCTTGCTAGCTGAATGATGCAATCTTTGCTTCATTTCAGGTGAACTATAGAAAAAGGCGCATGAATTGAATCATGGAACTCCAGGAAGATCTCATCCAAGTAGAGCTGGAGGTTGAGTTCAAGGAGGCCGCTATTAAAGTGAAATCATGCTCTCTTGTCTCCTTGTTTGTGATGTGCAAACATGTTGTGCAAACAGGAATACTCAACTACAGATGTTGTGACAGTCAAGAGCATTCGCCAAGTTCTTCGATTGTATGACATGGCTAGCCAAGATGGATTTAATCCCGATATTCACATTATCAAAAGGCTCTAATGGGGTGGTTCTGAATCTTGCAAGCTGGGAATCAGTGAGATGTTTAGGCATCTTTGTTGTACTTATTATTTGAATCTTATTTGTTGGTTCTGAATCTTGCAAGCTGGGAATCAATGAGATGTGTAGGCATCTTTGTTGTACTTTTTATTTGGATCTTCTTTGTTGGTTCTGAATCTTGCAAGCTGGGAATCAATGAAATGTGTAGGCATCTTTGTTGTACTTATTATTTGGATCTTATTTGTTGGTTCTGAATCTTGCAAGCTGGGAAACACGGCATGATGATGCAGAGGACAACAACCATAACAAACAGTTCAAACTTGGTAGTATTATCTTTGTGAAAGTGTGACAAATGTGTTGATCGTGTGCGTCCTGAGAATAATAATTCTAATTGTTGTACATGTTGATCATGTGGCACTGATAGAATGAGTGAATGCATTGCTTGTTTTAAGTATAAATTTCTATTAAAGCTAATTAAATTTAAGTAAAGTGACCACTAACTCCTGTTATTACAGTACCAATACAGACCCGCTCGTCAACCGACGTGTGGCCGGAGTAGGTTTCTTAATGGAGGCATTTGAATACGCCGAGGGTGCATCTTCTGCCGGGCGTGCAGCGGACAAGGGAGGGGTAGTAACTATTGTCACTTGTACACACTCAGCTTACTGTTGAATCCAGTTCCCCAAGAGCTGAAAAACGAACTGCTGCCGCCGCCTACACACTCGTTCACTCAAAGAGACTCCAATGGCGATCCGAGGGGTGAGCCTGCTGGATATGGACTTCAGCAAGGAGTTCCCCTTTGAGTTCGCCATTCAGTCCTATGGCTGCACCAAGTTGAATGTGATGTACACCAACGATACGGACTCGGTGAAGCTCTGCCTCGCCTCAGTCCTATGGCTACACTAGGTTCTGGAGCATTCGCCCATTCCATCGGCAACGCCAACTGCATCTTCGCTACGGTGGAGAGAGGGAAGTACATGACATTTCGGCCATCTGGTGCAACAAGCTTGTCGACATCCAGAAGCAATACAAGATCATCAGCAACGGGCAGGAGAAGGACTCTGTGGTTGACCTCGCTGAGACCATCATCGACCCCTGATACGCCAACATGAAAGAAGACGACTTGAACACGTGGGAGGTACCTCTGAATCTAGCCTACATAACCTACGCGGCCAAGGACGCATACGCATGCTATGACACGTACAGGCAGATCTTGGACATGAGGGTGTGTCTGCTTCCCGTAACCGACGAGTACATGGACAGCCGCAGCGTCATGATCAACCGTGCCAGGAAGGTCTAGATGTTGTACTTTATCTGTTTATAAGCACCTTTATCATCTGAGTCTTTCATGCATTAGCCTATGTGTCATAATTATCTGTTTTGTTCGAAATATTTCTTTTAAGAACCCATTAACCTGATTGCTTTTTTTAGTCGCTACTTGCTTATGTATGTAAACTAGTTCACTTGTCCATAAAAAAACTAGTTCACTCGGCTGCCGTGCTTTGAATCTCCTTCCTCCCAACATATTCCTCTTCTCAGGTGGACCCAGCAGGTCTCTGAATTTTCTCCCACTTTCTTTTTTGATGTAAACTGAGTTTTCTCCCAGTACTTTCCCATAGAACCAACTCAACTATCCCACGTCTAGCCTAAAAAATAATAATACCCCACGTACTATTAACTCATCAAATTAAAATGATATTTTATTTCTTAGGTTGAAAGTTCTTACAAAATAATAACAATAATTGTTTATATATAACTTGCCAAGTTAACTCCTAGTGATTGCGTACATAAGCTTGCAAAGATTTTACTGACGTGCAATCATGTGTTAATGTTTTTATAACATTTCTCCGTCTAGCCCAACATGATATTTTCACCCAGCCCAGCAAGTCCGCAGATTTCGAGATTTAAACAGGCTGCATAGATGCTACATCATTGTTTCACCCAGCCCACCAAATGGACTAAAAAACAAATGGACTGGCTGACATGTGGGCTAGTAGGTCGAAGCCTAAGAAGGCGTTGGATTTACATCCAATGGCCGGCATTCTTCTTCAATCTCTCGTCTTCTTCCCTCAGCGCTGCTGGAACCGCCTACTCCAGCCTTCGGCGTCCAGCGGCGTTGTTTTGCGCTCCTCAGCGAAACGCTACCCCGCCGACGGCCAGGCCATACCTCCACTCCGCACCTCCTGTTATTCTCTGCCGAGTGTAGGCCCACCCCGCACCCGAACCAGTCAAGTTTCCGACTCCTCTCTGTCTGCGACTCCATTGCCGCGTCTTCCCAATCTCTGAGTCATTCCAATCTGGGGCCTCGCCGTCATCCACCGCCTCGGTGCGCTCGGCGCGGCGTGGTCAACATAAGAGAGTCATCGAAAGAGGACTGTACGTGGAGAGCCTGACGGCTGGGACCCATGAGGTCCATGGTCGCACGCAAGGAAAGTTCCTCCTTATTACGCACTGTACGTGCACTGTACGTGGGAAGGGCTTCTGTATTTCGTGAAAAAAACATTCCCCCCACTGACAGGTCGGACCCACCAGCTATATCTTCGCACACAAGGAAGTGCCTTCTTATTACGCACCAAAAAATGAATACCCCCTGCTAGCTGGGACCCACCATAGTGGGTGGCTGACTTGTGGGCCTACTAAGTTGACGAGGACGGAGGGCTTTGTTAACTTAGTCAATATGAACGATTCTAGCTCCAGTGACCGTACAAGGTCCATCCAACGGCCATAGTGCTTCTTCAACCTCTAGTCTTATTGCTCCAGCCGCCCAAAGCAGCGCCGGTCGTGTCGCGTGCTCCTGCCTCTCGTGGCCAGCTGTGATGCCGCGGAGGCCTCATCGCCCCCCTACTACTCCCACCACTGGCCCAGGGTATCCCTCTACTCACCCACACCCCCTGTTATTCTGCGGCGACGGCAGCCTCACGCCGCAGCCGAACCAGTGAACCCTCGTACTCCTCTCCACGTGGGAATCCACTGTCGCGTTTTCCCCGGCTCCGCGTCGTCCCCTTCCTACGCCTCGCCGTCGTCCACCGCCTTGGTGCTCTCGGCACGGCGTGGTCAATGTGGTCAACGACCGACTTCCATCGGAAGAGTACTGTACGTGGAGAGGCTGACACCTGGGTCCATGGCCACAACCCAATTTTTTTGTGATTTGCCAAGTAAGTCACTTTGTCAGGCCTGTTGGGCTGCAAATCTTTCAAGACGAGGAGAGCTTCATTCGGCTGGCCGAGAAAATGGCCTATCTGTAATGAGAAATGGGTTGTACATTTTTAAAACACATCAAAGTGGCAATTAGTTTCAAATATCTTTTTTTCATTTCGAGATTTTAAATTACATTAATTTTTATGCGTGGAGGATTTGTTGGATTTTATATTGATATACATTTATTTTTAAAATTAGTTTGAATGTGATTCAAAATTTCAGGATTAAAAACAGTTCGGACCACACCGAAATATGCAAAATTTCGTATAATTTTTTAACCGTGGCCACAATATGGGCTGTAGTGCTAACAAAAAGAATATGGGCTCCAAAAAAAACCTTAAGAATTAGCAAATGGGTTGTAAATTATTAGAAATAATGGCAGATGGGTTGTATGTTGTTTTCCATAGATTTGAGGCTTTCCTAAAAAAGGTTGACGCACAAGCAATGACTGTTGGATGTCCATCCAACGGCCGTCGTGCTTCTTCAATCTTTGCTCTTCCTGCTCCAACCGCTCAAACAAGCGCCGGCGGGACTGCCTGCTCCCTCCTCCCCGCGGCCGGCTGTGCTGCCGCGCAGGCCTCATCGCCCCACCGTACTCCCATCGCTGGCCTAGCCATCCCTCTACTCACCCACACCTGTTGTTATTCTCTGGCGACGGCAGACGAAGCAGTAAACCCTTGTACAGTCGTACTCCCCTCCGCGTGGGAAACAACTGCTGAGTCTTCCCTGCCTCCGTGTCATTCCCTTCCTAGGCCTCGTCGTCGTCCACCGCCCTGGTGCTCTCGGCGCGGCCTGGTCAACGTGGTCAACGACCGACATGAATCTGAAGTGGACTGTACGTGGAGAGGCCGACAGCTGGGTCCACGGCCGCACGCAAGGAAATGCCTCCTTATTACGCGCAAAATAATGATTCCTCCACCTGACATCAGGGACCCATAGAAAGGGCCTCTGTATTTCGCGAAAAAAACGTTACCGCCGCTGACAGCTCGGACCCACCAGCTATATCTTCGCACGCAAGGAAGTGCCTCCTTATTACGCACAAAAAAATGAATACTCCCCCTGTTAGCTGGGACCTAGTATAGTGGCTGGCTGACTTGTGGGCCTACTGAGTTGACGGGGATGGAGGGCTTTGTCAACTTAGTTGATATGCACGATTCTAGCTCCAGTGACTGCACAATGTCCGTCCAACGGCCATAGTGCTTCTTCAACCTCTGCTCTTCTTGCTCCAGCCGCCCAAACCAGCGCCGGTCGTGCCTCGTGCTCCTGCCTCCCGTGGCCGGCTGTGACGCGGCGGAGGCCTCACCGCCCCCTACTACTCCCACCGCTGGCCAGGCCATCCCTCTACTCACCCACACCCCCTGTTATTCTGCGGTGATGGCAGCCTCACACCGCAGCGAACCAGTGAACCCTCGTACTCCTCTACGCGTGGGCATCCACTGCCGCGTCGTCCCCTTCCTAGGCCTCGCCATCGTCCACCGCCCTGGTGCTCTCGGCGCAGCGTGGTTAACGTGGTCAAGGAATGGCTTCCATCGGACATGGATTGTGTGGAGAGGCTGACAGCTGGGTCCACGGCCGCAGCAAGGAAGTGCCTCCTTATTACGCGCAAAATAATTATTCCTCCACCTGACAGCGGGGACCCACCGGACGGGCCACCATATTTTGCGAAAAAAAGTTTCCCCCTGACTGCTGGGACCCACCAGCTACACCTTCGCATGCAAGGAAGTGCGTCCGGGCAAAAAAAACAATTCGCCCCCTTGACTGCTGGGACCCACCAGCTACATCTTCGCACGCAAGGAAGTGCGTCCGGGCAAAAAAAACGATTCGGCCCCCTGACTGCTTGGACCCACCAGCTACATCTTCGCACGCAAGGAAGTGCATCCGGTCAAAAAAACAAAACAATTCGCCCCCCTGACTGCTGGGACCCACCAGCTACATCTTCGCGGGCAAGGAAGTGCCTGACACTCGGGACAAACCTGGTCGAAGCATATGTAGAGTTGTCATTCTGGTCGCGAACATGTACGTACATACTGGTCGATGTAGAGGCGCGCACGTAGCATGTACACATACGTATAGCGGCGAGGGTGCAAGAAAGAAAATACGGCCACGTACGTACATATGGGTAGGGTCTCGAATGCCTACTCGCGCATACATACATGGCTGGGTCGGAACGGAGAAACAACGTCGTCGTCGTGTTCATGGGGAGCCAACCGGCTTGGATGGAACAGGCGATGGAAACGAGGCCTGGCGTACTGCAGAACGGAGGAAACGGCCTTGTGTTCGACCGGCCACGTTCAGAACGGGGTCCTGTTGATCGGGAGGGGTGTGGTGTACCGCAAAACGGACGAAACGGACCTCCTACAGTCGAAACGGGGATCTTGTTGATCGGGAGGGGTGTGGCGTACCACAAAATGGACGAAAACGGACCTCCTACAGTCGAAACGGGGGTCCTGTTGATCGGGAGGGGTGTGGCGTACCACAAATCGGACGAAACGGACCTCCTACGGTCGAAACGGGGTC
>NC_041383.1:344602999-344618034 GCF_002162155.2 Triticum dicoccoides | reverse complement strand
CCAATCGATCGGCTTCAGTTAGCAGCAATAGCGAAGGAATCTCTTCATCGGGTTCAGTTAACAGCCATCGATCGATCGCTCAGGTTTAGTAACGCGTAGCCTGCAGTGCAATTGCTCGGGGTCAGTTAGAGCCCAACGCCTCGCTCGGGTTCAGTTAGAGCCAACGCCTCGCACGTGTACGAGAGAAACGCGCATCACTCGGCCCCCGACCTCCCACCGTAACCGGCAACTCCCCGAAATTTTCCTCCCCCTCGCTTCTACCATGGTTTTTTCCATCATGGATGACCCAAAGAATGTCATGCAGCTGCGTCTCCGGCCCGACCAGGAGGAAAAACCCATTTTCTGTCATGATTTTGTGTCATAGAAGTAGGAGCCCACCACATCTATGATGATACCGGGTTTGGTCACAATTATCGTCATAGAAGTGTCATATGTATGACAGGAAAAAATTCGTTCGGCCCAAAATGTCACATATGTGCCTTTTTTTATAGTGATGGAAAGCATTGCAGCAAGCCAATAATCTTGTTCAGATCAAAACTATTCATTTGGATATATAAGATCTTGACAGAATCCAGCACCATAGATAGGCCATCCATGGAGAAACTCTTCATTCAGCATAGAACATAATATTAGTACAAAATGTGTACTCCAAGATGATATATAACTTATGCACAAAAATTTAAAATGCAACTTATGGTTACAAGTGTAGATGATAATATAAAGTACTTGAAGAACTGTGGAACAAAACACCATATTGAAATGAGCACAGAGATCATGTATTACACCCAAGGTCTCCAGTTTAGGCGCAGAGAGGACAATTATTTTCAACAGTGAATAACTAGAATCAAGGATCAACCTTTGAAGTGAAGGTGCATCTTGGATGATGAGCTGCCTTCCGTCAAAAGAAATTCCAATTCTTACAAGTTTAGGTGACTTTATTTGGAGACAATCGATTCTAACTGTGAAAACAAGCACCAAGCACTCCAGGGCAGGGCAACTGGAGTGGATGATGTTGTGCAATGAGGCCTCCGATATACGAACCCGCACAAGTGAAAGTTTCTTGAGAAATGGGAGTTAAAGGTTTAGTACCAGATTGTCTGGTAGGTAGCACAGTGCAAAGGTGGCGGTATGGAGAGAGGTGGAAAGCCGCGAGATGGACATCGGTGCTGAGGGCACAAGTACATGGTGTTCGGCATGTGGTATGTGATTTCCAGGGGAATAGTAGAACTCAAGCAGTTGTAGTTCTGTTAATTCAGGGGATTTCAGCCAGGCGTCCATCGTGCAGGGCATGGTATGCTTGCTCTGGTAGTATGACGGGATGCAGAGGCTTTGATTGGAGCCCTGGTGGGAGGAGATGATGGTTCTGGGGATTTCAAAATCATTGAAGAGAGATAGCTGACAACGGTCGAGATTAAGGGGAACGGCGCGCCATAGAGGGCGCCACCAAATTGAGAGAACTTGGGTGCGGCAGCAACCCTTGGTGGGGAGAAGCGAGATGATCTCCCCAAGGACGGCGTCCGGGAGATCGCTGATGCGGTCCACCCGAGATTCTACGGGTTCCTGGTATCCGGTGGGGGCGGGGTCACCGCTTCTCCCCGCGCTGTCGGGTGCGGGATCTACAATAGGCATAGCCGCTGGTGGGAGCCTCATCTTCTTGGCGCTGGGGTCAGCTGACTCCATTTTCCTCGAGGGCGTCGCATCACGCTCATGAATTTGAGCAGAGTAACGAATGACGAGCCTAGTTGTAGTGCGAGTGAAGAAGAAGGGGAGCTAGGTTTTTTTGTAGTAGTGAGGAAGAAGGGGAGCTGGTGTTTTCTGTAGGAGTGAGGTGAGGAATTTGGGGGTACGAGTGGAGCGAGCTGACGTGAGGTGGGTGGGAGTGAGGAGGAGGAAGAGCACCCAGGTTTTTTTCGGGGTGGCGGTGTGCTGGGTGTGGGTAGCGCCTCTCATTCAGTAAATATATGGGCTTTTGAATTGATTTTACTATTTACTAGTGTGGATGGGTGTCACATCCCTAGTCCTGGCCTGACCTATGTTTGCTTCCATGTGTGCATCATGTTTAAATTTTTGAAACTTGAACTGAGGAATTTTGGAAGCCTCAAAAACTTAAATAAAAGAGGGGCAAAGAACCCTGGAAAATGCATTCAATGTTTCCAAAATGGCCTTAAATAATGTTGGTTATATTTTGGCAAGGGTTTTGCACCAAACCAAAAATAATGAACATTTTGAGGAATATTTTGAGCACTGAATTTAAATCATTATTGTATTTGAATTTGGAATTATATTCATAATATATGGGATATATTTTCAAATAACTCTGAAATGCTTTATGTGCTGTTGGAAAAGTCCATCTAGCAACATAAATTATTCAGAGGATATCTGGCACTGTTTTGGATTTGTTTTAATTTGAAAAAAACAGTGGCAAAGTATAAAACAGAAACAGAAAAACAATAAAAGAACAGAAACTTACCTGGACTTACCTGGCGCTCACCGAAGCCCACCTGGACGGCCCAACACCTCCGGCCCAGCCCATCTCCACCCCTCCCATGTCGTCTTCCTCCCTGCCAGGAGGACGGGCACGCGCCCGGCGCGCACGGCCACGCGCCCCGGCCACCTCCTCCCTCCCAGCCTGCTTGGCTCCTCCTCGACGCCCCGGTGACGCCACGCGGCCCCCTCGACCCTCTCCTACTCTCCCCGTGCCCCTCTCCTCTCTCTCCCCGGAACACTCTCCCCCTCCTCTGTTCTCCTCACCGAACGCGCCCGCCGCCGCCGACGAGAACCACCATGGTCACCGGCCACCCCACGCCTCACCGACGCCCCAGGAAGCTCCGCCCCAACCCCCTCTTCCTCCCCACCGATCCACGGCCCTCCGGAAGCTCTGCAGCGTCGCCCTCAAGCTCGCCCCCAACCTTCGGCCGTCGGCGAACTTTCGAGGATTCGCGAGCTCCAGCCCCTCCTCGGCCTCGCCGTTGCCTCCACCAGATCCGCTGTGAGCTACTCTTCCATTCCCCCTCCTCCTCGCGCTCGTTCCCGTACTCTAGCCGCCCTTTTCACCGGAGCCGATTGCTCCTCGCCGCCGGCCATGGCGTGGCCGTGGCCACAGCCACCGTAGCTCGCTTCCGAGCCCACCGGCGTGCTCACCGCAACCTTAGGAACCCAAAGCACCTAACCACTCGTCCTCCCGTGCACCGCAGCGCCGGTCCTGCGAACCCCCGAGCTCCGGCCGCCGCCTCGGGCTCCACTCCGGCGAACCCCGGCCACCCCCGCACCTCCCGTTGGTTCCCCTAGATGCGCACGGGCACGGGCTACCTCCTGGTGCCCTTGGCGCGTCGATCCGTCGTCTCTGGCGCAACTCCGGGGAGCCACCGCCGCTCTGGGTCGTCACCGTCGTCCAACCGCCGGCGAATCCGACGTGGCCGGTCATTAGGGCCTAACCACCCCCGCTAACCCAGGCCTAGGGCGACTGACCGGTGGGCCCTACCGTTTAATTAACCCGGCTAACAATTTAGTTAAGTTAATTAAACTCTGTTAAATCACTGTGCAGCTGACATGTGGGTCCTGAACGTCAGGTTTGACCCGGACCAGCCCCTGTTGACCTGCTGACATCACACTGACGTCAGGCTGACGCATTAATGAATTACTGGAATTATTAATATTCAGGAAATTTCAGAAAATGCCCTAAACTTCAATAAATCATAGAAATTCAACCGTAACTCCAAATTAAATAATTTATATATGAAAAATTATCAGAAAAATTCAAGGAATCCATCTGTACCATTTTCATGCATGTTAGAACAACTTATAGCTGCTGTTTAGCACAAATCAAATAAATGGCATTTAAACTCTCACATATGGAGTTTGAATTTGAATCTTGTATTCAAACCAACCCCATTTAACGTGTTGCTAGATGCATTAGCCCAAAACACATTCATATTGCCATGTCATAGCATGCATCATATTGTGCATTGCATTGATCGTGTTTCTTCTGTGTTTGCCGGTGTTGTTCTCCCTCGGTAGACGTTGTACCGACGATGTGATCGTTGACACTGACGAAGACTCAATGTTATCTTCAGAAGTGCCAGGCAAGCAAAACCCCCTTGTTCATTCCGATAAAATCCCACTCTCTCGCTCCTGCTCTCTTTTACTGCATTAGGACAACATCGATTCATCTGTTACTTGCTGCGGTAGCTGAACCCCTTTATCCTTTGCATGACCTGTCATTGCCACAGTAAATAGATGAAACCCACTAGCATGAGTAGGAATTGTTTGAGCCCTATTGTGCCTACTCATTCATGCTTGTTTGTCCTGCCTGCTACTGCTTAGAGTTGAGTCAGGTCTGATTCATCGGGGATGAATCAGAGGTGTGTGAACATGTCCTACTGTGTGTGAGCTAAGTGTGTGAATACGATTTGGTAAAGGTAGCGGTGAGAGGCCATGTAGGAGTACATGGTGGGTTGTCTCATTGCAGCCGTCCTCAGGAACTGAGTTCTGTGTTTGTGATCCATGATTCAGCTACTACCACGCATTGGGCCCGAAACCAATGGACCCTCTCGGCTTCTTAATCACCTTGTCCTCTGTCCAGGAGTTGCAAGTAGTTTCTGGTGTTTGTAGTATGCTGGAGGCCGTGGGAAGCGCTGACCGTAGGGGTGGGCTGTGATGCGGTAGGCACGTGGCCGGGTAAACCGGGCGCCCGTTTGGTGTCACGGAACCCTGTTCACATCGTTTGGGGCTGTGAGCGAAACTCCGGCCGGATCTCCTCATGGATGGAACCCGAATAGGCGATAAACCTGGACTAGAGACTTGACTGTTTAGGTAGGCCGTGGCCGACACCCACGTTGGGCTTCCGCTTGAAGGTTGCCGAGTACATGTCGTGTAAACGGCGGTAAGTGGTGAGAGCGTGTGTGAAGAAGTACACCCCTGCAGGGTTAATATGATCTATTCGAATAGCCGTGTCCGCGGAAAAGGACTTCTGGGTTGCTTATATCAGTTCATAGACAAGTGAAAGTGGATACTCTAAAATACGCAAGATAAGCGTGAGTGCTATGGATGGCGTTCTCGTAGGGAGACGGGAGCGGATCCATAGTGGTGTATTGATATGGTGAATATGTGGACTCGTGTGCGCCACCTCAAAAGAGTTACTCGCAGTCGTAGTTTAGGATAGCCACCGAGTCAAAGCTGGCTTGCTGCAGTTAAACCCCACCACCCCTTTGTTGATAATGATGCATATGTAGTTAGTTCTGATGTAAGTCTTGCTGGGTACATTTGTACTCACGTTTGCCTATTTTATGTTTTTGCAGAGAGACTTCGGTCTCGCTAGTAGTTCCGCGTGGACTTCGACGTTTAGCTTGTTACCTCAGCTACGATCTTGTGCCCTCGGCAGGATCTGATAGATAGTCAGGCTTCTCAGCCTTTTTCATTTATAGATGTCTGTACTCAGACATGATAGCTTCCGCTTGTGCTTTGACTTGTATGCTCTGAATGTTGGGTCGTGAGACCCCTGTTTGTAATATCTCGCTCCTCGGAGCCTATTGATTAAATACTTGAGTTGTAGAGTCATGTCGTGATGCCATGTTATATTTGCACATATCGAGCATATTGTGTGTATGTTATTGAAATGCTTGGTATGTGTGGGATCTGGCTATCTAGTTGTTTATCCTTAGTAGCCTCTCTTACCGGGAAATGTCTCCTAGTGTTTCACTGAGCCATGGTAGCTTGCTACTGCTCCGGAACACTTAGGCTGGCCGGCATGTGTCCTTCTTCGTTCCTGTGTCTGTCCCTTCGGGGAAATGTCACGCGATGAATACCGGAGTCCTGTTAGCCGCTACAGCCTGGTTCATCGGAGTCCTGCTAGCCCAGTGCTACAGCCTGGATTCACTCGCTGATGACCGACACATTCGATGCTGGGTCATGGATGCCTGTCCCTGTAAGTCTGTGCCACTTTGGGTTTACGACTAGCCATGTCAGCCTGGGCTCCTTATCATATGGATGCTAGCGACACTATCATATACGTGTGCCAAAAGGCGCAAACGGTCCCGGGCAAAGGTAAGGCGACACCCGTGGGAATACCGTGCGTGAGGCCGCAAAGTGATATGAGGTGTTACATGCTAGATCGATGTGGCATTGAGTCGGGGTCCTGACAGCGTTGGTATCAGAGCTTGACTGCCTGTAGGATTACCAAGCCAAACTGGTCGAAGTTGAGTCTAGAAATTCTTTAGTTATATAAGGGAATTGATTGTGGGATGGAACGTAAGGCTCTTTTTACTCCTTATACCTCATGGCCTTCTGATCTGAGTCATCATCTTCTCTTCTGCGGGGATTAAGAACTAGGCTATCTCTTCTTTCTATTAGGATCACGTGTTACTAATCAGTAGACTTATAAGATTGTTGGATTTAAGTCTCAATTCAGTTCCTACTACTTTCGTATGTTAATTGTTGATCTCGGAACCTTGATATTGTGCTTCTGAGTGGTTATGCCACCATTTTGTAGTATGTCTCAAATCTTTTCTAAGCATTTACAGCCGTTATGCTGTCCGAGTCATCCCTGGTTTCTAAATAGTCTGATGCATTTGTAAAATCCTTTCCCTCTGGTTTCGATGTTCCTTTATGCCAGCTCAATCACACTAATTGTTGAGTTGAGGTATTCTATTGCCTTGGCATTTATGTTGGAATTATTATTATGACCCTAGGTGTCTCAGGGGATCATCTAGTGGTCTAGCCATGATTTGTGTCCTAGTGTGATGATTCTGGCCTTTATTCTCGAAAGCATTCCGTGATGCTACTTAGTAGTAGGTATTCTACTCCTGGGTTTTGAACCCGAGATTCACTCTACTTACCTCATGTTGATAGTGTTTGCTAGTTCCTTTAGGATATTAGTAACCTTTGCGATAGTTCTCGAGGTTCGTGGTACATCCTTCTTCCAATTACCATGAACCATTCTTGGCAGGAGTTCTTCTGAACCAAAAGATGACAACAAGAGTGCTCTCGATGAGTTCTCCATGCTATATTGTGACTCTGCCAGCTCAACCTTTCTGCATGGGTTATCCGGAAGAATTATGTTGAACTTGGTTCGACATACTAATCTATGCATCCACAACTCAGAAAGTTATATGTTCCTTTGAGTTGTCCCTCTTTAGTTGTCTACTGATCTTCGTCTATCAATTGATAGTCAAGAGTATGCGTGCGTTCGTTTATCGATGCCTATTACTCTTGTGGTCCGTCAAGCCATTCTATCGCGGAATGACTAGGAGAAACAAACTCCAGTACCTCTTCCCTATCCAGGATTGGGTCAAAGAAGTTGTGCTCCGCAGATCAAATTGCTAATCCAGCTTTTGTTCTGCTCTACCTTGGAGTATTACATATTTTATATCGAGATTGTTATAGGAATTGCACACCATCCTATGAACTCTTGGTACAGTGATACTTCTCGCCATCATTGTTCATTCCTCGGTTCCTGTGTTATTGTAACCGGAATGCCGACAAATGAATCATGGCGTGTGAAATCAATATTGCTAGCAACTCTGTTGCTTGGTAGTTAAATGGACGATAACCTCATTCTTAGCGTGTTGATTATTGAATCGTCACCCTAAGATTGATTGTGCTACCTAGTCCCTATTTCTGGTGCACTCCTCGGCCAATGAGTTAGGAATTATTTCAAGTCCTCACTCATTTGATCATGTCGTCTTGCCCTCAAAAGCAAGATTGTTCTCGAGCTTAGTAACATACCGGTGGTTCGTGACTTTCCAAATATCTTCTTGGAAGTGTTACCGGGTTGTTTCCTGACTGTTATGTTGAGCTCGTGATCAAGTTGGTTTCTGGAGAACCACCCTTTCTCCAAGAATCTGTGTTGGATATCCCTGAGCTAGTTGGTTAAGCTAGACAACAACTTGGAGAATTGGAAGATAAAAGCTTGCCTAACTTAGTTCGTTCCAAAGGGATATTCTTGTGTAGTGTGTGTTGAAGAAAGATGATATCTTCATCGATTGGTCCCTGTGATCAGTTGCTGGACCTATTGTCTTATCAATCCTTTGATTTGAGTGTGGGCTATCGTTAAATCAAATCAGTACCAACGATGCTCGTAATGTTGTCTTATTCGTAGTTGATCCCTCGAGCATACACCATTACATCTTTGGTCTGACCAATGCTATCACCGTGTTCACTTAACTATGGAATTCCTTTTAAAAGGAACCTAGATGAATTGTTGTTGAGCCCATTGACAACATCCTTATCTCCTCCATGATTTTGTTGAACATTAAGCTAGTGTTGGAAACTTTTGAAAGCATTTGTTCATGCTAGCTCATGAAGCATATGTTTGGATGAAGGTAGTGACTTCCTTTAATTCATGTGCATCTGATGCAAGTTGCCGCCGTGGATTCGAGAAAGTCAATGTTGCTTTCTTTGGAATCATTCCAAATCAGTCATGCACACGTGCGAAGAATGTTGTGGTTTGAAGACTTGCAACCTTCAATCTATATGTATCCCTAGCACACCAAGCCACTAATTGATTTGTTCAAGGAGAAGGAGTTCCTTCATAAGAGCTAATCCGGACTTATGTAAGGACTTCGATACCCTCGTTGATGGTTCCCCCTCCTGAACTCGGTAGTGTTTTATTATAAGACTACTATGTGGTCATGCTTGTCTGGGACAGCGTGTTCACATGTGTGTAGCAGAACCAGCTCATGTTTTGGAGCTCGCTATCATAGTCCATTTCCCGAGAATCTCGCAACGTCATCTCGTCGATTTGTGTTGCAAACTTTCATTTTTCTTCCTAGGCTCGATGAGTCTGGAATATCCTAACGCCAACCAGATCTGAATCTCAGGCAGATATGATGGTTTGTAACATTTCCCAAGAACTATAATATCGGTCCCTCGGAAACCGGTAAAGTGGATGTCGTGGCCAACACACCCAGCCAGAAGACCTGTTATTATAATATCTTGATTGAGGAAGTTGGCCACCTCCCCATAAGGATTTCGTAGGATTTACCTCCCTAGTTGTTCCTTATGGATTCTTGTGCTCCCGAAGTCCGACCTTTACTTGATGTTCTAGATATCAAACCATATCTATGAATGGGTTACACTAGCACATCAAGGAGAACATTAGAAGCGGAGTGCTAAATGTCTCTCGGTCGATCATCCAGATTTTATTTCCTTGGCCTCGCTAAGATGAAATCTGAGAAGTGTTATCTTCCTTTGCATCTGCATCATCCATCATCATTCATCGTGGTAGCAAGTTGTGTTGCCAGGATCCTTGACACGGATATTGGTAAAACCCTGATGAATATGGAAATGCTCAAGTTCTTGAGAGCACGCACAAGCGCTAGGTGTTATCATCGACACTAACTGGAGTGCTCTCAGTTACCTCGGCAATGCTATAACCATTCCAATAGTGGAATAACTCTCTATTGTTGAGCCTCTCCCCAGTTACTAGAATCATTCCCATCATTTGCATTTTGTTCCCAGCTTGCACCGCCAATGTGCCATTCTACCATGGGTCCCTTCCATTTCCGGTGATAAGCAAATTCATCCATTACGTTGTCTTCAACAAGGTAATCCACATCATCCAAGTTCGGGTATGCCATTCTACCGAACCCCTCTAAATGATCGATTATGATTTGCCTTAAGCTGGTATAAAGAGTTTCAAGGATCTTTGAATCAAAGGTAATTCTTTTTGCCACTTAAGGGGATATTTCTACGAGTCACCTTCCCTAAGGTGCATCGTTATGGTATCATGGCAACTCAAACTCCTCGCTACGTTGACAATCATTTACCACCTTCTTAAGCGTGAAATTGTTGTCTACCTAGTGAACCTTTGTCATCTGCTTCACTCCATTCCTATGGATGTGTGCTTCGTCTCTCAGCTCGAGAGATGTTGCTATGTCTCAATCCGTGGGTTAATCCTGAGTTGTTCGACCTTCGAGAAGAACAATTCTTTTAGGGTCTTCCCTTTCCTCTCGCTGACATGATAGTTGGAGTTCTCAGAGGAAGACTTCGAGACAAAGATGGTGTTTGAATCAACGTTCATTTGAAGTGCAACCTGGATCGTGAAGATTGTGCTAGTTGCGTTCCCCCTTCACCTTACCCTACGCTTAAATCTCGGGACGAGATTTTTGTTTAGTGGGGGTGAGTTGTCACATCCCAAGTCCTGGCCTGACCTATGTTTGCTTCCATGTGTGCATCATGTTTAAATTTTTGAAACTTGAACTGAGGAATTTTGGAAGCCTCAAAAACTTAAATAAAAGAGGGGCAAAGAACCCTGGAAAATGCATTCAATGTTTCCAAAATGGCCTTAAATAATGTTGGCTATATTTTGGCAAGGGTTTTGCACCAAACCAAAAATAATGAACATTTTGAGGAATATTTTGAGCACTGAATTTAAATCATTATTGTATTTGCATTTGGAATTATATTCATAATATATGGGATATATTTTCAAATAACTCTGAAATGCTTTATGTGCTGTTGGAAAAGTCCATCTAGCAACATAAATTATTCAGAGGATATCTGGCACTGTTTTGGATTTGTTTTAATTTGAAAAAAACAGTGGCAAAGTATAAAACAGAAACAGAAAAACAATAAAAGAACAGAAACTTACCTGGACTTACCTGGCGCTCACCGAAGCCCACCTGGACGGCCCAACACCTCCGGCCCAGCCCATCTCCACCCCTCCCCTGTCGTCTTCCTCCTTGCCAGGAGGACGGGCACGCGCCCGGCGCGCGCGGCCACGCGCCCCGGCCACCTCCTCCCTCCCAGCCTGCTTGGCTCCTCCTCGATGCCCCGGTGACGCCACGCGGCCCCCTCGACCCTCTCCTACTCTCCCCGTGCCACTCTCCTCTCTCTCCCCGGAACACTCTCCCCCTCCTCTGTTCTCCTCACCGAACGCGCCCGCCACCGCCGACGAGAACCACCGTGGCCACCGGCCACCCCACGCCTCACCGACGCCCCAGGAAGCTCCGCCCCGACCCCCTCTTCCTCCCCACCGATCCACGGCCCTCCAGAAGCTCTGCAGCGTCGCCCTCAAGCTCGCCCCCAACCTTCGGCGCCGTCGAACTTTCGAGGATTCGCGAGCTCCAGCCCCTCCTCGGCCTCGCCGTTGCCTCCACCAGATCCGCTGTGAGCTACTCTTCCATTCCCCCTCCTCCTCGCGCTCGTTCCCGTACTCTAGCCGCCCTTTTCACCGGAGCCGATTGCTCCTCGCCGCCGGCCATGGCGTGGCCGTGGCCACAGCCACCGTAGCTCGCTTCCGAGCCCACCGGCGTGCTCACCGCAACCTTAGGAACCCAAAGCACCTAACCACTCGTCCTCCCGTGCACCGCAGCGCCGGTCCCGCGAACCCCCGAGCTCCGGCCGCCGCCTCGGGCTCCACTCCGGCGAACCCCGGCCACCCCCGCACCTCCCGTTGGTTCCCCTAGATGCGCACGGGCACGGGCTACCTCCTGGTGCCCTTGGCGCGTCGATCCGTCGTCTCTGGCGCAACTCCGGCGAGCCACCGCCGCTCTGGGTCGTCGCCGTCGTCCAACCGCCGGCGAATCCGACGTGGCCGGTCATTAGGGCCTAACCACCCCCGCTAACCCAGGCCTAGGGCCACTGACCGGTGGGCCCTACCGTTTAATTAACCCGGCTAACAATTTAGTTAAGTTAATTAAACTCTGTTAAATCACTGTGCAGCTGACATGTGGGTCCCGAACGTCAGGTTTGACCCGGACCAGCCCCTGTTGACCTGCTGACGTCACACTGACGTCAGGCTGACGCATTAATGAATTACTGGAATTATTAATATTCAGGAAATTTCAGAAAATGCCCTAAACTTCAATAAATCATAGAAATTCAACCGTAACTCCAAATTAAATAATTTATATATGAAAAATTATCAGAAAAATTCAAGGAATCCATCTGTACCATTTTCATGCATGTTAGAACAACTTATAGCTGCTGTTTAGCACAAATCAAATAAATGGCATTTAAACTCTCACATATGGAGTTTGAATTTGAATCTTGTATTCAAACCAACCCCATTTAACGTGTTGCTAGATGCATTAGCCCAAAACACATTCATATTGCCATGTCATAGCATGCATCATATTGTGCATTGCATTGATCGTGTTTCTTCTGTGTTTGCCGGTGTTGTTCTCCCTCGGTAGACGTTGTACCGACGATGTGATCGTTGACACTGATGAAGACTCAATGTTATCTTCAGAAGTGCCAGGCAAGCAAAACCCCCTTGTTCATTCCGATAAAATCCCACTCTCTCGCTCCTGCTCTCTTTTACTGCATTAGGACAACATCGATTCATCTGTTACATGCTGCGGTAGCTGAACCCCTTTATCCTTTGCATGACCTGTCATTGCCACAGTAAATAGATGAAACCCACTAGCATGAGTAGGAATTGTTTGAGCCCTGTTGTGCCTACTCATTCATGCTTGTTTGTCCTGCCTGCTACTGCTTAGAGTTGAGTCAGGTCTGATTCATCGGCGATGAATCAGAGGTGTGTGAACATGTCCTACTGTGTGTGAGCTAAGTGTGTGAATACGTTTTGGTAAAGGTAGCGGTGCGAGGCCATGTAGGAGTACATGGTGGGTTGTCTCATTGCAGCCGTCCTCAGGAACTGAGTTCTGTGTTTGTGATCCATGATTCAGCTACTACCACGCATTGGGCCCGAAACCAATGGACCCTCTCGGCTTCTTAATCACCTTGTCCTCTGTCCAGGAGTTGCAAGTAGTTTCTGGTGTTTGTAGTATGCTGGAGGCCGTGGGAAGCGCTGACCGTAGGGGTGGGCTGTGATGCAGTAGGCACGTGGCCGGGTAAACCGGGCGCCCGTTTGGTGTCACGGAACCCTGTTCACATCGTTTGGGGCTGTGAGCGAAACTCCGGCCGGATCTCCTCATGGATGGAACCTGAATAGGCGATAAACCTGGACTAGAGACTTGAGAGTTTAGGTAGGCCGTGGCCGACACCCACGTTGGGCTTCCGCTTGAAGGTTGCCGAGTACATGTCGTGTAAACGGCGGTAAGTGGTGAGAGCGTGTGTGAAGAAGTACACCCCTGCAGGGTTAATATGATCTATTCGAATAGCCGTGTCCGCGGAAAAGGACTTCTGGGTTGCTTATATCAGTTCATAGACAAGTGAAAGTGGATACTATAAAATACGCAAGATAAGCGTGAGTGCTATGGATGGCGTTCTCGTAGGGAGACGGGAGTGGATCCATAGTGGTGTATTGATATGGTGAATATGTGGACTCGTGTGCGCCACCTCAAAAGAGTTACTCGCAGTCGTAGTTTAGGCTAGCCACCGAGTCAAAGCTGGCTTGCTGCAGTTAAACCCCACCACCCCTTTGTTGATAATGATGCATATGTAGTTAGTTCTGATGTAAGTCTTGCTGGGTACATTTGTACTCACGTTTGCCTATTTTATGTTTTTGCAGAGAGACTTCGGTCTCGCTAGTAGTTCCGCGTGGACTTCGACGTTTAGCTTGTTACCTCAGCTACGATCTTGTGCCCTCGGCAGGATCTGATAGATAGTCAGGCTTCTCAGCCTTTTTCATTTATAGATGTATGTACTCAGACATGATAGCTTCCGCTTGTGCTTTGACTTGTATGCTCTGAATGTTGGGTCGTGAGACCCCTGTTTGTAATATCTCGCTCCTCGGAGCCTATTGATTAAATACTTGAGTTGTAGAGTCATGTCGTGATGCCATGTTATATTTGCACATATCGAGCATATTGTGTGTATGTTATTGAAATGCTTGGTATGTGTGGGATCTGGCTATCTAGTTGTTTATCCTTAGTAGCCTCTCTTACCGGGAAATGTCTCCTAGTGTTTCACTGAGCCATGGTAGCTTGCTACTGTTCCGGAACACTTAGGCTGGCCGGCATGTGTCCTTCTTTGTTCCTGTGTCTGTCCCTTCGGGGAAATGTCACGCGATGAATACCGGAGTCCTGTTAGCCGCTACAGCCCGGTTCACCGGAGTCCTGCTAGCCCAGTGCTACAGCCTGGATTCACTCGCTGATGACCGACACGCTCGATGCTGGGTCATGGATGCCTGTCCCTGTAAGTCTGTGCCACTTTGGGTTTACGACTAGCCATGTCAGCCCGGGCTCCTTATCATATGGATGCTAGCGACACTATCATATACGTGTGCCAAAAGGCGCAAACGGTCTCGGGCAAAGGTAAGGCGACACCCGTGGGAATACCGTGCGTGAGGCCGCAAAGTGATATGAGGTGTTACATGCTAGATCGATGTGGCATTGAGTCGGGGTCCTGACAATGGGCTGTTTTGTCTTGGGCCCAGAGAAACAATTACTACTAGTACAGTGGAGACACTCTACAGCTACCCAAAAAATAATTACTGCTAGTACAGTGGATACAATACCACTTCTAGCTCCTCCTAGGTCATTGAAACGTCTCCCTCTAGTAAATGTCATTATACTTTTGTTCACCGACATGCAGGCCATGCAGCGCGCAGGCCCAAATGCCATCCACCAAATTAGAAGGCACTATGCAGGCGGAGAGTCACCTCGGTCGTAGTGCGGCAGTAATGAGCCGTCGTATCACAAAACCCCACCTCCCCACAGTCTAAGTTTGATGGACGAAGCAACCATAATTTCACTCTTCGTTGAATCCCCTTCTCCCTCACCGTCTTCAAGAAAGGCAACACTCGCATTTGCCACTGTTCTTCTCTCCCACAAAGGGAAGGTAAGCGGATCCGTGATGTTGGTATATTTTCGTTCAGAGAAAAAAAAAGAACTTTTGCAAAGCAGTAACCGATCCTCACTCTCTTTTTTGTTTCATTGACATTGCGATTGTGTTTTCCTTTCAGTGGTCTCCTAGTATTCGTCAGTTTCATGATGAACCAAGCAGAACCAGGCAAAGATCTGCCGATATTGGAGCAGACGCGGGAGGCTGATCCCCACGAGACAGAGAGCTCCAAGAAGATGGAGGCAGTCACCGAGCCGACCCCAGATACGCTCACGGCCACTACTGAGATGGTCAACGCCCCGTTTGAGGTTACAGCCCCCGTGGCACTGCAGGAGCAGTTTTCTCCC
>NC_041383.1:344578850-344602707 GCF_002162155.2 Triticum dicoccoides | reverse complement strand
CCTTCTTTGCCGATCTCGATTGTGGTGTTTCATCTAAGTATGTGGTGATGAATAATACAAAATTTTATTAGCTTCGATGTCATGCTATACATAGTGGTTTAAATAACTTGTGTTTCTTATATTGAAAAGTAATTAAGAATTTGTTTCTGTTTCAATTAGAGCCCTGATGCAGACAAGGATTTTGTGTTGTACATGTCACTAGCTATGAGGTGGATGACCTGAATATACGCACTGGAAAAACAGAGTTCTTAGGCTATTGGATCCTGGAAGCCATTTGCGGTTATACCAATGAAGAGTTGTATTCCAGCCTCACTGTTGTCAGGCATCTTGTCCAGGGTGTACTGAAGCACAAGAAGTTCAAAGCTACTCCTTCGTTTGTGAGGCATACTGTTCTTTTCAAGCTTACGCAGGAAGATGACATGGCATGCCTCCACAAACAAGTTTATCAGTGGCAAGGCCACAAGGTTGTCTTCATGAAGGTTCACAGGATTGAGCTGCTGCCGGACGTCCTCGATGATGTTCATGGCAAGGTCCGTCTTGTGTCCAGCCCAAATTAGATTGAGGCATGAAATAGTTGCCCCAGCTAGTGTTTAATAGTAGTTTGGATTGTGTCTAATTATCCAAACCTTGCCTGTTATCGACCCCTCTGGGGCTAGTACTCTGTTTGAATACGTCTATGGGAACTGCTGCTACTTTTGTGTGCCCGTGAATCATGTGAGAACCATCATAATTGTTGCCGAAATAGATGCGTCCTCACTAGTTTTTTCATGAATATGGCATGGTAAGACATAAGTAGTCACGGTTTATCATACGAGCAGTGTGTGTTTTGATAAAATAGAGCACTCGTTCGAGAATTGTGCGCTGACGTATACATAAGTACTTGTAAATACTGTTGGTGCTACCGCACTTGTAAGCAGTTGTGCAAAACAGGGCACATTGGCTCAGCTCGCTTCAACACTAGGCTATCGACCAGCTAACAATCAACAATCTGCTGTTTGACATATAAGCAACTATGTATCTTGTTATAGTGGTTCATGCAGTTAACTGAGGCCACAATGTAAATTCCAAATGTTTACACGCTAGTCCAGCGCTCATGTGGAACACTCACATTAAACTCGTCTTCATAAAAAACATGAAAAGCATAAGTTAAGCAATTTTATACATCTCAATGATTTATAGAACATAACAAACATATACTAGTTCACAGAAAAAGACAAAGTTGTGAGAAGGTTTACAAATCAGGAAAAACAAGCAAGGCTTCTCTGAGCAAAGGGACTCCCGGTAGGCTTAAATTTCCTGGAGTTCACTCTGGTTTTTTCTTGTTGCCACCATCCTGGGTTAGGTTCTCTCATTCTAGAATAACCAATTATAACTGTGGTCTCAGCTGGAATGTTGAACTGAACCATGCAGTGTATTGACCAGGTGAAATTCTTGTGCATTCCACTAAATTTAAGCACCGCTATTTGCAGAAATAAGCAGACCACAATGCCTCTTGTTCGCGCACCTGTCCAAAAAAATGTCGTGCAGCCGTGCCATCTAGTCCTTGGTCCATGGATGAACTGGTAGAAAGTGCATTTCGGACTAGGATGCAGTTGTTTTCGCTCGTCCCTACACTGCAATCAGGAAGTAAAATGTACGAATCAACTTCATTTAGATTGCATTGGTCATTCTACCTAGTAACTACCAATGTAGGAATACCTAGAAGACGGGTGGTTAGATGACGGCAACAAGGGATAGCCATCTCATTTTGCGCAGTTCTACTAAAACTGAGGTGTGTGCTTTTGATTTCGCGGATAGAAACAATACAAAGACAGACATCCAAAACGATATGGAGACAGACATCCCTGTTTGCGCAAATACGAAATATGGTTATTTAAACAGTGACAGATATTTGCAGTGGCTTATGATTAATAGCAGCATCTATTGTGTTATAATTGGCACTAGATTGACAGTATGAAGAGTCCTTAAGTAAGTAGCATCACATCACATCAACACTACCACTAGATTAACATGCAGAATAATAGCATTAGTATTACTGTCATGAGAGTAGCACATGGTCAATAAATGTGCAATCAAATTTGTGCAGTTCCACTGGGATGAAGCAATGTTAGCGGTGTGAGATTTAAGTGTAACTGCAAAAACACAATTCATTGGAAATATAGCAAGACGGAAGCACTTCATAAAATGGTGGTGGCATTGCTTCAATTCATCGACGGCACTAGACCATTACTTATAGTGACATTAGGTGGCATTGCTTAATGCTTCATGTCATTTTACATTAACGGTAGCGATATGGGCGTAGGGACAGCAGGGGCATAAAGTGGTGAGGCAGATGTGGCTGCCGAGAGCGGCAAACACTCAGGCAGCATGTTTGCATTTGTCCCATTTTTTATATCCTCGGCGACATTTTCCTATGTGAGCACAGGAAATCTAGACATGATCATTCTCATTTGAGTTGTCCCCCAACACCCGTCACTTTCTTTCCTTTTTCAACCAAGAGATAGGTCCACTTCCACCCACCCTTCGCCATCGACCATGCTTTCTTCGTCTTTTCAACCAAGAGACCGGTTGGGTAGCCAGTATCTACTACTTTCCCCTGTTTCCTCTTAGAACCAAGTCCTAGATTCATGCTACAGCTTTCCCACTTTCTTCCCTGTTTGAACCAACTCTTAGAGTCGACTGTATGAACTAGCTTTACCTCTAATAATAGTAAAAGTCTAGGTGGATTTGGAACAACAAACAGAAGTAGAAAAAGATCCACACGAAGGGAGCTGAGGCAGTAGAGCAAGGCTGGTTTCGAATATATACCTAAGGGTCGTCGGCATGTGGCAAAGACGGCGTCAGGAAGCCGCTTCTTGGCCACAATACCGCAGGGAGGAAGAAGGGGTCGGAGGCCCTCCCGAGCCGGCGCTCTCGGAGAGAACAGCGCGGCCGCCGGTCAGCATGTGCAGGCAGCCGTTGGTCTCCTCCCTCGCTGCCGACGACAGCGTGAACGATGCACCTACGCCCCTGCCCCGGTCGAGGTTGTCCGGCCAGATTTGTGACCAGTCGTGAGCTGAGAGAGAGTGTGGCCACCTATGTCTTGCTTAGATTTGGAGAGCATGAGGGAGTGAACGTGAGGAACCCTAGTAAAGCAAGCGCTAAGGCTCCTGCTTATATATATATAGTGGAGTGGTTTTGTTGTACCAGCTTCAAAAAATGCACTCCTACGTGTACCCGCGAGTGGGTGTGAGAGAACTAGTGCGTGCGTGCACCGCTTCTCTTTGTGAGAGTACAATATACTAATGTGTGCGACATCTTTTGTTTTTTAGAAGTTCTGAGGGTAGGGTGTGAAGAGCACATATGTGTGTGTCATCTACCTGCAGATAGACGGTGGCTGCGAGTCTGCGAGAGGACTAGGGAGAGTCGTGACTCGTGAGGGTGCGTGTGCGTGAGAGAGGGGGGGCACATATCAATGCAATGCATGTGTCCATAAATCATTATCCGACAAACGTTTGCCACAAGCCCTTTCCTGATGAACGCTATAAGAACCATTAGATCGGCATCCGACGATGTCAGTTTTGCCATGTCACTTAATAGAACAACCACTCCTCCTACACACAAATCTTCCATGTGAGTTTTAGCAACTGTCGTATGCTCCCTCCGTTCCAAAATGCAGTGCATATAGCTTTATTAAAAATTTGAACCTCGCAAACTTTTACCAAGTTTTCGTGTACCAAATTGCACATGTAGAATACCCTGTATATATCATTGCATTCATCTTCGAGAGGTAACTATAAAGATGGGGGAGGAGTCTACAAAGAAATACCATCGTATCACCCGCAGCAATTTCAACCATCCTTTGGTGTCGAGGAATATCATAGGAACTCTATATGATATGATTTTTATAGGATTTTTTCCTTTAGAGCCAATTGGTTCATAGGAATAGATTCATATACTCCACATTTCAAAGGAAGTAAACATGATATCATTTCTATAGCTTTAGAGACACTTGGTTCATATGAATGGATTCCTATACTCCCTTAATTTCAAAGGAAAATAAACATTAGCGTATATTCAATAGAAAAGTTCCTATGATATGAACCAAATTACATCTCTTTTCTAATCCCTCCTCATAGGAATTGAGATACATGTCATCTCTAGATTCAATAGGAAAGTTCCTATGATGTGAACCAAATGACATCTCTTTTCCAATCCCTACTCATAGGAATTGAGATAATCCATGTCATCTCTTTCCCTACAACTTCCACGTATACATCTTCCATTCCTAAATAGCTAGTACAACCCACTAGTAGCTTTTTTCCAAGACATGCAACTATGGCACAAGAACTATATAGTGTGCCAATAACTTTGAAAGATGGTCGCTGGATGAAGCTAATTTGACAGTGCAGAGATGGCAAATCCAAGCACCACTGGCCGTTGGATATCATCAACATTCCACCAGATCTGCCACATGTACAATTTAGAAGACTCCATGGTTGAACTTAAGCATAATGCACAAACCTCAAAACACAAGCACTTCTCCTTTGTTCTGGAATCTTCTGTGCCATAATTGAATATTTTTTCTAAATGAATTGCCATTATTTGTTTTTTACTTTATACTTTACAATGCACAACCCCATGAATCTTAACATTTTTATAAAACTAATTGATTTTGAATGATATGAACTATAAGAACCAAATAAACATCTACATCATGCATATATGACTCAAAGCTTTACAAGCTATAGTGTGTATTTATTCATAATTTGGTTTCGAAATCTCATGCGTTCAATGCATGTGTACCTTACTAGTTTTGAGTAGAGTAGAAAATTTCACGTGGCCCCGGGTATATCAAAATGCAGGGCCCATGCATCATTGCCTTTCGGTCGAACCTACGTCCACAATTTTTTGTACGTACTATATATCCACTGGTCCCCGAACCCAAAATGCTGCCTCGTTCCCGTAAAACCAAGCGGCCCATATTTAAGGCGTCGACTCGAACTCAATCCCTCTCCCATTTACTATGATGTGGCCCTGCACGCCGTAGTACTCCTACAAACCCTACCGCTGCACTCATCATCGGTATTTTTAAGAGGACGAGGGAGAAGTTGATTTGTAGTGGAGGCGCTTTCAAAAAAAGGATCTGTAGTGGAGACCCCTACCCTAGGGTGCCCTAGGTAGCTGCTGCACGCATCATTGTTTTCTCTTTTCTTTATGCTCTTGAACCCTAGAGTGAAATGATGGTTGCTTCGTCTGTCCAGCTTAATGCGGGAAAGGTGGGGCTTTGTGATTTGACCCCTCATCGCTCATTTTCTACTACTGCGGCGCTACGACCGGCGTGCCTCCAATTCCAACCGCTGCTCCAAACTGTAATCTGGTGCATCGCACGTGGAACAAGACGCTGGATGAGCCACATGTCGGCCAAAGGGGTCGTGTTAAGTGTGTAACCATTTTGTGTGCGGACTGGCCCTGCTTGAGTTGCTATGCCAACACGACAGGAGCAGCCTACCACTTGGTTTTGCTCCTTGGTGAATCCCGACTATATTGATCTAAAAAGATACATGCTGAACTACCCTCTCCGTCTCATTTTTTTAGGCATCTCGGTTTATAGGGCCTGCACGTAGTTCTAGGTCATCCATTTGACTAACTAAATATGAGTTACTATGTCACAAAAAGTATGTCATTGGATTCTTAAGCGGATGTAGTTGTATTTAAAAGTCGAGGGCGGGGCATTTCCTGCGTGGTAGGGGGGCAGTTCCGCCTAGTCGGTTCGACAGAGACACGAGCAGATGAGGGAGTAGGCTGCTGCAAACGTAGGGTTGTGTGATTTGACAGTGAGTTACTGCTGGACAGGTGGGGCCCCTTGATTTGACTTGCCATTATCATTTTAACTGCGGCGCTACGACCGGCGTGAGTCTCCCGATTCCTGACCACCTCCATGCAGGTGCCTCTCCCAATGCTCCACCATGTAGTAGAGGCTGGCTCTTGCATAAGAGCCCACTTCTCCACTTTTTCCTTGCCTCTTTCCTCCACATGTGCAAAAATGCCATGTAAAGCGGGCTTATAGCCCACTATTGTAGTACTTACTTGCTCCTACAGGTGCTAAGCTTGCCACATAGGCATAAAGTCTGATGTGGCAAGTTTGGTGACCCAAGGAAGAAATGGTGCTAAGCGCGTGTACCTAGGTGAAAAGACAATTTTGAGTCTATAGCTAATTAAATGAAGCAAACTTAACAACAAAAAACTAATAAGCACCTATGCATTGGGGACTTGATTGCTAAGCCATATAATGCCCTTAGCACCTCATCTAAGCACCATTTCATTGGAAGAGGTCACTCCTTGGCAAATGCAATAAATACTAATCCCTCTGTCCCATAATATAAGAACGTTTTTGGCACTACACTAGTGTCAAAAACATTCTTATATTATGGGACGGAGGGAGTATGAAGAAAGAGATAGAGAGAAGTAAAAAAATACACTTATAGCCAACCTTATAGCTAACCTTGTTGTAATATGAGTGACTAAGTGATGACTATGTATGACATGCCAACATCAGATAGCCTAACGCATCGTGTTAAATCTCCAAGGGCGCGACCGCACGAGCGACGTGATGGTCGTGGTAGGCGCGACCATGATACGGCCTGCTGGCAACCCTTGGATCTGAGATCGAACAGTCGCATGCTAAGTTGCTGAAAATTTGCAGAATAACCCTCCAGGATAGGACATTCACCCATAGGTCTAGAATCACGCCATGCAACCGTTCGATCTCAAATCCAAGGGCTCTTGGAGGCCCGTATCATGGGAGAATGGAAAGCCACTACCCTGCCGTTCGCACGCTGGCAGCTCGCTCCTACTCGTTCCCACGCGTCCTTTAATATTACGGCGGTTCGCTCCTAGTTGTCCCGTCCTTTCACATTACGGCAGTTCCACTAATCCTAACCCTCCTCCCAAATCCATGGTGTCCCAAATCTCCATGATCGGCGGTGAGTACAAGGTTAGAACCATCACCGGCAATGAGTTTGACGTCATCTACACCCGTTCTTCCGTGACAGTGAAAGGATGCCTTTCTCGCTTCAGACGCATGTTCGAAAACTTAGATGATGAGTGGGTCGCTGGGCTAGATGTTGAGTACACCACAGTCCTGGGACGAGAGAAGGATCTAAAGGAGGAAGAGAGGAAGAAGCCCGTCGTGATCCAGGTTTGCGTGCATGACTTATGTTTGGTCTACCACATATGCCATGCCGACGTTGAATGCCTGGATTTTAACAACTTCCTCAAGAGCAACCTAGTCAAATTCTTTACTGCAGACTTTACGAACGACAAAAAAGTCCTGGGTCGGATAGGCCTCGTTGTAGGCAACCCCTTCGACCTCCAAAAGAATCGGCTGCTGCCCAGTGTCCAGCCTTCAATGATGTCCCTGGCAGGAGCCATGGTTCATCCTTCGTACGGTAAACTGGAGAAACCTCAATACACGTTTCATCGTCATGCATGGCAGCCGAATGTACTAGATATAGACCACATCCACTACGCTGCAATGGATGGCTACCTTTGTTTCCATATCTACAAGGGTTGGATGAAGAGAAAGAGCCAAGTGTGCGGTTCAAGCAAAGAAGTATCGGCCAAGAGGAAGAGGGACAAGGACAAAGTCGAGGTCGTGGACGAGGACTGCGAGTAAGATGGCAGTGTCGTTGCTCATGGTGGTTCTAATGAAGTGTCTACTGGATTAGTTGCATAGTTTAATTTCAGGTGTGCTTAGTTTAATTTGAGGGGTGTGTTGTACCGAGCCCCCAGCAGAACTATGTTATGTTTCTTCTCGTTACTTTAACTATTTAGTACATACATACTAATATTTCTTACATTTCATTTAGCACCCCATTTAAGCATGTACTAGCTTTTTTAATAGTACTATATGCATAATTTGGCGACGAGCGCTCTCTATATGTACCACCTTTTTTAAAAATTTCAACTTTTGCTCCATGGCGGAATCCGTCGATACTACTACTGTACAAAAGTATACATTTTTTAAAAGGCTAGAGTACTGTTACATCACATATGTAGCTAGTTAAATTCTCAACCTAGAACGACGTGCATGCCATGTAAACCAATACGGAGGAAGTAGAGTAAAAATGAGGTGATTTTACCGAGCGATCGGCAGGGGAGCATGGCCTGTCATGCGGTCCCACGTGTCATGATGTACTAAGGCGATGCACGTGTCCCTCTTGAGGCAGAAGCAATACTACGTGGTTTAAGATGATGGCAAACCGAAGTGTGAAATAATGGTTGCTTCGTCCATCTGGTAAGGTGCGGCATTGTGATTTGACGTCTCATTGCTCATTACTACTACTAGGCCAGTACGAGTGGGGTGCATCCCCCCTTCTGTTCTGCACTGTTATTTGGTGCCTGACACGTTGACCCGGTTGCTATATGTCCCACATGTCGGCACCAGGAAGTACAGAATTCATGAACGGGAGCGTCGACGGAGGAGTATACAAGACACGGCTTCGGTTTTTCCTGCTTCGCGCAATCCGTCGATACAAACCCGGACTAAAAAAAGGCGAGGGCGGGTCTTTTCCCGCGCGGCAGGCAGGGGAGTTTGGCATAGTCTGTTCAAGGCAAGAAGGCAGGAAGGGAAACAAGCAAATAAAGGTTGAGCGACCTAGTTTTGGAAAAATGTGATTTTACAGAGTACGTACCCACTAGGGTTTATAGGGCTCATCTAAAAAACATTCGTTTTTCCGTTTGATAAGTCTCAGTTCTACTACTAGTAGTAGTACCATCACATGTTGGATTTCGAGGTGCGTTAGATCACCCGATGCAGGCAGTGTCAAGAGAAAACTCACCAATGCATGTAGAAGTTCATGGAAATTTAGTGGTCATTCATGCATTCATTCTAATTAATGCCTCGGTAAACATAACTTCTTGAGAAAAATGAGCGTACTAATTACTTGTGCAAACTACGAAATTAATTCGACCACTCACCGTCTACCTTGGTTGGAGAGATTTTGAAATTGAGCCATAAACTGGAAAGGAGGGAGTAGTAACTTTTGTCTTGATTACTATTTGTGGCCTTGTATAGATGCAAAATGTATTTTTCATAGTGGCCTTGTATAAGTAAATGGAGGGAGTACTAAAGGACATATATATTCCAAACAATATGATAATCTCTCTAACCAAGGTAGAAGGGACGAGGAGTAAACGGAGGGAGTAGTAAAATTTTCTCCTCGTCCTGCGAGCCACCGCGTGTGTGGGCGAGGGAGCGGGCGTAAGGCGTACAGTACTAAGCAAGCTTCACCTCATCCTGCGCGCCACCACACCTGTGGGCGGGGGAGACGACATACTAAGCAAGCTTCTCCTCGTTCTGCGAGTTGATGGGACACATCAAAAGTACTCCAGTGTATAGAGCCTTGCCTCTAAGGTAGGCCCCACATGGTTTGCCTCTTTTTTAACATAACACATCAAGTCACAATTTGTTTGTTCACCCTTGGTAGACGATCCTCCCTCCACCAAGTGGATAACCAGTACACGTGTCAAATTACCATGTGGGCTGCCTTTTCATACAGAAATGAGCTCCACCGTGTACCTGCGCGGGTGTAGTTGGGAAAGAGACGGGAGTACATACGCCATGCGTGCACCTCTTCTCTTCGTGCATGTCCCCCACCTACGTGGGTGTGTGTGAGATAGATACAAACCTAGACATAATGTGTCGTCCATCCCCATGCCTCCGCCCGGTCCGACCACCAGTCACCACCACGACCCACTCCTCCTCACCTTCTCTCTCATCTTTCTCCCTCCATTTTTATATACAAGGGGCCACTATCAAAATTACAATTTGCAGATATACAAGGCCACTAACACTAATCGATGCAATATTAATGGTGTTTGCCTCGTAGTACTAGCAAAGGAGGACATTAATTATCCCTTGCCTGCATGCGGGAGTTCGTAAAAAATGCATCTTGATGTTCCGTGCAATGCACGGGCATCTTGCTAGTCCATGAAAACAAAACATGGCAAAATTCCACAGTGAACGAGGGATTTGAATCTATTAGGAGGGGTTGTTTGGATCTTGCCCGAGGTAGCCAAAATATTGGCGACCCTTTTGTCCACTGGTGCCTTTGCCACCGATGAACGAGGAATGGCTCGGGTGCACATGCATCCTCCAGCGCGCACGTTGGAGACGAGCTTGAACGAGCTGTGTTTTTTTGTCCCACCATGCCGCCTGAGCCGCTCGCAGACCGGCCGGCGACCCGCAAATTACGCCATCCAACCGTAGCCGCACACATTATGGCAGCAACTCAACCAACCGGACGAAATTCACGCAAACACATAGACAAACTGATATTTTATATAAACAACGACAAAAATCATATAAAATACCGGATTTTCATACAAACATGATGGATTTCATTACATTCAATTGAACTACGCGGTGCTAGTTCTGGACAGCACAGGTATATAATACCTAGCCTAAATGGTCGCCCGCCGATTGATTTGTGTTCCTCATATCCGGCAGCACGATCACCGGACTGCCGGCAGCCCCAGAGGTATATGCTTCAGCACAAAGGATGGCTCGCTTCCCCACTGCCCAACTGATATCATTGGCTGATGCCAAAGATGATGGTGGAAGGGGGGCTTCCCCGCTTTCATGGAGCCCATGCGGGGTCGAAGAAGGTCCTCGCAACAAAAGGACCCGGCAAGACACCTGATGTGTACACCGGCGTCGCCTCCGTGGTGGCCTTCATGGGACCCAAGCAGCGGCGGCCTCCCGTGTTCTACTTCTCCTCAATGATGGTGGCGGACGCGGAGGCACTGGCCACCGACTCGTTGCTCTCTACGCACCCAGCTTCTGTCGCTACTTGCATGGCGCGACCGCCGGCATGGGAGTCTCGGCCACAGAAATAGGAGACGTGGTACGAGGCGGCGGCATGGACGGCAGCAATGACGCCCGTGCGCGGCTCCTCATCGAGCTGGCCTGGAGCAGTGACTTGCTGAACCGCGCGTCGGCTTGGGGCGGCAACTGGCCCCATCGGGCGAGGGGAGGGAGGTGGATCAGTGAGCTGCATAGCTCATATCCGGCGGACTACCCAGCCGGCTTGGATGCGGAATAACTACTCTTCGTAAGCCATTGTAAGAGTGGACAAAATGGTGAAGGAGGAGATAGGGGAGCGGCGGAGGTGTGCGATTCTTGGCCGGTGTTTGGCCTCGTTTAAATAGGAGATTAAATAGACGGCGTACGGGAGGAGCTCGGCCGGCGTTGCATTTAATGCCGGCCCGGTCATGAATGGACGTGTGTCCAGAGTGGGTTTCTCGGCTTCCACACGGGCGGGTTTCATGGAGGCGTTTGAATGCGGCAAGGAGGCGTGTTTAGCCGGGCATGCAGCGAGTGGCGCCCTCAACTCTGACGTAGGACACTGCGCCATTCTTCCATTGACGTGTGGGCTCTTTGGGTACATGGCCTGCATGTCAGTGACCCAACGCAGGCAGCGCACAGCAGAGGGACCTTCGGTGGCCCAGGGCGGTCAGAAGCAGGCATTTCATAAACCGATGGTTGTTCATTGAGTGTGACATCATCTTTTTCATGTAGATAAGCCTACTATGTTGATAGCCCGTTTGATACGTTGTGATTCATAAAGACCGCTGCAAACATCAATGTTCTGCTTATCACAGATAAGATTGATTAATACCCGTAACAATCCATGTCCTTAACAAAGGGTGCATGCACGTATAGGTTGAGCGTGTGTCTTGTGTCGTGTGTTGTGTGCATGCAGGCGTGTGAGTGTGGCGTGCATGCAAGGGTACGTTTCAGTGTTGCATGCATGGGTGCGTACGTGTGTGTGTTCATGAGTGCATGTGTACATGTCAATGTTGCATGCCTACATGCCTGCGTGTGTTCGTTATGTGTACGTGTCAGTGTAGCACGCCTGCATGCGTGTGTGTCTTGCGTGCATGCATGTGTACATGCGGGGTGAGGCTACACGTCAGTCGACTGACTTTTTCATCTCTGGTCATTAGATTTTCCAGTCGTTGGATACAAAATCAAGGGCCTCCAGTTTATCATCAAACTCCACCCCCCTGAGCCGCCAACCACCACTGGCCGAACCGCCGGCCCTCGCCGCCCGCGGCCGGCCCGCCCCGCCACGCCGCCCCGCCCGCCCCGAAACCAATCCCCGCCACCGGTCCGCCGCCGCACCAGCCATCCCTCTAGGCCCTCCGCGATGAGCTTTTTCCTCGGCGATCCCCACCCCACCGCCCAATCAACACCCCCACCACCACCACCACCACCAGCGACTGCCAACCAGATGTCTCACGACTTCGAATACCCACCGACCACTAATTTATTACCATTTCTTGCCTTCATGTACGCACTGACGGGTGGTCCCTATGGTAATGTGCGCTGCTGAATGTGGACCGTTTGACTGGTCAATTGATCGTGTCATCAACAAATTATGGAGCTGTATGGTGAGGCAGTGACTGTATGATCACCCTAAAATGTACTCCTATTTTGTTAACACAGTACACACTCAAACTACCATTTCTTTCTTTCATATACGGGCTGACAGGTGGGCCCCACAGTTACGCGCCCCAATGGTGCAACACTAGTTGCGCCACGTGGAACGTTTGACTGGTCAATTGATTGTGTCATCAACAAAATACGGAGTTGTACGGGTGAGCCAGTGACTGTATAATCATGACATGTATTTGTTTAACACAGTACAGATGCAAGAGCTCATATATACGCGCAAGCACTCAACGCTATAAGCGCACACACACAGACCCTACCCCTTTGAGCACCTTCGAGAGAGTGGGCCAGCATATGATCTTGAGATTTTACGAACTCACCATAGGTGCCTCGTAGTCGAGTGGAACGTCTCCTCCCACTGAACGCACATCGTCGGAAAATACTAACACAAGATAAATGCGAGCACCGGGACTTTAACCTTGGTGGGCTCGAAAAACCGCTATCCTCTTAACCATCCAACCACATGTTGGTTAGCACGACAAAATGTATGTGGTGACCGTGATGAGCTTATTTTGAAGTCCAGTGACCATATGGTACTTTTCGCTTCAAATACAATGACCATAAGTGTCGTCAACAAAATACGGAGCACGCACCAAATGCAAAGTCCGTAAGTGTCATCAACAAAATATGGAGACGTATCGTGAGCTAGATACTGTATGATCACCACGAGAATGTATACGGTGACTGTAATGAGCATATTCTAAAGTCCAGTGACCGTATAGTGCTTCATCTTGAAATACATTGACCGTCACGTGTGAATGTGTCATGGGCATGCATACTTTTAAAGGGCCGAGAGATAGTTTGTGTGCGTACGTGAAAGTGGTGTAGAAAGAGGGGTTGTCCGGTGGAGACAAGGAGGGATGCGCCCTTCGTTTCTCTTTCCCGTGACTAATATTTTAGGAGAATATATAAACATTGACAATGCAGAACAAATATTTTTGGATGCACCATGCAATTAACTTTCATGTATAACATTGTACTATTGTATATACTTATTTTCTTAGTGGCCGATTGCGTGTGTGGTGTGGTGGGCACATCATTTCTTGTTGTGGTGGGTCAATGATACATCTCCAACATATCTATAATTTTTTATTGTTCCATGCTATTATATTACCCATTTTGGATGTTTATGGGCTTTACTTTACATTTTATATCATTTTTGGGACTAACCTACTAACCGGAGGCCCGGCCCGAATTGCTATTTTTTTGCTTATTTCAGTGTTTCGAAGAAAAGGAATATCAAACGGAGTCCAAACGGAATGAAACCTTCGGGAGCAATCTTTTTGGAACGAACGTGATCCAGAGGACTTGGAGTGGAAGTCAAGAAACAAAGGAGACGGCCACAAGGGTGCCCGGCGCGCCCCCCACCCTCGTGGGACCCTCGGACGTCCACCGACCTACTTCTTCCTCCTACATATACCCATGTACCCAGAAAACATCAAAAGCGGCCACGAAAAACTATTTCCACCTCCGTAACCTTCTGTATTCGCGAGATCCCATCTTGGAGCCTTCGTCGGTGCTCCGCCGGAGGGGGAATCGACCATGGAGGGCCTCTACGTCATCTCCAAGGCCTCTCCGATGAGTTGTGAGTAGTTTACCATAGACCTTCGGGTCCATAGTTATTAGCTAGATAGCTTCTTCTCTCTCTTTGAATCTCAATACAAAGTTCTCCTTGATCTTCTTGGAGATCTATTCGATGTAACTATTTTTGCGGTGTGTTTGTCGAGATCCGATGAATTCTGGGTTTATGATCAAGTTTATCTATGAGAAATATATGAATCTCCTCTGAATTCTTTTATGTGTGATTAAGTTATATTTGCAAGTCTCTTCGAATTATCAGTTTGGTTTGGCCTACTAGATTGATCTTTCTTGCAATGGGAGAAGTGCTTAGCTTTGGGTTCAATCTTACGGTGTCCTTTCCCAGTGACAGCAGGGGTAGCAAGGCACGTATTGTATTGTTGCCATCGAGGATAAAAAGATGGGGTTTATATCATATTGCATGAGTTTATCCCTCCACATCATGTCATCTTTCTTAATGTGTTACTCTGTTCTTTATGAACTTAATACTCTAGATGCATGATGGATAGCGGTCGATGTGTGGAGTAATAGTAGTAGATGCAGGCAGGAGTCGGTCTACTTGTCACGGATGTGATGCCTATATACATGATCATGCCTAGATAATCTCATAATTATTCGCTTTTCTATGAATTGCTCGACAGTAATTTGTTCACCCACCGTAATACTTATGCTATCTTGAGAGAAGCCACTAGTGAAACCTATGGCCCCTGGGTCTATCTCTTATCATATAAGCTTTCAATCTACTTTTATTTACATCTTTACTTTTCCAATCTATATCATAAAATACTAAAAAAATATTTATCTTATCACATTATCTCTATCAGATCTCACTTTCGCAAGTGGCCTTGAAGGGATTGACAACCCCTTTATTGCGTTGGTTGCGACTTCTTGTTTGTTTGTGTAGGTGCGTGGGACTTTTGAGGAGCCTCCTACTGGATTGATACCTTGGTTCTCAAAAACTGAGGGAAATACTTATGCTACATTGCTGCATCACCCTTTCCTCTTCAAGGTAAACCAACGCAAGCTCAAGACGTAGCAGTCAACATGAAGACTCATGGGTCGGTTCCATCTTGCGCTACATATAGGATGGACCGAGATGCGTTATACGAAGACCCATGTGGAGGACTCGGCGTACAACACGGAGCTACAGAGTCGCGGAGGACTCTATCCCCACTGGTGATAAGCCGACTATATATGATTTGTAACCCTAGGCCCCCAGTATGTTATAGAAGCTCGGGGGCTAGTTCGTAGATAGTATACACACATGCACAATTCCTGGTATTCACGTGTACTTTGTACACACCCCTATCACTAATATACAGTACCAGGAGTAGGCTTTTTCTTCAACTGCAAGGGTCCAAACTAGGGTAAAACTTTGCCTCGTATTACCATCCAGCCTAACAGTCAGGGATATCCTACCGAATGATATGATGAAATCATATCTGCCAACTACTAAAAGAGAGGTGTGTCTGGGGGGCAATGTGTGCGACGGAGGCCTAAAGAAATGTGCGTGCGGGAGACACGTAGGCACATATATGTGCGTATAGAGGGCTAGTAGAGACCGTGCGTGTGTATATATGCATGTGAGAGAAATAGTGTTTTCCAACTGAGATTAGTGAAAAGAGTGGTACATAGGCCCTGTTTGGATACTCTAACTCAGTTAGAGGTTAGAGTTAGATTCTAATCCTGAACTAACCCTGAACTAACTCTAAGTAAAGAGGTGTTTGGATGGCAGGGTTAGATGGAGCACGAATACGGTGAGGCACCTTCATGGGCGGTGCGAGAGGGAGGGAGGGAGAGGACAAGAAGCTTCGAGGAAGTGGGGAGGGATCTGCTGCGGGGAGAGCGAGAGAAAAATGTGTTTTTTAGTGGTCCCGAGAAGAACTATCCCAAATAAGCACCTCTTGGATGGGTTATTTTTTTGGATGGATTAGATGCATCTAACCCAAACTAACCCTCTTGTTTGGATCTTTTTGGGTTAGTTGAGTCCAAATTAACCCAAACTAACTCTAACCCATGGATCCAAACATAGCCATGGTAGTCAGAAAGAGAGAGAGAAACATAGAGAGCATGTGTGTGAGACACCCCGACACCCCGAGAGAGATTGTGAACATGTGTGAAAGAGAAATGCAGATGCATATAAAGTGTGTGCACTTATGCGTTAGATAGAGAGATATATAGCGCGTTTGTGAGAATGGGCCGAGGCATAGTGCATCTACGTGTAAAAGGCGGTTCTATGCATTTATTATTTTTGTATGAGATCATGAATTTTGCAAATTGCGTATGGACGAAAATCGTTCTATCAGACAACCATACTCTATTGATTTCTAGCATGTGCATGTGTTATTTCATATTATCGATCCATAGAGTGAGAGCGGTTTGAAATATAGGCAATGGATGCTTTTGCAATTCATATATAAACATTAATTAGTGCACTCCATGTTGTTAGTGTGAAGCACTTTATACATTTGTCACTTGCATGGATACATTCCAAATTGCTAGCTATGAAATAGAATACATGTCAAATTCAACATAAAGGGGGTTTCGAAGATTCGAACTCATAGGAAGTGCATTCATCTATTTGAACCCGAGATAATGGCATTTGTAAATGTAAAAGGGGGCATCGATCTTTTTTGTGCGTTTGAACATGCTATGCATGTCTATCTTTTTTTTGCAACCAAGGAGATTATATCTGGAACCATGCATGAACTGAGGTAAGTTGCATATTTTTTAATATATACTCGTGTACAATGTATATTCAAATGTACCCCCTCCATTCCAAAATAATCGTAGCTTTAGGATTTTCAAGAGTAAAGATTTGTGAAGTTTGGCAAATCCTGAAAGTTCAATTCAGGAGAACCGAAAACATTAATGCTTATGGTCCCAAATATTGAACAAAGCGCCAAATAGGCCTCGGGTCACCCGAAACCGCGCGAGACTAATGTTTGGTGGTAGGAAATTACTGCCCTGACTCTGGCCTGTGTAGCCTATCGGCCTGATGTCCAAAGGTCTAAACCGGGGTAGGTTTGTAACTTCACCAAGACGCCAGTCTCAACCGCCTCCGAGAAGCATTCATACGCTGTGGGCACCTAAACACCCATGCGCTCGGCCGAAATCTATCATACCCACATTTGGGACACCTGAGATTATTGTCCTACCCCCAACCTGCAATATGTCCGAAATTTTAGATGGGGGCAAAGTTTGTAACTTTCCCCAAATTTCAAACAAGCGCGTCTCAAACCGAAACATTGTTCTGAAGGAAATATGCCCTAGAGGCAATAATAAAGTTATTATTTATTTCCTTATAATCATGATAAATGTTTATTATTCATGCTAGAATTGTATTTTCCGGAAACATAATACATGTGTGAATACATAGACAAACAGAGTGTCACTAGTATGCCTCTACTTGACTAGCTCGTTAATCAAAGATGGCATGTTTCCTAACCATGAACAATGAGTTGTTATTTGATTAACGAGGTCACATCATTAGTAGAATGATCTGATTGACATGACCCATTCCATTAGCTTAGCACCTGATCGTTTAGTATGTTGCTATTGCTTTCTTCATGACTTATACATGTTCCTACGACTATGAGATTATGCAACTCCCGTTTACCGGAGGAACACTTTGGGTACTACCAAACGTCACAACGTAAATGGGTGATTATAAAGGAGTACTACAGGTGTCTCCAATGGTCGATGTTGGGTTGGCGTATTTCGAGATTAGGATTTGTCACTCCGATTGTCGGAGAGGTATCTCTGGGCCCTCTCGGTAATACACATCACATAAGCCTTGCAAGCATTACAACTAATATGTTAGTTGTGAGATGATGTATTACGGAACGAGTAAAGAGACTTGCCGTTAACGAGATTGAACTAGGTATTGGATACCGACGATCGAATCTCGGGCAAGTAACATACCGATGACAAAGGGAACAACGTATGTTGTTATGCGGTCTGACCGATAAAGATCTTCGTAGAATATGTAGGAGCCAATATGGGCATCCAGGCCCCGCTATTGGTTATTGACCAGAGACATGTCTCGGTCATGTCTACATTGTTCTCGAACCCGTAGGGTCCGCACGCTTAAGGTTACGATGACAGTTATATTATGAGTTTATGCATTTTGATGTACCGAAGGTTGTTCGGAGTCCCGGATGTGATCACGGACATGACGAGGAGTCTCGAAATGGTCGAGACGTAAAGATTGATATATTGGAAGCCTATGTTTGGACATCGGAAGTGTTCCGGGTGAAATCGGGATTTTACCGGGTTACCGGGAGGTTACCGGAACCCCCCGGGAGCCATATGGGCCATCATGGGCCTTAGTGGAAAGGAGAAAGGGGCAGCCCAAGGTGGCTGCGCCTCTTTCCCTCCCCTAGTCCTATTAGGACTAGGAGAAGGTGGCCGGCCCCCCTCTCTCCCTTCCCCTCCGAGGAATCCTAGTTGGACTAGGATTGGGGGGAGGAATCCTACTCCCAGAGGGAGTAGGACTCTCCTGCGCCTCCCTCTTTGGCCGGCCAGCCTCCCCTCCTCTCCTCCTTTATATACGGAGGCAGGGGCACCTCTAAACACACAAGTTGACACAAGTTGATCCACGTGATCGATTCCTTAGCCGTGTGCGGTGCCCCCTGCCACCATATTCCTCGATAATACTGTAGCGGAGTTTAGGCGAAACCCTGCTGCTGTAGTTCATCAAGATCGTCACCACGCCGTCGTGCTGACGAAACTCTTCCCCGACACTTTGCTGGATCGGAGTCCGGGGATCGTCATCGAGCTGAACGTGTGCTCGAACTCAGAGGTGCCGTAGTTTCGGTGCTTGATCGGTTGGATCGTGAAGACGTACGACTACTTCCTCTACGCCGTGTCATTGCTTCCGCAGTCGGTCTGCGTTGGGTACGTAGACAACACTCTCCTCTCGTTGCTATGCATCACATGATCCTGTGTGCGCGTAGGAAAATTTTTGAAATTACTACGAAACCCAACAGTGGCATCCGAGCCTAGGTTAATGATGTTGATGTTATATGCACGAGTAGAACACAAGTGAGTTGTGGACGATACAAGTCATACTGCCTACCAGCATGTCATATTTTGGTTCAGCGGTATTGTTGGACGAGACGACCCGGACCAACCTTACGCGTACGCTTACGCGAGACCGGTTCCCTCGACGTGCTTTGCACAGAGATGGCTTGCGGGCGACTGCCTCTCCAACTTTAGTTGAACCAAGTATGGCTACGCCCGGTCCTTGCGAAGGTTAAAACGGAGTCTATTTGACAAACTATCGTTGTGGTTTTGATGCGTAGGTGAGATTGGTTCTTACTTAAGCCCGTAGCAGCCACGTAAAACATGCAACAACAAAGTAGAGGACGTCTAACTTGTTTTTGCAGGGCATGTTGTGATGTGATATGGTCAAGGCATGATGCTGAATTTTATTGTATGAGATGATCATGTTTTGTAACCAAGTTATCGGCAACTAGCAGGAGCCATATGGTTGTCACTTTATTGTATGCAATGCAATCGCGATGTAATGCTTTACTTTATTACTAAACGGTAGTGATAGTCGTGGAAGCATAAGATTGGCGAGACGACAACGATGCTACGATGGAGATCAAGGTGTCGCGCCGGTGACGATGGTGATCATGACGGTGCTTCGGAGATGGAGATCACAAGCACAAGATAATGATGGCCATATCATATCACTTATATTGATTGCATGTGATGTTTATCTTTTTATGCATCTTATCTTGCTTTGATTGACGGTAGCATTATAAGATGATCTCTCACTAAATTATCAAGAAGTGTTCTCCCTGAGTATGCACCGTTGCAAAAGTTCTTCGTGCTGAGACACCACGTGATGATCGGGTGTGATAGGCTCTACGTTCAAATACAACGGGTGCAAAACAGTTGCGCACGCAGAATACTCAGGTTAAACTTGACGAGCCTAGCATATGCAGATATGGCCTCGGAACACGGAGACCGAAAGGTCGAGCGTGAATCATATAGTAGATATGATCAACATAATGATGTTCACCGATGAAACTACTCCATCTCACGTGATGATCGGACATGGTTTAGTTGATTTGGATCACGTGATCACTTAGAGAATTAGAGGGATGTCTATCTAAGTGGGAGTTCTTTAATAATATGATTAATTGAACTTAAAATTTATCATGAACTTAGTCCCTGATAGTATCTTGCTTGTTTATGTTGATTGTAGATAGATGGCTCGTGCTGTTGTTCCGTTAAATTTTAATGCGTTCCTTGAGAAAGCAAAGTTGAAAGATGATGGTAGCAATTACACGGACTGGGTCCGTAACTTGAGGATTATCCTCATTGCTGCACAGAAGAATTACATCCTGGAAGCACCGTTGGGTGCCAGGCCTGCTGCTGGAGCAACGCCAGATGTTATGAACGTCTGGCAGAGCAAAGCTGATGACTACTCGATAGTTCAGTGTGCCATGCTTTACGGCTTAGAATCGGGACTTCAACGACGTTTTGAACGTCATGGAGCATATGAGATGTTCCAGGAGTTGAAGTTAATATTTCAAGCAAATGCCCGGATTGAGAGATATGAAGTCTCCAATAAGTTCTATAGCTGCAAGATGGAAGAGAACAGTTCTGTCAGTGAGCATATACTCAAAATGTCTGGGTATAATAATCACTTGATTCAATTGGGAGTTAATCTTCCAGATGATTGCGTCATTGACAGAATTCTCCAATCACTGCCACCAAGCTACAAGAGCTTCGTGATGAACTATCATATGCAAGGGATGAACAAGACTATTCCCGAGCTCTTCGCAATGCTAAAAGCTGCGGAGGTAGAAATCAAGAAGGAGCATCAAGTGTTGATGGTTAACAAGACCACTAGTTTCAAGAAAAAGGGCAAAGGGAAGAAAAAGGGGAACTTCAAAAAGAACGGCAAGCAAGTTGCTGCTCAAGAGAAGAAACCCAAGTCTAGACCTAAGCCTGAAACTGAGTGCTTCTACTGCAAGCAGACTGGTCACTGGAAGCGGAACTGCCCCAAGTATTTGGCGGATAAGAAGGATGGCAAGGTGAACAAAGGTATATGTGATATACATGTTATTGATGTGTACCTTACCAATGCTCGCAGTAGCACCTGGGTATTTGATACTGGTTCTGTTGCTAATATTTGCAACTCGAAACAGGGACTACAGAATAAGCGGGCACTGGCAAAGGACGAGGTGACGATGCGCGTGGGAAACGGTTCCAAAGTCGATGTGATCGCGGTCGGCACGCTACCTCTACATCTACCTTCGGGATTAATATTAGACCTAAATAATTGTTATTTGGTGCCAGCGTTTAGCATAAACATTATATCTGGATCTTGTTTAATGCGAGACGGTTATTCATTTAAATCAGAGAATAATGGTTGTTCTATTTATATGAGTAATATCTTTTATGGTCATGCACCCTTGAAGAGTGGTCTATTCTTACTAAATCTCGATAGTAGTAATACACATATTCATAATGTTGAAACCAAAAGATACAGAGTTGATAATGAAAGTGCAACTTATTTGTGGCACTGTCGTTTAGGTCATATCGGTGTAAAACGCATGAAGAAACTCCATACTAATGGACTTTTGGAACCACTTGATTATGAATCACTTGGTACTTGCGAACCGTGCCTCATGGGCAAGATGACTAAAACACCGTTCTCCGGTACTATGGAGAGAGCAACAGATTTGTTGGAAATCATACATACCGATGTATGTGGTCCGATGAATATTGAGGCTCGAGGCGAATATCGTTATTTTCTCACCTTCACAGATGATTTGAGCAGATATGGATATATCTACTTAATGAAGCATAAGTCTGAAACATTTGAAAAGTTCAAAGAATTTCAGAGTGAAGTTGAAAATCATCGTAACAAGAAAATAAAGTTTCTACGATCTGATCGTGGAGGAGAATATTTGAGTTACGAGTTTGGTGTACATTTGAAAAACTGTGGAATAGTTTCGCAACTCACGCCCCCCGGAACACCACAGCGTAATGGTGTGTCCGAACGTCGTAATCGTACTTTACTAGATATGGTGCGATCTATGATGTCTCTTACAGATTTACCGCTATCATTTTGGGGATATGCTTTAGAGACGGCCGCATTCACGTTAAATAGGGCACCATCAAAATCCGTTGAAGACGACGCCTTATGAACTATGGTTTGGCAAGAAACCAAAGTTGTCGTTTCTTAAAGTTTGGGGCTGCGATGCTTATGTGAAAAAGCTTCAACCTGATAAGCTCGAACCCAAATCGGAGAAATGTGTATTCATAGGATACCCAAAGGAAACTGTTGGGTACACCTTCTATCACAGATCCGAAGGCAAAACATTTGTTGCTAAGAATGGATCATTTCTAGAGAAGGAGTTTTCTCTCGAAAGAAGTGAGTGGGAGGAAAGTAGAACTTGACGAGGTAACTGTACCTGCTCCCTTACTGGAAAGTAGTTCATCACAGAAAACTGTTTCAGTGACACCTACACCAGTTAGTGAGGAAGCCAATGATAATGATCATGAAACTTCAGATCAAGATACTACTGAACTTCGTAGATCAACCAGAGTAAGATCCGCACCAGAGTGGTACGGTAATCCTGTTCTGGAGGTCATGCTACTAGATCATGATGAACCTACGAACTATGAAGAAGCGATGGTGAGCCCAGATTCCGCAAAGTGGCTAGAAGCCATGAAATCTGAGATGGGATCCATGTATGAGAACAAAGTATGGACTTTGGTTGACTTGCCCGATGATCGGCAAGCGATTGAGAATAAATGGATCTTTAAGAAGAAGACTGACGCTGATGGTAATGTTACTGTCTACAAAGCTCGACTTGTCTCAAAAGGTTTTCGGCAAGTTCAAGGAATTGACTACGATGAGACCTTCTCACCCGTAGCGATGCTTAAGTCCGTCCGAATCATGTTAGCAATTGCCGCATTTTATGATTATGAAATTTGGCAAATGGATGTCAAAACTGCATTCCTGAATGGATTCCTGGAAGAAGAATTGTATATGATGCAACCAGAAGGTTTTGTCGATCCAAAGGGAGCTAACAAAGTGTGCAAGCTCCAGCGATCCATTTATGGACTGGTGCAAGCCTCTCGGAGTTGGAATAAACGTTTTGATAGTGTGATCAAAGCATTTGGTTTTATACAGACTTTTGGAGAAGCCTGTATTTACAAGAAAGTGAGTGGGAGCTCTGTAGCATTTCTGATATTATATGTGGATGACATATTACTGATTGGAAATGATATAGAATTTCTGGATAGCATAAAAGACCTCGGTGAAGCTGCTTACATATTAGGCATTAAGATCTATATAGACAGATCAAGACGCTTAATTGGACTTTCACAAAGCACATACCTTGACAAAATTTTGAAGAAATTCAAAATGGATCAAGCAAAGAAAGGGTTCTTGCCTGTGTTACAAGGTGTGAAATTGAGTAAGACTCAATGCCCGACCACTGCAGAAGATAGAGAGAATATGAAAGATGTTCCCTATGCATCAGCCATAGGCTCTATCATGTATGCAATGCTGTGTACCAGACCTGATGTGTGCCTTGCTATAAGTTTAGCAGGGAGGTACCAAAGTAATCCAGGAATGGATCACTGGACAGCGGTCAAGAACATCCTGAAATACCTGAAAAGGACTAAGGATATGTTTCTCGTATATGGAAGTGACAAAGAGCTCATCGTAAAAGGTTACGTTGATGCAAGCTTTGACACTGATCCGGACGATTCAAAATCGCAAACCGGATACGTGTTTACATT
>NC_041383.1:344480201-344578809 GCF_002162155.2 Triticum dicoccoides | reverse complement strand
CTGGACAGCGGTCAAGAACATCCTGAAATACCTGAAAAGGACTAAGGATATGTTTCTCGTATATGGAAGTGACAAAGAGCTCATCGTAAAAGGTTACGTTGATGCAAGCTTTGACACTGATCCGGACGATTCTAAATCGCAAACCGGATACGTGTTTACATTAAACGGTGGAGCTGTCAGTTGGTGCAGTTCTAAACAAAGCGTCGTAGCGGGATCTACATGTGAAGCGGAATACATAGCTGCTTCGGAAGCAGCAAATGAAGGAGTCTGGATGAAGGAGTTCATATCCGATCTAGGTGTCATACCTAGTGCATCGGGTCCAATGAAAATCTTTTGTGACAATACTGGTGCAATTGCCTTGGCAAAGGAATCCAGATTTCACAAAAGGACCAAACACATCAAGAGACGCTTCAACTCCATCCGGGATCTAGTCCAGGTGGGAGACATAGAGATTTGCAGGATACATACGGATCTGAATATTGCAGACCCGTTGACTAAGCCTCTTCCACGAGCAAAACATGATCAGCACCAAAGCTCCATGGGTGTTAGATTCATTACAGTGTAATCTAGATTATTGACTCTAGTGCAAGTGGGAGACTGAAGGAAATATGCCCTAGAGGCAATAATAAAGTTATTATTTATTTCCTTATAATCATGATAAATGTTTATTATTCATGCTAGAATTGTATTTTCCGGAAACATAATACATGTGTGAATACATAGACAAACAGAGTGTCACTAGTATGCCTCTACTTGACTAGCTCGTTAATCAAAGATGGTTATGTTTCCTAACCATGAACAATGAGTTGTTATTTGATTAACGAGGTCACATCATTAGTAGAATGATCTGATTGACATGACCCATTCCATTAGCTTAGCACCTGATCGTTTAGTATGTTGCTATTGCTTTCTTCATGACTTATACATGTTCCTACGACTATGAGATTATGCAACTCCCGTTTACCGGAGGAACACTTTGGGTACTACCAAACGTCACAACGTAAATGGGTGATTATAAAGGAGTACTACAGGTGTCTCCAATGGTCGATGTTGGGTTGGCGTATTTCGAGATTAGGATTTGTCACTCCGATTGTCGGAGAGGTATCTCTGGGCCCTCTCGGTAATACACATCACATAAGCCTTACAAGCATTACAACTAATATGTTAGTTGTGAGATGATGTATTACGGAACGAGTAAAGAGACTTGCCGTTAACGAGATTGAACTAGGTATTGGATACCGACGATCGAATCTCGGGCAAGTAACATACCGATGACAAAGGGAACAACGTATGTTGTTATGCGGTCTGACCGATAAAGATCTTCGTAGAATATGTAGGAGCCAATATGGGCATCCAGGTCCCGCTATTGGTTATTGACCAGAGACATGTCTCGGTCATGTCTACATTGTTCTCGAACCCGTAGGGTCCGCACGCTTAAGGTTACGATGACAGTTATATTATGAGTTTATGCATTTTGATGTACCGAAGGTTGTTCGGAGTCCCGGATGTGATCACGGACATGACGAGGAGTCTCGAAATGGTCGAGACGTAAAGATTGATATATTGGAAGCCTATGTTTGGACATCGGAAGTGTTCCGGGTGAAATCGGGATTTTACCGGGTTACCGGGAGGTTACCGGAACCCCCGGGAGCCATATGGGCCATCATGGGCCTTAGTGGAAAGGAGAAAGGGGCAGCCCATGGTGGCTGCGCCTCTTTCCCCTCCCCTAGTCCTATTAGGACTAGGAGAAGGTGGCCGGCCCCCCTCTCTCCCTTCCCCTCCGAGGAATCCTAGTTGGACTAGGATTGGGGGGAGGAATCCTACTCCCAGAGGGAGTAGGACTCTCCTGCGCCTCCCTCTTTGGCCGGCCAGCCTCCCCTCCTCTCCTCCTTTATATACGGAGGCAGGGGCACCTCTAAACACACAAGTTGACACAAGTTGATCCACGTGATCGATTCCTTAGCCGTGTGCGGTGCCCCCTGCCACCATATTCCTCGATAATACTGTAGCGGAGTTTAGGCGAAACCCTGCTGCTGTAGTTCATCAAGATCGTCACCACGCCGTCGTGCTGACGAAACTCTTCCCCGACACTTTGCTGGATTGGAGTCCGGGGATCGTCATCGAGCTGAACGTGTGCTCGAACTCGGAGGTGCCGTAGTTTCGGTGCTTGATCGGTTGGATCGTGAAGACGTACGACTACTTCCTCTACGTCGTGTCATTGCTTCCGCAGTCGGTCTGCGTTGGGTACGTAGACAACACTCTCCTCTCGTTGCTATGCATCACATGATCCTGTGTGCGCGTAGGAAAATTTTTGAAATTACTACGAAACCCAACACGTTCCCCCTCAGTTCCCCGCCTCCCTCCATTTCCACATTCATACTCCATGGGCGCCGAAACGCCCTCTCCATCAACCACGAAACCCCAGCCTCCTCCGTCCTCCACCCCATAGCGGCCAATCCACCGCCGCCCTCCTCCATCATGCTAGAGCCGGTACCCCGACGTCGTCGTCCAACACAACCGCAACCGCAACACCCTCAAGGACTTAGCAGCTGAAGCCGAGGCAGAGCTGCCTCCGTGACGCCGTAGCCGACGTGCGTTGTACCAGAACCACTCCGACCACGCCGTCCTGCGCCTCACTGCTGCCGCTGCAGTGTCGCAACCGTCCACCGCACCAGAGCTGTTCCCGCTATGCCATCGTTCGCCGCCTCGGATCTGTTCCCCGCCGCCAACAGACGGCCACCGCACCACACTCAACAACTTGGCCATGGGTTCGTCCAAGGCTCCATCGTCCTCCACAACTTCTCGTTTCCAGCGAACCACAAGAAGATTGTTGGAAAAACAGAAGGAGGACACAACATTGCCAGCAGAAAGAGGTACTCCTCTTCCCTTATTCGTGCAAATCTTACGTCTCTGCTCACACCGTATTCATCCCACGAAAGAAACTAGTTGAGAACTTCTTATTGCATCTTCTTCGTGATACTAAATGCACAAGGTTTCCTCCCTTTACTATTTCACCTTTGCTAGAGGTCAGTAGCCCACTTGCAGCACCCGCTTAGGCGCGTGGAGCACCTAATCCGCCTGTTCGCCAGGGAAGCGGCGCGTCGGTGTCTATCATAGGGGTGTGGGGCGCAGGAACTGCTTGCGGCTGATCTGGAGGTCGGCGGGGCTTGAATGGATGGTCGGGGGGCGGTGCCAAGCAAGGCGGTGTGGTGAGGTCGAGGGAAGGGCGCAGGCAGGGGACTGGGCTGGTGGTCACTAGCGTTTTGAGGAAGATCGTCAACACTGACTGGCTGGAGGTAGATGAAGGCGATCTGCCCGTTCTTTGTACATCGGACGGTGCAGAAAAAATGGACTGACCTATTTGTTTTCATTCGATTGTTATTTTCATAGAATCCTGTAGTAATTTAGTGTGCCATGCATGTTGTAGAGCTATCATATGTCTCCCATCATTTATTTATCACTGACCTGCTATCTACTACCTTTACATTGTACTAATTGTGCACAAACTTCACCCATACTCACACTATTGTTTTTTTATGCATGGGTATTTCAGGCTCTGACGCAGTGTTGATGAATGCAAAAAAGAAAAGACAGAAGTCGCCCAGTGTAATTCGATGATAAGCACTAAGCGTTTCAGCGCTCTAAAGGGTGCAGTGTCAGCAGTTGGAGACAGTAAACATAGCTCTGCAATTGATGATCTCAATTGCCACACACAACAATCCCAGGTGCTTGCTTTAACTTCCCGCTGTCAAATGTGGTTGCATGTTGCATATGGTGTCTAGCTTGTATTGCTTCCAATTTGGTTAAATTGCATCTGCTTACTTTACACATTATACCTTTGATAATCACATGCCTTCCTGTTTTTGATACATACTACATATGTCTATTAACCATGTTCATACATCAAACTAATGCTCTTTTGTATCCCTCGTCAATCACTTATGATGAGACAGTCACCCCAGTGGGTTACTGTGAGATGCCCTACTCGTTTAAAGAGTGCAGTGTCATCCTCCCCACATGATTCTCAAGAAACGGCAAGGCTAAATGAAGATAGTCAACGTAGCTCTCTAGTTGATGACCGCAATTCCCCCACACCACCATCGCAGGTGCTTGCTCTTACTTGGCAGTGTGATATGTGGTTGCATGTTGCATATGGTGTCTACCTTGTAATGCTTCTAATTAAGGAAAATTCCATCTGCTTAGTTAACACATTATACCTGTGAATATGACATGCCTTCCTGTTTTTGGTACATACTACGTCTTTCTATTGACCATGTTCTTACATCAAACTACTTTTCTTGTGTATCCCTCATCAATCACTTCTGACGATACACCTTCAAGTTGACGGTGTAATATTGGTTGCATCTTGCATATCATTTCAAATATGTATTGCCTCTAATTTGTTGAAGTGCCACTTGTAATGAGACACATCTAACTTGGTAGAGTGATTTTGGTTGGATCTTTCATATGGTGTCTAGATTGCATTGCTTCCAATTTCTTGAAATGCCTTCTGCTTAGCATTTTTCATACATATTCCATCCTCCTACAATGTGGTTGCCATACATAAAAGTTGTGTTCATCAGTATCATGCATCAACGAATTTGGAAGTGCGAATTTCATTCCTTTTTCTTGTGTGTTTACTTGACAAGGCAAAATCTGAAAGGACGAAGGCACGGAATGATGGTGGTCCTCTGGAGCAACCGAAACAGATGATCTCTGCAGATTCTCCTGCTACTCGTACTGCAGTGCTAGTTCCAAATCTCATCTCCCCTACTCCACAACCCAAGGTGCTTGCTCTAACATGGTAGTGTGATATCTGGTTGCATGTTGCATATGGTGCCTAGCTTGTATTGCTCCTAATTTGTTAAATTGCATCTCCTTAGCTTACACATTATACATGTGAATATGAGACGCCTTCCTATTTTTGGTACATACTACATCTGCCTATCACACCATGTTCTTACATGAAACTACTGTTCTTGTGTATCCTGCATCTATCGCTTATGATGAGACAGTCACGCTCGTGGGTTAATATGATACGCACTACTCTTATAAAGAATGCAATTTCATCCTCTCCACATGATTCTCAAGAAACAGCAAGCCTAAATGAAGATATTGAACGTAGCTCTGTACTTGAAGACCGCACTTCCCCTACACCACCATCACAGGTGCTTGCTCTAACTTCGCAGTGTGATATGTGGTTGCATGTTGCATACGGTGTCTACCTTGTAATGCTTCTAATTAGGGTAAATTGCATCTGCTTAGTTTACACACTATACCTGTGAATATGACATGCCTTCCTATTTTTGGTACACACTACATCTATGTGTTAACCTTGTTCTTACATGAAACTACCTCTCTTCTGTATCCTGCATCAATCACTTACGATGAGTCACCTTTATTAATTGCATATTGCATATTATTTCTAGCCTGTTGCTATGTATTGCTTCTAATTTGGTCAAATACATTTGTTAGGGCACCCTTTTAATTTGGCAGAGTGATATTGGTTTCATCTTTCATATGGTTTCTAGCTTGCATTGATTCTAACAAGTTCAAGCACCTTGTGCTTAGTTTACACTTTATACGTCATACATGTCAATATGTCATGTCGTCAGGTTTTTCATACATATTCCATCCTCCTATCATGCGGCTGCCTTACATGAAAGTAGTGTTCGCCAGTATCATGCATCAATGAGTTCTGAAGAGCAAATTTTATTCCTTTTTCTTGTGGGTTTGACTTGACAAGGCAAAATCAAGAAAGAGGGAGGAAAAGAGTAAGGAAGGCGATGATGGTGGTCTTCTGCGGCAACATAAATGGAGCATCTGTACCGATTCTCCTTGTAATGATAGTGCATTATAAGGTCCAAGTCTCCGCTCCCCTACTCCACCATCCAAGGTGCTTGCTCTAACTTGGCAGTGTGATATCTGGTTGCATGTTGCATATGGTGTCTAGCTTGTATTGCTTCTAATTAGTGTAAAATGCATCTGCTTAGCTTACACATGATACGTGTGAATATGACATGCTTTCCTGTTTTTGGTACATACAATATCTGTCTATCACACCATGTTCTTACATGAAACTACTCTTCTTGTGTATCCTGCATGAGTCACTTATGATGGGACACCTTTAAGTTGGTAGTGTGATATTAGTTTGCGTCTTGAATATGATTTCTAGCATGTATTGCTTCCAGTTTGATGAACGCCACCTATGACAAGACAGTTTTAACTTGGTAGAGTGATATTGATTGCACCTTCCAAATGGTGTCTAGTTTGCAGCGCTTCTAATTTGTTGAAGTGCCTTCTACTTAGTTACCACATCATAGGTGTGAATATGTCAAGCCGTCCATTTTTTCGTACATATAACATCCTCGTATCATGACTTTGCCTTTTATCAGAGTAGTGTTTGTCAGTATCATGCATGAATAAGTTCTGAAGAGCGAATTATATTCCTTTTTCTTGTCGGTATGACCTCACAATGCAAAATCAATGAAGCTGAAGGAAATTGGCAAGGCATTGGATGATGGTGGTCCTTCCGAGCAACTGAAATGGAGGTTCTCTATAGATTCTACTCCGCCATCCTCCCAACAAGATTCGCAAGACAACGCAAGGCTAGATAGTCAACGTAGTTGTGTAGATGATGAGCACATCTCCCCTACTCCACCATCACAGGTGCTTGCTCTAACTTGGCACTATTATATGTGGTTGCATGTTGCGTATGATGTCTAGCTTGTATTGCTTCTAACTTTGTTGAATTGCATCTGCTTACTTTACACATAATGCCTGTGAATATGACATGTGTTCCTATTTCTAGAACATACTATATCTGATCACACGATGTCCTTACATTAGACTACTGTTCTTGCATATCCCGCATTAGTCACTTATGATAAGGCACCTTTAAGTCGCCACTGTGATATTGGTTGTGTCTTGCATATGATTTCTAGCATGTACTGCTTCTAATGTGTTGAAACGCCATACAGTTTGAACTTGGCAGAGTGATATTGGTTGCATCTTTCATATGGTGTCTAGCTTGCAGTGCTTCTAATTTGTTGAAATGCCTTCTGCTTAGTTACCACATCATAGGTGTGAATATGTCATGACATCCTGTTTTTCATACATATTCCATCCTCACATCATGTGTTTGCCTTTCATCCGAGTAGTGTTCATCAGTATCATGCATGAATGAGTTCTGAAGAGCGAATTTTATTCCTTTTTCTTATCGGTTTGACTTCACAATGCAAAATTATTACAGCTGAAGGAAATTAGTCCGGCAGTGGATGATGGTGGTCCTTCGAAGCAACTCAAACAGGGGGTCTCTACAGATTCTACTCCGCCATCCTCCCAACAAGATTCGCAAGACAACACAAGGTTGGACAGTCAACGTAGTTGTGTAGATGATGAGCACATCTCCCCTACTCCACCATCACAGGTGCTTGCTCTAACTTGGCACTATTATATGTGGTTACATGTTGCATATGATGTCTAGCTTGTATTGCTTCTAACTTTGTTAAATTGCATCTGCTTACTTTACACATAATGCCTGTGAATATGACGCATGTTCCTGTTTCTAGAACATACGTGTACATGATGAGCACATCTCCCCTACTCCACCATCACAGGTGCTTGCTCTTACTTGGAACTGTTATATGTGGTTGCATTTTCCGTATGATGTCTAGTTTGTACTGCTTCTGATTATGTTGAATTGCATCTGCGTAGCTTACAACTTATACCTGCAACGATAACTTACCCATAAGACACATTTAACTTGGGACTGTGATGTAGGTTGCATCTTGCATTGTCTTCTAGCTTGTACTGCTTCTAATTTCTTGAAATGGCACTTACGACGAGACACTTTTTACATGATAGAGTGATATTGGTTGCATGTTCATATGGTGCCTAGCTTTCGTTTCTTCTAATTTTGTTGAAATGCCTTCCGCTTACTGTTTTTTCATACATATTCCATCCTCCTATCGTACGTGTGAATATGAAACGCTGTCTTTTTTTGTATATATTCCATCCTCCTATCTTGTGCTTGCCTTACATCAAAGTAGTGTTTGTCTGTATCATGCATCAACCAGCTATGTAGAGCTAATTTTTTTCATCTTCTTGTGGTTTTGACTTCATAAGACAATATCAGAAAATAGGAAGGAAAAGAGTAAGTTAGGGGATGTTGGTGGTCCTCCGCACTGACGCAAATAGACTCTCTAGATTTGCCACTGCTACTGCTAATGAAGTTGAAGTCCCAAGTCTACATGATGAGTTCATCTCCCATACTCCACCATCGCAGGTGCTTGCTCTAAGTTGACAGTGTGATAATTGGTTTCATGTTGCATATGTTGTCTAGCATGTATTTCTTCTATTTTGATTAAATTGCACCTGTTGAGTTTATATGTTATACATGTGCATATGACATGACTTTCTGTGTCTAGAATACACTACATCTATCTATCATACCATGTTCTTACATCAAAGTACTATTGTTGTGTATCCCGCATCAGTCACTCATGATTGGACACTTAACATGGCAGTTTGATAGTGGTTGCATCTTGCATTGATTTCTACGTTGTACTGCTTCTAATTTTTCGAATTGCCACTTATGACAAGACACTTCTAACTTGGCAGAGTAATATTGGTTGCATCTTTCATATTGTGTCTAGCTTGCATTACTTCTATTTTCTTGAAAATACTTCTGCTTAGTTTACACATCATAGCTGTGAATATGTCATGCCGTCCTGTTTTTCTTACATATTTCATCCTCATACGGTTGTCTTACATCAAAGTATTGCTTGTCTGTACCATGCATCAATGAGTTCTGAAGAGCGATTTTATTCTTTTGTGTTATGGGTACGGCTTGACATGGCAAAGTCAAAAAAGAGCAAGGAAAATAATTTAGTAGGGAGTGGTGTTACTCATCGGGTGAAACGGAAAAGGATCTGTTGTCGAGATTCTGCTGGTACTTATAGTGGAGTAGAAGGTCCAAGTCCACGGGCTAAATCTACAAACACAGTATCACCTGCTCCACCAGCTGCAACATCCACTTCAACTGTACCAGCATCTCAACGAGTTACTCATTCGTTTGCTCCGGAACTGGCCAGTTCCCAAGCTGCCTTCACACCTAACACTACTTCCGAAGCACTGCTGACACAACAGGACTTGGCAAGATCAGATGAACCTCATGATCATCAACACCAAGATGGTACCTGACCGAGTCAAGTTGCGGTTGAATGCTCCTTTATATGTACTCTCACAATTTGATGTACACTAACATTTTCCATATTCGTTGTTGAACTAGCACCACGGCGCAAGCGGAAACAGACATTAGGGATAATGCTTGACAGACTAACAAAATCTAAAGGAGGAAGAATGGAGATCCATTTTGAGGCAGGCTTAAAAAGGCCACGTGATGCTACAGAGTCAGCCAAGTTAGTATCAGAGGCAGCCGTTGCCGTTAGGTGTCATGCATGTATCCTCCCAACGTGGATCCATTAAAGGAATGAGAAAGATAATACCAAGTTTAACACCTTCCTTGACCATTTATCCATAAGTAATGTTATTCATCGCAATTAGTAATATTGTCTTGCTCTGTCCCATACTTTCTAGCTTCCTCCTAATAAGACTCACATTCTTTTTTCGACAGATGAGGTTCAAGTTGGATCCGAAAGATGATGCAACTAAACAAGCATGCACTCATGTTTTTCAGTCTGCTCTGCGATAGTATCGGTACCACCTTAGAAAATCTCAATTTGAAGGCAAGGCTAACAATGAAATCGCCCAAACATCTCCAGTGGAATATATTCCAGATGAAGACTGGACAGCCCTCGTTAAACACTAGTCTGATCCAAAGTATCAGGTAGGCTATATATATTTGATCAGACCACATATTGAACTTGTATTTATGTATGCGCCTTACAAGTGTATCTTCTTCTAGGCTAACTGTTTGAATAACAAAACCAACCATTCTAAAGTGAAATTCCAACAGACAACGGGATCTCGTAGCTCTATTGCACACCGCGAGGCTCTTGTAAATAGCTGCTACTTCCTTCTTTCTTTGTGCCATATTATCATATCTATATTGACTTGTTCCAAATACAGAGGAAAGCCCGTGTGGACCAAAAAGAACCTGAACCGAATGCAATGCAAATCTTCAAGGATTGCCACACCAGCAAGATGAAGGGCATGAGCACACCAGTTCAAGCCGCTGTTGTAAGTCCTTACTCCTCCTGCCTTTGAACTGACTGGTACTGTGATGTGTTCATTTAACTACTTGGTTTGTAGCCAATGTCAGTTACTATGTTCACTTTTATACACAAGTGTCTTAACGTATCATTTCACCTTACATGGTTTAAAAGAGATGAAGGATATTCTTTTGGTCTTGATCTGTAATCTCGTTGTTTATGTTCACATGCGCACACAATGATAAAATAGCTTGTTTGTTTTATATCTGTTTGCCCATGATATGAATGATGTCATACTATGTTCATCCTACTTTAGACCATGTCTCTTTATCCTTAGATGTAAATGAATGTGAGGAAATAGACAATACATTAGGCATGCTACATGGACATATGTTCCAAAAGTGATTTTATTATGTAGTTCGCATTACAATACATGCTAATGTATTATAGTAGTTCACCAAAATAAGTTATGTATAAATGTGTAACCTACTTTGTTTGTTTTTGTCTCATTAGTAACTTGTCTGGTACACTAATCTACAAGTTCAAACTTTCAGGAAGCTATGGAACAAATGATTGAACAGCCACAACCACCTGAAGGTGATGAGGCTACCAGAGGCACAATGTCACCTCTTGCTGCAGTGCGTCAGTATCTCTCCACTAACAGTGCAAAAAGCACCTTCTTGTGTAATTCTGGGTTGGTTGTCAAGGTAACCTCGTCCATATCGCCTACTGACGAACATCTTCCTGCTAGACAGAGTGATATATTTGTGCTCCAGACACAAGTCCAATCCCTAATGGACGTCGTTTCGGAAACAATAATAGTGGTTGACAAATGTTGTCAAGATATGAATGATTTTGAAACCAGACTATCAGACATTCGCTTCGTTGTTCAAGAGCAATGGCGGAAAAAGGTGAAGATCGTGCTGCTCCATCAGATTCTACAGCCTGAAACATTAGCACTCAGGTCAAATGATCAGTGCTTCTATACATCTGATGGTGCTTTTATCTAGAAGGCTGTAAACTTTATGCCAATAGGCCTTTTGTTGTGTGGTTGGAATTTATTTTGTTGTGATACGACATTTATGATGCTTCCATAGGCTGCTGTAATTACGATGCTATTTTTGTATAGTATAGGTTTATCTTAGTAATGTATTCGGCCGAAAGCTTCATAGGAGCCCAACATGCCAACATTCGTCGGGCCCATTCCAATTGGGCTAAAAACGATTACGGGCCGAAATCGGCATGTAGCCCACTAAAAATATATGGGCCTAAATCAGCATAAGCTTTCATATTTTTCTGGTAGGCATGTGCCCATAGTGGGCCTTTAGCAGGCCTAAACATAATTTGGGCCCTCAGTAAAAATAGGCCGTTTACAGGTGTAAATATCTCGAGCCAATAAAAACATGGGCCTTTAATAGACCGAAAGTGAGATTGGGCCCTGATGGTGCCAAATAACCCACTGGTCTTAGCAGGCTGAAATGGTGGCCCATTTATGATGCGGATCTTTGACAGGCTGAAATTCGGATGGGTCGTAAATGCGCCGACATAATACATGGGCCTTTAACAGCCCGGAACTTCGGTCGGGCTAGATTATCGTCATTTTTATATGGGCCGTTAATGGGCCCGATATGACATTGGGCCACATATGGCCCAAGGTTTTCGTCCGGCGTTAACAGGCCGAAAATGACAACAGGCCGAAAGTGGCCCAAATATATAGTGGGCCTCTAACAAGGCGAATGTCAGACATGGCCGAATATGACCCAAATCCTTCACGATCGTTTATGGGCTGAAAGTTTTTATGGCCTGTAAATGGGCCCAAATGAAGCAGGACCTTTAACAGGCCGAAAATACACCGGGTCGTAATTCGGCCCAAATACTTAGCAGACTGTTAGCAGACCAGAAGTGACCATGGGCCGCGGTGATGACAAGTTCAGGACAGGCCGTTGACGGGTCGATTTGACACTATCCATACGAGCCTTAACAGAGAATGTTGGGCCTTTAGCTGGGTCGGCCCATTATGGTCTGCAAAATCTTGTGGGCCTTTAGCTAGGCGGGCCCATTGTGGTCCACTAAATCTTATGGGCCTTTAGCTGGGCCGGCCCATTATGGCCTGCAAAATCTTGTGGGCCTTTAGCTGGGCCAACCCATTATGGTCCGCTAAATCTTATGGGCCTTTAGTTGGGCTGGCCCATTTAAACTTTATGGGCCACTTTTGGGCCCGTCCACATGTCAACATATCATAGGCCCATCTCGACCGTTGGATGAGTGACACCTGTGCCAACGCGGAGCCGACGCGTGGATCCGTCGGCCAATGAGAATTTTACACGTGGAAAATCGGCATTGGTCGTGGCTGTTAGCGGGTTATCGGATCCAAAATCGGACCCAATAGCTTAACGGTGGTTAACGGCGTCCCGTTACGGTGGATGCCATGTGTCGGTCACCCTTGATGAAAGCACTTCTATGACGCGCAATTTATCATCATGGAAGTGGACACTTCCGTGATGATAATTTTGGTAATGTCATGGAACACTTCTACGACATCACAGGTATGACTATCTTGATTCTGTCATAAATTGTCATGGATGTACATGCATGACAAAAAACGTGGCCTACTGTGACAAACACATATCATCACGGAACTGTATTTTTTTGTAGTGCAAGTGGTTAGCTTCGACCTTGAGTTCACTGTTGGTCGTGTCGGCTATGATTAGAAGATTTTTGTCACCCAGTTGTGCGTGCGCCATGACGTCCTCGTGTACCACTACCACCTGGCCACAAGGCCTTGCGAGCATTTCGCCAAGTTTATCAACAGCCTCGATTAAGAGTTTCGCTACGATGGACACCAACAACAATCTAAAAGCACTCAAGATTTCGGGCTTGGCCTGCCGGAATCTTGTCGACACCCGTGACCACTACACGGTCTGGGGTAGCACGAAGAACAATCAGGACTCCCTAGTTAACCTCGCCTCAGCCATCATCTACCCCAACTACATGAAGATGAAGGATGAGAGCAAGAAGGACAAGATCGCCTGGCACAGTGCCTGGGAGCAGAGACTGGATGAACAACACATCAAGTGCGGGGCCAAGGACGCGTACACAAGCTACGGGATATACAGGTGGATCGTTGGAATGAGGAAGTGCCTTTGTCCTGCCCCAAACAAGGGATCAAGCCATAGAGCAGTGGCGGCGGCGGCACAAGAAGTAGATGATTCCATGATTGTTTCTCCTAGTTTAGAATGCATGTAATTGTTTATTGTGGTGTGTGCGAATGTTTTGTATAGTCACTTATGTGATTGGATGTTTATTTTTTTATACATGTTGTTCTTCTGTAGATAGAAAAAATCAAATCTCACATGGAGTAAACTAGGGAACCCATCAGTGATGATTTTATCAATTGCTGACAATTATATACCAGCAATCGTTTGCCCATAACACACATGGCTTATTGATACGTCTCCAACATATCTATAATTTTAGATTGTTCCATGCTATTATATTACCCGTTTTGGATGTTTATGAGCTTTACTTTACACTTTTATATCATTTTTGGGACTAACCTACTAACCGGAGGCCCAGCCCAAATTGCTGTTTTTTTGCCTATTTCAGTGTTTCGAAGAAAAGGAATATCAAACAGAGTCCAAACGGAATAAAACCTTCGGGAGCGATCTTTTTGGAACAAACGTGATCCGGAGGACTTGGAGTGGAAGTCAAGAAACAAAGGAGGCGGCCACGAGGGTGCCTGGCGCGCCCCCTATACCCATGTACCCTGAAAACATCAGAATGGACCACGGAAAACTATTTCCACCGCCGTAACCTTCTGTATCCGCGAGATCCCATCTTGGAGCCTTTGTCGGCACTCCGCCAGAGGGGGAATCAACCACGGAGGGCCTCTACATCATCTCCAAGGCCTCTCCGATGAGTTGTGAGTAGTTTACCACAGACCTTCGGGTCCATAGTTATTAGCTAGATGGATTCTTCTCTCTCTTTGAATCTTAATACAAAGTTCTCCTTGATCTTCTTGGAGATCTATTCGATGTAACTCTTTTTGCGGTGTGTTTGTCGAGATCCGATGAATTGTGGGTTTATGATCAAGTTTATCTATGAGAAATTTTTGAATCTCCTCTGAATTCTTTTATGTGTGATTAAGTTATGTTTGCAAGTCTCTTCGAATTATCAATCTGGTTTGGCCTACTAGATTGATCTTTCTTGCAATGGGTGAAGTGCTTAGCTTTGGGTTCATTCTTGTGGTGTCCTTTCCCAGTGACAGCAGGGGCAGCAAGGCACATATTGTATTGTTGCCATCAAGGATAAAAAGATGGGGTTTATATCATATTGCATGAGTTTATCCCTCTACATCATGTCATCTTTCTTAATGTGTTACTCTGTTCTTTATGAACTTAATACTCTAGATGCATGCTGGATAGCGGTCGAAGTGTGGAGTAATAGTTGTAGATGCAGGCAGGAGTCGGTCTACTTGTCACGGTCGATGCCTGGATAATCTCATAATTATTCGCTTTTCTATCAATTGCTCGACAGTAATTTGTTCACCCACCTAATACTTATGCTATCTTGAGAGAAGCTACTAGTGAAACCTATGGCCCCTGGGTCTATCTCTTATCGTATAAGCTTTCAATCTACTTTTATTTGCATCTTTACTTTTACAATCTATATAATAAGATACCAAAAATATATTTATCTTATCATATTATCTTTATTGCGTTGGTTGCGAGTTCTTGTTTGTTTGTGTAGGTGCATGGGACTTTTGAGGAGCCTCCTACTTGATTGATACCTTGGTTCTCAAAAACTGAGGGAAATACTTACGCTACTTTGCTGCATCAGCCTTTCCTCTTCAAGGAAAACCAACGCAAGCTCAAGACGTAGCACTTATTAGCAGCAATCGTGTGTTAATATCGGTCTTCACACACATTTCTGATTATGGACCTGTTTGCCGTGTATCACACACATCTTGTTAAGTCAAACCTTTTTTGTTGCCTTGGCTCATCGCAAACAATTCATCCGAGTGAACTGTATGTTGTATATCGCACACACACCCTGATGTGGCTGACCGTTTCTGTTGTGTTGCCTAATGATATGTCTCCAATGTATCTATAATTTTTTATTGTTCCATGCTATTATATTATCCATCTTGGATGCTTTATATGCATTTATATGCTTTTTATATGATTTTTGGGACTAACCTATTAACCTAGAGCCTAGCGCTAGTTTCTATTTTTTCCTTGTTTTTGAGTTTCGCAGAAAAGGAATAAAAAATGGAGTCCAATTGACCTGAAAATTTACGGAGATTATTTTTGGACCAGAAGAAGCTCACGGAGCATCGGAGATGGACCAAAAGAGTCCCGAGTTAATCACGAGGGTGAGGGCGTGCCCTCCCCCCTGGGTGCGCCCCATACCTCGTGGCTGACTCGGGGACACCCTGACTTGTTCTCGACGCCAACACCTCTTATATATCCCCAAACTTCTCGAACGGAACCAAGATCGGGAGTTCCACCGCCGCGAGCCTCTGTAGCCACCAAAAACCAATCGGGAGCCCATTCCGGCACCCTGCCGGAGGGGGGATCTGTCAGTGTCAAAACCGGCGGATCTCGGGTAGGGGGTCCCGAACTGTGCGTCTAGGCGGATGGTAACAGGAGACAAGGGACACGATGTTTTTACCCAGGTTCGGGCCCTCTCGATGAAGGTAAAACCCTACTCCTGCTTGATTAATATTGATGATATGGGTAGTACAAGAGTAGATCTACCACGAGATCGGAGTGGCTAAACCCTAGAATCTAGCCTATGGTATGATTGTCGTTCGTCCTACGGACTAAAACTCTCCAGTTTATATAGACACTGGAGAGGGCTAGGGTTACACAGGGTCGGTTACAATGGGAGGAGATCTTCATGTCGTATCGCCAAGCTTGCCTTCCACGCCAAGGAAAGTCCCATCCGGACACGGGACGGAGTCTTCAATCTTGTATCTTCATAGTCCGGGAGTCCGGCCAAAGGTCTTAGTCCGGCCATCCGGACACCCCCTAATCCAGGACTCCCTGTAGCCCCTGAACCAGGCTTCAATGACGACGAGTCCGCCGCGCAAGTTGTCTTCGGCATTGCAAGGCGGGTTCCTCCTCCGAATATTTCATAGAAGATGTTGAACACCAGGGTAGTGTCCGGCTCTGAAAAATAAGTTCTACGTTCTACCGTAGAGAGAATAACATTTGTATCAATTGGATCTGCTGACGTATGCCGTGGCGTGACATCATGCCACGGCTCGGCTTTTATTCATTTTATTGTTCCACCTCAGCGCGTTTAGCGAGGCGGTTTCCTTGGCACGTCTTGTCAAAGCAGAGATCATGTGCCCTTATTCCGGGATTCTCATCAATACGAGCGTGGGTAACCCAACCGTGACTCAGGTATGACTCCCTAATTGAAAGCGAGTCTCAGACAGTTACGAGGAGGGCTCTTGGTATTCACCTCCTTTATAAAGGAACCAAGGCCCGGCCACCTTGTTCTTAAACCAATCAAATCCGCCCCTCGCTTCGAGTTCCAACACCCAAAGCTCTAGTTTTAGGCGCTTCGGACCTTCAAAGATGTCCGGCTCCGACCCTCAAGGCCGGTGGATGCCTTCCTCCATTATGGAACAAGATGTGCGAAAGTTAAGAGATGCCAGGTATCTAACCGGCGAAATCTCGCATAGACTACCTACTCAAGGGCAAGCTGTTCCCGCCCCCCAGCCTGGTGAAAGTGTGGTGTTCGCATCTCATTTCCTTCGGGGACTAGGCTTCCCGATCGATCCCTTTGTGAGGGGGCTTATGTTTTACTACGGGCTGGAGTTCCACGACCTAGCTTCGGAGTCCATCCTCCAGATCTCATCATTCATTGTCATGTGCGAGGCTTTCCTCCATATCACCCCTCACTTCGGATTGTGGCTAAAAACCTTCAAAGTGGAACCGAAAGGGATCGAGGGGCAGCACGCTGAGTGCGGAGGGGCTATAATAAGCAACATGGACGACGCTCCATGGCCCGAAGGCTCTTTTCAAGAGGAGCTCGGCTTATGGCAATGGGACTGGTTTTACATCACAGCCCCTAGGGGCACCACATGGGTGGCACCGCCTACTTTTCGCTTGGGTCCCCCACCACGGCTGGCATCATGGGTTAATGAAGGACTTATCTGGGGGCCGCCAAAAGACGTGCCCTTGCTGCAGGGCCGTATTCGAGATCTCCTAGAAAGAGATATCAATCTGACTGTGGTCGCGCAAGTCATGGTGATTCGCTGCACATTGCCCTGCAAACGTCGACCTCTCCGCCTGTGGGAGTTCAATCCTAAGGGACCATGGATCCTACAACACTTCATGGGAATGACACCCATGGAGTGTACAAATTGTTCTTCGGATCACAAGCAAGGTGTCCGGATTTGTCCGAGGACGCTGGTCTAAGCTACAACCGCCCGAATGCTAAAGTAAGTAGCCCCGTATTTGCACACACCATCCATATTTTTATCAAATCTACCCTTTAGCAGAGTTGCCCTTTGAACAGGAGTGGATAGCGAAGGCAAAGCTTATCAGGTGTCCAGCCCCCCTGCCCGAGACCGTGCCGAATCCCATGCTGACCAGGATGCTGGAGGCCGCGCTGTTGGCGGAAGGTGGAGGGGGGAACAAAGGAGCTACCGCCTCCACGAAGGATGCCGTTAGGAAGGGAAGAATCGAAAATTCTCCCGACCAGGGAAAGAAAAGGACTGCCTCTGAAGACCCGGAGGTGATAACCTCAAAACGGGGAAAGAAATCTTCGTCAGAGGGTTCGGCACCGGAGAACGCTTCAGCCGAATCGCCCCCTAAAGGGGACCCGCTCTCCCCCGAGGCGTAAGTGAAGGGAGGGGTTCCATAATGAATCACATTCATGTTTTATTCCTGAGGAAAATAACTGAAACATTATCTTGCAGTTCGGATCTCAACCCTTCTCAGCAGAGCTCATCTTCAGGGGATCTTCATCCAGAGATGATAGAGAGCGAAAGGCCTCCCCTTGTTCCACCATCTTACGAGGCTGGTGACCCCGAGGTATCGTCCCGGAGGGCTTTTTCAAGTCCGGACCCTGGGAAAGGTCATCAGACTAGTCCGGCACCCTCTTGCGCGCCGGTGGAGGGGCTGAAGGATCTGCTTAGTGGGGCGTCCATCTTAGAAGAACACCGTATGTTGATGGATATGGTGATTGGAAGGATTTCATCCGCGGAAAGCGTATTGTACGAGGCTGCCAAGAGTTTACTAGCAGGCTTTGAGGTATGTAAAAAGGTGTATCTTTTGGCAGAGCCGCATATTAAATGTGCCCTGTATGAGTAGTAGCCCCTGAGACTCTGTGTGTCGTCACGAGTGACGGCGCACAGAGGATCATAACCCCATGTATAATGTGCCGCCTATTCCATGAAGGTGGCGAGGCGTTTAGTGGCTAGCCGGACTGATGAATCTGCCGAACTGAAGCGGCAACTTGACGTAGCAGATGCCGACATCGCGCTTGTACATAAGCGGCTAGACAAGGCTCAAGGTATGTTCAAAAGACACCCAGCAATAGGGGCTTGATGCTCGGGCCTTATATATGTTTTATGTAGATGGTGATGCTACTATGGAGAACCTTCGGGCGGAACTTGCCCGAGCAAAGGAGCAAACAAGGAAGAGTGATGCGGCTGCCGTTAAAGCGGCTGAAGAGCTAAAAGCCGAACAGGCTGCTCACTGCCAGAGCAAGAAGGAAATGGTCGAGATGGCCATAAAATTGAGGGATGCTACCGACCGCTGTAGATTGTTTGAACAAGAAGATAGGGCGGCTCATAAGGATCTTGAAAAGATCACTGCCGAAGCCAAGGATACTCGCTCTGCCATGAGAGCGATGAAGGAGGAGTTGCGTCAGGCCGGAGATATCACGACTGGAAAGCCTTATATGCTGCGAATGAAGTTTGGAGACCCCAAGTATGCTCCATTAGACCGGCAGTGGAGTTCGGACAACACTTATCTGGATTTGGCCACAAGTGTGGCGGACGCGACCGAACACTTCCGCAGCCGAGGTGACCATGAATTGGAAGAGCTTTTTTGGTCGCAGTACCACAATCCAGAATGCCCACTGTCAGTCTCCGACCATTTAGCCGCCTGGGCGGAGCTGAATAGATTATCCGGACTCGCCATGAAGTATGTTGCGAGTCGTCTGTGGCCGGAGAAGCCGGAGCCGAAGAGTTATTTTGGCTTGGTGCAACAATTTCTTGGTTCGGTGCCGCATGCTGATGCAATGAAGAGGTCGGCGTGCATAGAGGGCGCACAGATGGCTCTTGCCCGTGTCAAGACATACTGGGCAGATATGAAGGCCAGTATTGTTGCGTCCCAAGATTTGGACGAAAGTCGAGTACCTGCCAAGCACTATTTTGAGGAAGTTCTTCCTGGCGCTCGTATAATAGAGTCACAGTGCTCGAAGGATGTTGTGTTCGAATAGCTTATACTATTTGTAAGACGAATTGTGTGTTTATGAAAAAAGCTTTTTTTATACTTGTGCTTGCAAGAATCATGATGCCTCCTATGCGGCCGTTTAATGTATATATTTGTATATAACCTGAAAGATGGCAGTCGTTGGCTTCAGCCCCCACGCATAGAATGCAGGGGTGTTCGCAAAAAGGCGCATGTTCACACTTAATCCAACGTCTTGGTCCTATAAAGGAGGTGGTGGCGCGGCGAACTAGGAAAACGGACTATAATGCTTTATCACTTTCACTTAGCCATAGGAGTTTGACAGTGGGACTACTGAATAGCCCCTAGGGGCATCGCGCTCGCCCGCATTCGGGGCGCGAGTGTGCCTGACCGGGAAGCGGCCCTTCGTTAAGGCGGGGGAATCCTAAAGATTCCGAAAGTCATCGAGTGGTTGACCAGTCTCTCGCTATATCATGACAGTCAGTTTTCGGCTTTCTCTACTATGGTGCTCACCCGGCCGAACCGGAGCACAATCGCAGTAGTTCTCCTGGTGCCGCGTTAGCCGATATAACGGAACGTAAGGCAGCAAAACACAGGAGCCGGGCAAACCCAACATTTGACCAAAGACATGATTCGGAGCTGATGCATATAGGGCCAAACTCGCGATGCCGAACACTCCCTAAGGTGTTCGGTCTTTGTGAAGACGGGCCAAAATAGAGCCCTTGGTAAAAAAAAGCCCCTAGTGTCCAGGTATGTGCAAAAATTCTGGCATGGCCACATGCCAAGACGCCAGCCTCCTCCTCGGCTATAGAGAAAACCGGGGGATGTTATCAACAGGAGACAGTAAAAAAGGTTTACGCAGGGTCTTAATCTGAAAAGAATCCTTGGAACGGGTCCCTGCTGCACGTCTGCGCCTGTGTCTCCGTCGTGCCGTATCCTGGATGGGCATAGCACGATGCTCGTCTGTGAAAGAGAGGAACTTAGTAAAAAATAAGCGTGCGAGAAATCTATATCGAAATAAACAAAATATAGTTGGAGCAAGAGTTGGGCCGTATTGTCTCCGGGCGTGAGCACACGGAGCCCCTTGCACGAAGGTATGCGTTAATTTAAGCATATTGACGCCGGACTCGTCGAGGCGTGTCCGGGATAGTAGGGCTGGATTTGTGGGCGGCTGTCTAGGCAACCGCACCCCTGCCCGTACTTTGGGGGTCAATTTATGTTCCCTTGTAATGAGATGATGCCCTTTGGACCGGGCATTTTAAGTGTAAGGGAGGCGTAGTGCGGTATTGCGTTAAAGCGGGCGAAAGCTTCACGTCCCAGTAGCACTTGATAGCGACTTACGAATGGGGCGATGTGGAATGTTAGCTTTTTGCTTCGGAAGTTGTCGGGTGATCCGAACGTGACTTCTAACGTAAGGGAACCCATACTTGGGGTATCCGAACCTGGCATTACTCCTTGAAAGGAAGTGTTGCCGAGGTGGATTGCGACTGGGTTTACCCCGAGTTTGCGGACTGTGTCCTGATATAACAGGTTCAAGTCGCTGCCGCCGTCCAGAAGGGCGTTTGTAAATTGGAGTCCGTTAATGATTGGATTTAAGACCAAGGCAGTCCAGCCTGCGTTCTGGTCTCCTCTAGAGTAATCCAGATGATCAAAGGTGATTGGTTGTAACAACCAGTGGGGTTGCTCCTCCGGGGCTGGCTGTAGGGCGCATGTCGTTGTAGGTGCCGTTCTATTCTTCCCCTTCGTCACATGAAGTAGATTTACTGTCTTGACTTCTTGTGGGAACTTCTTTTGTTCTCCGGTGATCTGCTCGTGGGGTGCATCGTCATCTTCGCTTGGTGTGTTGAGCCCCTTGTTTTCGGCATTGAGCTTGCCAGACTGCTTAAAGACCCAACAATCTCTGTGGGTATGGTTTGCAGGTCTCCCCGGAGTGCTGTGGATTTGACATATTTTGTCCAAAATTTTGTTGAGGTTGGATAGCTCGTCCCTGTCGTCTTTGGGGAGCATCTTTTTATGATTTTGCCGAGAGCTTTTGAATCCGGCATTTACTGTCGTGCTCATCAGGCTGTTGTCCTTTATCCGGCGCGGTTCTTTGTTACGGTGCGGCTTCCCGTTCCCATCTCTGAGTTCGAACATATTCGGGTCGCTGGTGCTGCTTCTTGCCAACCAGCTATCCTCTCCTGCACAGAAGCGGGTCATGAGGCTTGTTAACGTGGCCATTGTTCGCGGCTTTTCTTGGTCGAGGTGTCTGGCGAGCCATTCGTCTCGGATGCTATGTTTGAAAGCTGCTAGGGCCTCTGCGTCCGGACAGTCGACTATCTGATTCTTTTTGATAAGGAATCTGTTCCAGAGCTTCCGCGCTGACTCTCCGGGCTGCTGAGTTATATGACTCAGATCATCTGCATCCGGGGGCCGGACATAGGTCCCTTGAAAATTTGCCCGGAAAGCATCCTCAAGCACTGCCCAACTTCCCATGGTGTTTTCGGGAAGGATTTTAAGCCAATGCCGGGCTGGCCCTTTGAGCTTAAGGGGTAAGTATTTTATGGCGTGGAGGTCGTCTCCTCTGGCCATGTGTATGTGGAGGATGTAGTCCTCGATCCAGACTCCAGGGTCTATTGTTTCGTCGTATGGTTCTATGTTCACTGGTTTAAATCTAGCTGGGAATTCATGATCCAGCACCTCATCGGTAAAACATAGGGGGTGTGCGGCGCCCCTGTATTTAGGCGTGCCGAGAAGTTCGGGTATTTTTTGCGTTGCATCACTCATTGGAGCTTGCTTTCTTGGCCTATAGATGGATCTGGTAGGGCCAGTTTTCTGACGCGAATTCTTGGACGGATCGCGCGCTATATTGAGTGCGGCGTCCTTTGACGCGTGAGATTGATCGTAGGGTCGTCTATCCGACCTTGTGGCTTCCTTATTTTTTGACTGTGGGGGCTTTATGGCCTCTTCGTCAAATTCCAGTAGTAGTTTCCACTTCGGATAGCTCTTTATGTGGCGACTACTGCCGTACTTGTGTGCGGTATTAAGTACTTTGCCCCATCTGATCCTGAGTGCATCCTCCGCTGTCTTGAGCCTCCGCTTCTGCTTTCTCAGGCTACGTGCAGTGGCGACGAGCCTTTGGTGGAGGTTCTGATGTTACAGCAATTTGTCTGGTGTGAGGTCGTCCGGTCTATTATCTTTCTCGGGGATTGGTTGTTCGGATTGTCCGCCCTGCTTGGACGGATGCTCGACGGCATGTTCATCATCCGTTGAGTCACCCTGCTCTATGACTGGGTTTTTGTCGAGGTGGGGCTTGTCCTTGCGCTTATGCCGCCGCTTTGATTGTTTTTCGGGGGAGCGATCCCTGGCCGCATCCTTTTGGTCCTCGTTGTCGTTTCTGTTGTGTGTATCCACCATGCATACATCGTATGATGAGGTCGTTTTCCGGAGCCCTATAGGTGCTGGTTCTTGATCGCCTCCTTTATCGGTGTTCATACCATTGATATCTTCGGAGTCGAAATCGAGCATGTCGGTTATATCTTCGACAGTGGCTATCAAGTGGGTGGTGGGTGGGGTTCGAACTTTGTCGTCCGCATCCCAACCACCCCGACCATAGTCCGGCCGGGGTTCTTTCGACAAAGAGAGGGACTTTAGCGAATTTAGGATATCGCCAAAGGGCGAGTGCTGAAAGACGTCCGCAGCGGTGAACTCCCTGATCGGAGCCCGATCGGGTTCGATCGAAAGGGGTGCAGAATATTCAGAGTCTGGAACAGAGTCCGGCACCTTGGAGTTACCGGCCTTGCAAAGGACTTGGCAGGTATTCGGCTCTATCGCCATAGAGATTGCGGCTCCTGGCGCGGCGTCCAACCGTCCGTCCCTGGCTAGCGCAGTCGGCTCCGAACTAATGGTCGGGGTGAACACCTGAGCAGCGCTCTGGTCGCTGTCCGGCGGCAGAGCTAGATCATGCCCATCGAGACAGTGTGGCACGCCCGGTCGTGGCCCGAATCCGTCGAAGATCAAGTCCCCGCGGATGTCGGCCGTGTAGTTTAAGCTTTCAAACCTGACCTGATGGCCAGGGGCGTAGCATTCGATCTGCTCCAGATGGCCAAACGAGTCGGCCCGCAGTGCGAAGCTGCCGAATACGAAGATCTGTCCGGGGAGAAAGATCTCATCCCAGACCGCGTCGTGGTTGACGAGCGAAGAAGCCATCGGGCCTAAAGGCGACGACACAGAGGAACTCTCAATGAAAGCACCAATGTCGGTGTCAAAACCGGCGGATCTCGGGTAGGGGGTCCCAAACTGTGCGTCTAGGCGGATGGTAACAGGAGACAAGGGACACAATGTTTTTACCCAGGTTCGGGCCCTCTCGATGGAGGTAAAACCCTACTCCTGCTTGATTAATATTGATGATATGGGTAGTACAAGAGTAGATCTACCATGAGATCGGAGTGTCTAAACCCTAGAATCTAGCCTATGGTATGATTGTCGTTCGTCCTACGGACTAAAACTCTCCGGTTTATATAGACACTGGAGAGGGCTAGGGTTACACAGAGTCAGTTACAATGGGAGGAGATCTTCATATCGTATCGCCAAGCTTGCCTTCCACGCCAAGGAAAGTCCCATCCGGACACGGGACGGAGTCTTCAATCTTGTATCTTCATAGTCCGAGAGTCCGGCCAAAGGTCTTAGTCCGGCCATCCGGACACCCCCTAATCCAGGACTCCCTCAGGATCCATCACCGGTGGCCATCTTCATCATCCCGGCGCTCTCCATGATGAGGAGGGAGTAGTTCACCCTCGGGGCTGAGGGTATATACCAGTAGCTATGTGTTTGATCTCTCTCTCTCTCTCTCTCTCTCTCTCTCTCTCTCTTGTGTTCTTGATTTGGCATGATGTTGACGTACCATGAGCTTTGCTACTATAGTTGGATCTTATGATGTTTCTCCCCCTCTACCTTCTTGTAATAGATTGAGTTTTCCCTTTGAAGTTATCTTATCAGATGAGTCTTTAAGGATTTGAGAACACTTGATGTATGTCTTGCATGGGATACCCGTGGTGACAATGGGGTATTCTGTTGATTCACTTGATGTATGCTTTGGTGATCAACTTGTGGGTTCCGTGACCTTGGGAATCCATGCATAGGGGTTGGCACACGTTTTCGTCTTGACTCTCTGGTAGAAACTTTGGGGCACTCTTTGAAGTTCTTTATGTTGGTTTGAATAGATGAATCTGAGATTGTGTGATGCATATCGTATAATCAAACCCGCGGATACTTGAGGTGACATTGGAGTATCTAGGTGACATTAGGGTTTTGGTTGATGTGTGTCTTAAGTGTTATTTTACTACGAACTCTAGGGCTGTTTGTGACACTTATAGGAATATCCCAATGGATTGATCGGAAAGAATAACTTTGAGGTGGTTTCGTACCCTACAATAATCTCTTTGTTTGTTCTCCGCTATTAGTGACTTTGGAGTGACTCTTTGTTGCACACTGAGGGATTGTTATATGATCTAATTATGTTATCATTGTTGAGAGAACTTGCACTAGTGGAAGTATGAACCCTAGGCCTTGTTTTGAAGCATTGCAATACCGTTTTCGCTCACTTTTACCACTTGCTACCTTGCTGTTTTTATATTTTCATATTACAAAAACCTATATCTACTATCCATATTGCACTTGTATCACCATCTCTTCATCAAATTAGTGCACCTATACAATTTACCATTGTATTGGGTGTGTTGGGAACAGAAGAAACTCTTTGTTATTTAGTTGCAGGGTTGTTTGAGGGAGACCATCTTCATCCTATGCCTCCCACGGATTGATAAACCTTAGGTCATCCACTTGAGGGAAATTTGCTAATGTCCTACAAACCTTTGCACTTGGAGGCCCAATAACATCTACAAGAAGAAGGTTGTGTAGTAGACATCACCTAATCACAAACAGTTCATCCAAGTGAACTATATGTCGTATATCGCACACACCTTCATCTTTTGTACCATTTGTATTGTTATGCTCATCGCAAGCAGTTCATATGGATCAACTGTGCCACGTATCGCACACACAACTCTAATATGAATAGTTCTTGATGTCTCCGACAATGCAAACATTTTGTATCATTTTTGATGGGTTTCTTGCACCATCATTTGCGATTAATGCATCGCACATAGTTTCGTTGAAGGGTCTCTGATTGTAGTGTCGCATTAGCAACATCCTACACTAGTGTGTGAGTAGTTTACCACAGACATACAGTCCATAGTGATTAGCTAGATGGCTTGTTCTCTTTCTTTGATCTTCAATACAATGTTGTCCTCAGAGTTCTATCTGATGTAATCTTCTTTTGCGGTGTGTTTGTTGAGATCCGATGAATTGTGGCTTTGTGATTGGATTATTCATTGAATTGATTCTTTTTTGAACTTTATTATGTATGATTGTTATGGCTATGTAATGCTTTCCGATCTATGGGTTTTCTTTGGCCAAGTTGATTCATTGATCTTCAATGGAAGTGCTGCATAGTAGTAGTTTCAGCCTTGTGGTTACCTCACCTAGTGAGGGAAGGGGTAGCGAGGCACGTATTTGTATTGTTGCCACTAAGGAGAAAATGATCGGGTTTAATCATATTGCTTGGTTTTATTATGTCATCATATTCATGCATTACTCTGTTTGTTATGAACTTAATACGTACAGAGGCAAGCATAGAAGCGCTCTCGAAGTGGAGTAATAGTAGTACATGCAGGCAGGAGTCATTCTACTTGTTAGGGATGTAATGCCTATGTACATGATCATACCATGAATATCATCATAACTATGCGCTTTCGATCAATGGCCCAACAGTAATTAAGCCTCTAGTGAAAACTATGGCTCCTGGGTCTACTTAATCATATTACAAAAATCAAAAATACCTTGCTGCAATTTCATTATTTTTATTTTACTTTTCAACTTATCTATCTACTACTATTAGATTTAATCCTTGCAATTAATGAGTACAAGGGGATTGACAACCCTCTTGCCCGCATTGGCTGCAAGTATTTGCTTTGGTATGTGTAGGTTCTCTTGACGGGCGTTTGCATGAGTCTCCTATTAGCTTGATAAACTTGGTTCTCTACTGAGGGAAATACTATCCGCTACTATATTGCCTCACCCTTCCTCTTCGGGAAAATCCCAGTGTGTATTAGGAAAAGTGGTGCACCCTTGTAGGGAAGTCAAACTATTCGAATAGATGTGTCCATGGTAACAGGATGACTTGGAGTTGTATCACGACCTCTTACAACTAAACTAGGTACTTTATAAAACACACTTAGATAACAGATAGTTACCCCGGAGATTGCTTTCTCACAGGGGGATGCAGAGAGATCTATCTATGTGTAGGATTATTGCTATGCATATATACAAGTTGATACCAAATACGCTCCTCTCTTCAACTACTGAAAGATGTAGTCTTTGATAGGATGAGCTTCTCCCCCTTATTATGGCATTTCTTAGTTTAGTCCACATATATTACCCCATTCCTTTGATACTGATGCATATCTAGTATAGACCTGATGTAAGTCTTGCAAGTACTTTGGCTGAGTACTCACCGTTGCTTTGCTACTCTTTTCATTCAACCCCTTACTGCAAAAGCTAGTAGCGCTGCTGATGTGGGTCACCCCTGACGGTGCTTACTACATGTACACCGACTACCAGGAGTATTCTGGAGGTCCTAGGTAGGAGGCCCTTGCTACTTGTGAGCTACGTTGGGATTTCCCCGAAGAGGACAGGATGATGCAGTACAGTAGAGATAAGTATTCCCTCAGTTAAGAACCAAGGTTATCAATTGAAAGTGCAACTAATCCCTGGGTGGTTTTGGTAATTCATAACAACATATAGCTCATTGAACTAACATTCTTTCAAGATCAATGTTTCAGGAAGTTCAATGGTTGGTATGGCATGGACTAGAGATATGGACCCCTCAAAATGCTAAGGACACATATTGGCAAAAGCTCATGACTCTACATTTTCATTTTAGTGATCCAAGATCACATTGAGTCCATAGGAAAATCCAATACTATTAAAAGGGGATGAGATGTTGCTTAATGGCTTGCTTGCTCAAAATTCTTAGTGATATGCTCCAAAAACCCTCAACCACTTTCTCATTTCTCCATATGTCCTAAACCTAAAGTCAAACTCGGCCCCACCGATTTGATCTATCCGACGCCACCGAGTTCACTTGACATAGCCATATCCACAAACCCGAATCAGTTCCGTCTCACCGGTAGGGATCTCGGTCTCACCAAGAAGGGATTGTAAACTCTTTGTTTCCCTTCATAACGTTTTGGTCTAACCGAGATGAGCGATCGGTCCCACCAAGGTTGCAGTGCAAACTCCCTGTTTCCTTTTTGTAACATTTCGGTCTAACTGAGATGAGCGATCGGTCCCACCGAGTTTTCCTGACCAAGTCTCTGTTTGCTTATTACTGAAATCAATCTCACCGAGTTCATGTGATCGGTCTCACCGAGATGAGCTTTACCCTAACCCTGGCGCATCGGTCTCACCAAGTTGATGTTGTCAGTCCCACCGAAAAGCCTAATGTTCACATTTCGAACCAAGTCGGTCTCACCGAGTTTCTCTATTTGGTCCCATCGAGTTTGGTAAATTGTGTGTAATGGTTAGATTTTGTGTGGAGGCTATATATACCCCTCCACCCACTTTTCCATTTGAGAGAGAGCCATCAGAACGTGCCTACACTTCCACTACTCATTTTCTAAGAGAGAACCACCTACTCATGTGTTGAGACCAAGACATTCCATTCCAACCACAAGAATATTGATCTCTAGCCTTCCCCAAGTTGCTTTCCACTCAAATCATCTTTCCACCATAGCCAAATATGTGAGATAGAGTTGAGTGTTGGGGAGACTATCATTTGAAGCACAAGAGCAAGGAGTTCATCATCAACACACCATCTATTACTTTTTGGAGAGTGGTGTCTCCTAGATTGGTTAGGTGTCACTTGGGAGCCTCCATCAAGATTGTGGAGTTGAACCAAGGAGTTTTTAAAGGCAAGGAGATCGCCTACTTCGTGAAGATCTACCCAAGTGAGGCAAGTCCTTCGTGGGTGATGACCGTGGTGGGATAGACAATGTTGCTTCTTCGTGGACCCCTTCATGGGTGGAGCCCTCCGTGGACTCGCGCAATCATTACCCTTTGTGGGTTGAAGTCTCCATCAACGTGGATGTATGATAGCACCACCTATCGGAACCACGCCAAAAATCTTCTTGTCTACATTGCATTTGCTCCCTCCAAACTCCTCCCATTTACCTTCATATGCAATGATTTACATTCCACTGCTATACTCTTAGAATTGTATGGGTAGGTTGATTGCTTGACTTGTGATAAGTTGCTAAAATCTGCCAAGACTTAAAATTCGGAAAAGGCTAGATTTTTATTTGGTCAAGTAGTCTAATCACCCCCTCCCCTCTAGACATACTTTTGATCCTATAAGTGGTATCAGAGCTTTGGTCTCCATTTGCCTTGATTTCCATAGCTTTGGTGATCATAGCCTTGGTTTCACAACCTAGGAGAGTATGGTGTCTAGCAAGGGAAATTACCACCGTAGAGGTCCTTACTTTGATGGTACTAATTTTGCTAGTTGGAAGCATAAGATGAAAATGCATATTCTTGGACATAACCCGGCCGTTTGGGCTATTGTGTGTATTGGTTTGCAAGATGAATTTTTCGATGGGAGAGAACCAAATCGTGAAGCAACTGCGGAAGAGTTGAAGATGCTGCAATACAACGCTCAAGCTTGCGATATCCTCTTCAATGGATTATGCCCCGAAGAATTCAACAAAATCAGCCGTCTTGAGAATGCAAAGGAAAATTGGGATACTTAGGTTGATATGCACGAAGGTACCGAATCCGTCAAGGAATCCAAGTTGGATGTGCTTCAAAGTCATCTTGACAAGTTCAGAATGAAGGAGGGTGAAGGTGTCGCTGAAATGTACACTAAGCTTGCTCTCATCACAAATGAGATTGCCTGCTTAGGAAGTGAAGAGATGACTGACAGATTCATCATCAAGAAGATCCTAAGAGCCTTGGATGGAAAATATGACACCATGTGCACATTGATCCAAATGATGCCTAACTACAAAGATCTCAATCCAACGGAAGTCATTGGAAGAACTTTTGCTCATGAGATGTCACTCAAGGATAAAGAAGAGCTTCACAACAAGTCTAGTGGTGCATATAAAGCCTCATGTGATGCTCCTGCAACATCAAGTGAAAAACAAGTCTTCAATGAGGAATTCAGCTTAATGGTGAAGAACTTCAACAAATTCTACAAGAGTAGAAGCAAAGAAAGAAGCTCCAAGTCAAGATCCTACCATGACAACAGATGTTCTAGTCATGCGCGAAATTGCTACAATTGTGGAAGACCAGGACACTTCTCCAATGAGTGTACGGCTCCCTACAAGAGAAGAGAAGACTCACCTAAAAGAAGAAGTAGAAGAGAAGAATCACCTCCAAGAGAGAGAAGGAGTAGAGATGATCGTTATGAACGAAGAACCTCTCACAGAAGCAAGGATTCGGAAAGGAAGGACAAGTCATCAAAGAGCTAGACGAAACAAAGTCATCAAGCTCATGTTGGTGAATGGGTATCCGGTTTTGACTCCGACCACGACTCTGAGAGAAGTTACCACTACGACTCCGAATATACTCAAGATGAAGGTGTTGCCGGTCTTGCACTTGTATCAACCAACTTCTATGACATATTTGACTCACCAAATGAAGGAATTGGAAGATGCTTCATGGCTAAAGGCCCCAAGGTATCACACCCCGAGTATATTGATTTCAATAGTGATGAAGATGATTTGCTAGGTGATGACGAGTTACTTGTTGACAATGCTAGTGATGAAAACTATGATGAAATTGTTATTAATCATGTTAATCAAGATGAAACGAATGACAATGATATTAAGGAGATTGAGTTTCTAACTAAAGAATTAAACACTCTTAACTTAGCTCATGAAACTACTTTAGAAGATCATCGAGAACTTTTAAAAACTCATGAGAAGCTCAACCTAGAGCAAGAACATGGGTTCTTAAAAGCCATCAATGATGATCTTCGGGAGACAAGTTCTTCTTACATTGCCAAGTGTTTACTCTTGTCTTCTGACATGCCACAAGTAAAATCTAGCAACAAGAGTAAGAAAGATTCTTCTTCTAGTAGTAACAATAATCATGCTAAATCCAATATTGTTGCTTCTAGTAGTTCTCTTGATTCCACTAATGATTCTCTTAGCCAAGTTACACTTGAGCAAGAAAATAGCTTATTGAAGGGAATTATAGAGAAAGTTGTTTATAAGAGCCTTGCCAGAAGTAAGAAATTTGAGGAAATTGTACGCAAGCAAGGAAGGCACCGGAAGAATCAAGGTGTTGGTTTTGAACGAAAGTTCGATGCCAATGGAGTTGAGTGGGAAGAAGATCAATGCCCCAAGACGAAGTTTGTTCCTCAACGAGAGAAGTATTATCCTACTTCCTTCAAGGGGACACAAGCTCAAGATGATCTTCCACCACAAGACCACAAGCTAAGGCAAGGACAAGCTTCAAGAGGAGATTGATGATTTGAAGAAGCTCCAAAGGCCTTGGTCAAGTGTGTTCCCAAGTCTACCTCAAGTTCTACTTCATCAAGTACATCTACAACCCCAAGGATTCCCATCAAGATGATGGGGATCCTGAAGAAGAAGAACTAGAGAGTTCTTGAGGGTGACTCCGCCAACATACTTCACTCATATTCATATTTAGCAAGAACAAGTGCAATCAACTTCCACATATTGCACTAGTTCAAGGAGTCACAAACCCTCTTGTTAGTAAGTCAAGGGACAAGGTAACCTAATGCTTTCATGGACATCATCTTGTGTGTACTTCACTCTATGTCTATGGATATCCTTGTTTGTTCCTTGTGGGACTAACCCATGTAGGTATTGAAAGTGCAACTCACTCCAATGGATTGCTCCAAATGATCTACATCAACATTGAGCATCCACATCTACATGAAGTCATCATCGAGAAAACCCAAGGTTAGTTCATCCCTCTAAAAGGGGATATCACATCTAGGGGGCTTTACTCTAAGAATTGAGACAAAGCAACTCTAATGGTGTGAACACAACAATGCTTTATGTAAAAGTGGTAACCCCACTTGTGCTTAAACGATGAGTATGACCTATGATCAAATGTTCTTATTTGACTCCTAAGTCAATATACTCATATATAGATGACGTAGTCATCGCCAATTGCTTGATAGATGCTAGAGTGTTTGTGCATGCTTTGCCACATATTTCATTTGCCATCTTATTGTGTGAGCATGTTGGTTGCATAATTTTCTTCATTCAAGGACATCCATTTGTTGTTTTGATTGTTTGGTCTTTTCTTTTGCCAAATGGATGGACAAGAATGCCTAAGTGCTCCCTCTAACTATCTATGTTTTTCTCGTCTCGAACTCTATTCATGATACATCACAAACTTTGATCAAGTCAGATTCGAATCCTCTGGGTGAGGAGCACTTGCAGCCACCGATTCGTTATAGACTTGAACTTAGAAAACCTCTTGATGTATTTCGGTTTGACCAATTCATTCTTTTCGGTCATACTGAGTTCATTGAGTTGATCTAGGTTTCAATCTCGGTGCAACCAATTTGAACACTTCGGTATCACCGAGTTGCAGTAACCGCTTGCGATTCTGCATCTCGGTGCCACCGAGTTGCTCAACTCGGTCACACCGACAGGGTCTGGATATATATACCCACGGGTCGAATTTTGGAAATTTCTCCAAAACCCTTCGTCCGTGCTATCCAGCTCTGCCGTCTTGAGGTCTACGGATTGTCACCTCCGTCGCAAGCGACCTCCTGACGCTGGTCTCCACCACCGTCTATGGATTCTTCTCTGCCGTTGTTGCCATAGCGAGCTCACCGCCGAGTTAGGGTATGAGATTGAACCCTATATGCAATCTCTACATCTGATTCCTGCACTTAGGACAATGCCATGAATCTTACCAAGTTTGAAACACTTCTATCCAATCAAAAACCTCATTAGATTAGTTTCGATTTGAAAACTTAGGGTTAGGTTTCCGCTGAACTCATCTCGGACCGACCGAGTTGTAGAAATCGGTCTCACCGATTTTGCTCAGGCCATAGCAGTTGTGATTTTCGGTCTGACCAAATCTTGCAAATCGGTGTGACCTAGTTCAGATCTCTGTGAATCCCTAGCAATCTCGGAGTCACCAAACGGTGTCTCGGTCTGATTGATTTCACCAGTTTAGACTCTAAACATTGCTTCGGTGTCACCGAGTTCAACAAATCGGTAGCTCCGAAATGCCTTCTGTAGAAAACTAAAACTAAGTTTTTGGCTCATTTGTTTTGAAAAATCACTGCACTTTGTGATGCTCATCCACTCTGTCTCATCTATATCTATTCACAGGGTCAGCCTTCAGCTTACAGTAATGTCTAACAACAGTGACAGCCAGAATAAGTCAGAGGAACAGGTCCAGATGAGTGAGGGCACTAGTCCCTCTAACAGCAGCTATGATGATGGGAGCAGAAGCACTCCCAGCAACCTGCCAAAAGATGTAACTAGGCAGAGGAAGAAGAAGACATCAGATTCTGAAGATGAGGATTTGAAGGTTGATGAGGAAGTCTCTTCCAAAAGGGAAGGTGACAAGAAAGAGCTTGGCACTGCTGCTAATACCAAGCTAGGGATAAAGAAGGAAGCTCCTGTCATAAGGATTCCTATGTCCAAAGCCAGAGCCTCAACCCAGGAAACCATGGAGTTCACACTTGAACCAAAAGAGGCTGGTGAGGGCAATAAGAGTAAGGAGGGGGTCAAAAATACCATGGGCAGAGTTATTGGCAGATCCTCTATGATCAGAGACCCAGATGAGGAGAAAGAAGAGCAAGATGCACCTCCTGCAAAAACTCAGAAGTTGAAGGGGGATGCAATCAAGTCTGGGGCTGCTGCATCAAAGCCCAAGACTGCCCCCAAGGCTACTACTCAAGCCCCCAAGAGATCCACCAGGGACATACCAGCAGCTGAAAAGAACAAGGCCCCAGTGCCTGAAGTGGAAGAAGAAGAGGAAGGGAAAGTGCTTAGGAAATTGAAGCCCAAGATCCCTGATCATGATGACACCCATCCTGTGGCTGAGAACATGAAGCTAAGGAAGGATGCAGGTCTCAGGCTATGGAGGCAGACAGACCCATATGCCATAAGAAGGAGGACTGTTGTTGACTACAGGTTCCATACAGAGGAACAACAAGACTTCTATGAGACTATGCTCCTGGACAAGAAGCCAATAGTGAGTGATATGAGATGGGTTGACTGGAAGTTCATTGACACAAATGCTGACTATTTCCTAGGAGTTCATGAGAGTTTCAGATCAACAAGAGTTGACACATTTGTTGGTCAGAAATTGACTAAATGGAATGATGAGTTGATCATGCAGTTTTACTCTACATCACACTTTTACCCAGATGGTAAAATTGTTTGGGTAACTGAGGGTACTAGGTACCAATCTTTTGTTGCTGAGTGGGAAAAGCTGATCAATGTCCCAGAAGAGCATGAGGAGGACACTAATGTGTATGCCAAGCCAAGAAAAGGACATGACTCTATGTCACACATGTACAAGGAGATTCCAGATGCTGCCTTGGACACTCATAAGTTTGGCTCAGTTTACTATCTACTGCCAGGTCTGCCAACAATCAACACAATCCTCAGACACACTTGTTGCCCAAGTCTAGAGATGACAGGATGATTAGAGGGCACTCAATAAATTTGCTGCATATGTTTGATGTGCCTGAGAAATTTAAGGTGATGTCCTTCATAATTGAGACTATCAAAAGGACTGTTGCATACCAAAAGAGATCATGTGGCCATGCTCCACATATTCAAATGCTCATCAACTCCAAGATGGGCAAGCGCATGTATCTTTTGGACAAGGAACATCTTCCACTGCTGCCACAGTTTGAAGATAATGTAGTTGTCATGGATCCATCACATCCCACATCTGTGCATGCTCAGGAGAAGAAAGAAAAAGCAAAAGCAGAGAAGGCAGCCAAGACACCAAGTGTTGAAGAGGCCTCCCAGATATTTCTAAAGTCCAAGCAAGATCAACTTGGTTATCTCATTCAAGCTACTTTGAGGATTGAGAAAGGGTTGGCCACCTTGAGTCAAAATCAAGAGTCTTGAGAGGATAATTGAGACGAAAATTCATGACCTAGATGTGAAGGTCACAGAAATACAGTCAACTGTGAAGAAGATCCAAGAAGAACTTGAAGATGGGGATGAGGGACCTACAACAGATGCTTTTCAGCAAGTCCCAAGGGGACCAAGGTCGTCAGCTGTGCCAGTTGTTACTGACCCAGACCTACAGTGTCAGCACCTGCAGCTACAGCTTCAGCTGCTCCTCCAGTTGCAACTCCACCAGCTCCTCAGACCTCTTCGGATGCATTCATTGCAGGACTCCTCTCCATGCCACCTTCGCACTCTGGAGCTCCCGGAGATCATGCTTAGAGAGCCGCATAGCACTATGCATTTTCAAGCTTTTTGGTAACTTGTTACCAAAGGGGAGAAAGTGTATAGATCGTAGGCTTTGAGAGAGAGAGAGTGTTTGCTTCTTTTTGCCTCTCTTGCTACTCTATTTCCTTTGCTTGTTTGGGTGATACAATATTTATGTTTGTGTGTGAGATACTTCTATGATCATATCATACTTTAATGCTTGTGCTTAATGATGATATTCTATCTCCTATGTATTTAGACACATTAAAACTGTACAATTTTCCAGCCCTCTCAGGCCATCAATGTTTTCAGCCGTCGGATCTACATGCTTAGGAATTTTTGGCCGTTTAATCTATCCGTGAAACCTGCCATTGCTAATAACGTACCGCTACATGGGGTGGGCCGCTCCTCTCGTGACAAAATTGGCGATCTGCCGTTATTGGGGCTATTATTTGCGCTTACTGGGCTATAGCATTGCGACTGAGCAAAACACTTTTGTGCAGATTAACCATTCCATGCGGGCGGACCCAGCTACCAATCAAAAAAAATGTTGGCAGACCCAGCCATAGACAACACGTGAGTGCCCTTCGTCCAGTTGGTCTCTGTGTCTCTCTTCACAAAGAAAAAACTTGTGCGGCCATCGGTTTCGCAAGCAGCTAAACCGATATGTAAGAGGCGAGCGAGCTTCACCGGCTTGCCGAGGGGGCCATGCTTGGTCCTTCAGACATGGTTCATATTCTCTGTTTACTCTTGCCCCAATTCCTTCTCTATCAAGTTTATAAGTTATCCTTACCCATGTCAGATCTGTTGGGTTGGGTTCTCCCTTGCCGCTTCAATGGCTAATGGTCAGGTAGGACCCGTGTCATTTTACTTGTGTGTTCATCCTGCTGCACATGTCGTCTACAGGTTGACCTTACTATTTTCATTCATTCATCCAATATGATTGGGTTCTTGAATCTTTACTCCGTTTGGTGGTTTTTTGTATCCTGATCGATGATTCTGCCAAGGGGAATGTCCAAGGAAACTGAGGAAATCATAGCTTCGAATAATTATAATGGCAAATGGAGCCACTTCTGTTTATCATGTTGAACAACGAATTGACATATGCTGAAGGTATCCCTTTCATTTTTATGATATGCACAATGATTTCAGCATTGCTTGCTGAATTTGAAGAAATCTTCAGAAGGCTACATGTATAGGTGAGTTTATGCAGACACTATCATGGGGCATATATGAGGTACTAGCCACGCCAAATCAAGTCGAGTACTTGATGGCTTACATCAATACACAGCCTCACCATGAACAAATATTCTCTCCAACGCTTGATAATTATTTTTTCTTGAACGATAGAGTAGTTGATTAAGAAACATTGATTTGGCCCAAGATATTGTTCTGATCATGTATTGTTCTTCCAACAGGGCTTTTTTTCCTCTAAAATGTCGTGGTGTCATCAATATGATCTTCAATCACTACTTTTACTCCTAGAGCTAAATCAGATATCTAATGGCATGCAATTGTACAAAAATCCGGTGTTTTTCAACCATTTTGTATGAAAAACGCTAGGAATTTTTCATAACTAAATGTATTTACATTTATTTTTAATGAATATGTACAAGAAAAATAAAATAGAGAGAGCGAAAGAGCTATAGACCGGGGTTAAATTGCAGATTAGCCATCAATGAATAGTTACATTTGTAGCTAATTGTGTTTCAACTCATTCTCAGACAACGATGTCCATAAATGCCTCGTCTCATTCTTCTCAAGGTCAGTATAGATGCCTCTTTTCATGAAGGTCCATACAACCGGTTGTGTCACTCAGCATCGATCCGCTGGGGTGTTAATAAAGACAAATTAATGGCAATTGATGAACTAGCTAAATAGGAGATTATTGTAGGTCAGTTATACATATGTCGATTCATGTATGCAACTGCAATCAAGCTTGTATGCTTGAACCAAACTGTGCATAGACATCCAATTCTTTTACCGTGGGTGGATTGTCTTAAGGCACTGACAACATTTATATGTAAGCTTATGTTCACACGGAATTCTAATGTTGCGCGAAGTAAGGTGAGTTACATACTAAGAGCTATGGTAACAATAAGATTCCTCTCTTTAGTGATATACCATTATCTTGAAAAATAAAGAAAAGTACAAACTATAGAAAGCATAATAGTTCAAAACAATTCAAGCAAATGTATACAAAGTGTGTTATATCCCTAAGAACTAAGAGCTAAAATAGACGGGACGCGCGCCAACATTGATCTAGTGATCATTCATATCTTATTGGTGATGAGTGCATATTCCATATTCTATCATTTTGAGCGCTCCACCAAGATGTATGTGGCATGGAAGAGTGACCCATGCTCCTAATTGATTGTGCATTTGCATTCAAAAGCAAATTTCAAATAACGCGCAAATTTAGGGGTAGCTCTTGCTTATCACATACTTCTCAAAGCGATGATGTACTTCATTTATATTATCATTTGTTGAAGCTTTGATCTATATGTTGGCATCAATTACCAAAAAGGGGGGATTTAAAGTGCAACTAATCCCCGGGTGGTTTTGGTAATTCGTAACAACATATAGCTCATTGAACTAACATTCTTTCAAGATAAATGTTTCAGGAAGTTCAATGGTTGGTATGGCATGGACTAGAGATGTGGACCCCTCAAAATGCTAAGGACACATATTGGAAAAAGCTCAAGACTCTACATTTTCATTTTAGTGATCCAAGATCACATTGAGTCCATAGGAAAAGGCAATACTATGAAAAGGGGATGAGGTGTTGCTTAATGGCTTGCTTGCTCAAAATGCTTAGTGATATGCTCCAAAAACCCTTAACCACTTCTCATTTCCACATATGTCCTAAACCTATAGTCAAACTCGACCCCACCGACTTGATCTATCCGGTGCCACCGAATTCACCTGACATAGCCATATCCACAAACCCTAATCAGTTTGGTCTCACTGGTAGGGATCTCAGTCTCACCGAGATGGGATTGAAAACTCTCTATTTCCCTTTGTAACGTTTCGGTCTAACCGAGATGAGCGATCGGTCCCACCGAGTTCGTAGTGCAAACTCTCTGTTTCCTTTTCATAACGTTTCGGTCTAACCGAGATGAGCGATCGGTCCCACCAAGTTTGCCTGACCAAGTCTCTGTTTGCTTATTACTGAAATCGGTCTCACCGAGTTCATGTGATCGGTCTCACCGAGATGAGAACCATAGCTAATCGGTCTCACCGAGTTGATGTTGTCGGTCCCACCAAAAAGCCTAAAGTTCATATTTTGAACCAAGTCAGTCTCACTGAGTTTCTCTAGTCGGTCCCATCGAGTTTGGTAAATTGTGTGTAACGGTTAGATTTTGTGTGGAGGCTATATATACCCCTCCACCCCCTTCTCCATTTGAGAGAGAGCCATCAGAACGTGCCTACACTTCCACTACTCATTTTCTAAGAGAGAACCACCTACTCATGTGTTGAGACCAAGACATTCCATTCCAACCACAAGAATCTTGATCTCTTGCCTTCCCCAAGTTGCTTTCCACTCAAATCATCTTTCCACCATAGCCAAATCTGTGAGATAGAGTTGAGTGTTGGGGAGACTATCATTTGAAGCACAAGAGCAAGGAGTTCATCATCAACACACCATCTATTACCTTTTGGAGAGTGGTGTCTCCTAGATTGGTTAGGTGTCACTTGGGAGCCTCCATCAAGATTGTGGAGTTGAACCAAGGAGTTTGTAAGGGCAAGGAGATCGCCTACTTCATGAAGATCTACCCAAGTGAGGCGAGTCCTTCGTGGGTGATGGCCATGGTGGGATAGACAAGGTTGCTTCTTCGTGGACCCTTCGTGGGTGGAGCCCTCCGTGGACTCACGCAACTGTTACCCTTCATGGGTTGAAGTCTCCATCAACGTGGATGTATGATAGCACCACCTATCAGAACCACGCCAAAAATGTCCGTGTCTATATTGTGTTTGCTCCCTCCAAACTCCTCCCATTTACTTTCATATGCAATGATTTACATTCCGCTTCTATACTCTTAGAATTGCATGTGTAGGTTGATTGCTTGACTTGTGCTAAGTTGCTAAAATATGCCAAGACTTAAAATTGGGAAAAGGCTAGATTTTTATTTGGTCAAGTAGTCTAATCACTTCCCCTCTAGACATACTTTTGATCCTACATCAATCCAGTAGGAGAACCACACGAATCCTTGTTAGCAACACCTACACACAAAAGTAAATACTTGCATCCAATGTGATCAAGGGGGTTGTCAATCCCCTTGGCGATTATTTGCAAGGATCAAATCTGATAGTGATAGATAGATAAATCAAACACAAAATAAAATAATGGGAAATAAATTGCAGCAAGGTGTTTTTTTATTTAATATATGATAAAGATATACCCGAGGGCCATAGTTTTCACTAGAGGCTTCTCTCTCGAACAAAAAACATACAGTGGGTAAACAAATTACTGTTGGGCAATTGACAGAAAAGCGCATAGTTATGATGATATTCAAGGCAATGATCATGTATATAGGCATCAAATCCGTGACAAGTAGACTAACTCTTGCCTACATCTACTACTATTACTCCACCCATTGTCCGATATCCAGCATGCATCCAGGGTGTCCATGTCCTCGACCTCCTCGGAGGCGTAGTCCAGCATAATGGTTAAGTCCTCATAGTGGCTACTAAGTGGGTGGTGGGTGGGAGTAAAATTCCCTGTGGCATGCCTCCAGTCTGATCCGATCATAGACCAGAGACAGCCCATCTGCGATGCTTATCGACTACATCCGATCTAATGTCTCGTTTAATAGTGAGAGATCGGCTGGACTCATCTTGTGGTATTTTTCGGAGTTAACCTCTAGTGCGACCGCATAGAGGGTGCGCTCAGCCAGGGCTGACTCCTGGTTCTCTGATTTTGAGGTCAGACCCGAGCTCAAAGCTGGATCCGAGGTAAAGATCGGCCAGAGGTGGGGTAGAGAAGAAGGTTCGAAGTTGAAGCTTCGGGATTCATGGGTCCCTTAGGTGAGGCTGGGAACCTGATACGTCTCTGTCATATCTATAATTTTTTAATGTTCCATGCCAATATTCTATAACTTTTATATACTTTTGGCAACTTTTTATATTATTTTTGGGACTAACATATTGATCCAGTACCCAGTGCCAGTTCCTGTTTGTTGCATGTTTTATGTTTCGCAGAAACCCAATATCAAACGGAGTCCAAACGGGGTAAAAACAGATGGAGAATTATTTTGGAATATTTGTGATTTTTGGGAAGAAAAACCAACACCGAGACGGTGCCAGAGGGGGCCACGAGACAGGGGGCGCGCCCTAGACTCTCGTGGTCACCCCGTAAGGCGGTTGATGCTCTTCTTTTGCCGCAAGAAAGCTAATTTTATGAGAAAAATCTAGGCGAAAGATTCACCCCCAATCGGAGTTACGGATCTCCCGATATAAAAGAAACGGTGAAGGGGCAGAATCTAAGAACTTAAAAACAGAGAGAGGCAGAGAGATAGATCCAATCTCGGAGGGTCTCTCTCCCTCCCATGCCGTGGGAGCCAAGGACCAGAGGGGAAACCCTTCTCCAATCTAGGGAGAAGGTCAAGGAAGAAGAAGAAGAAGGGGGGCTCTCTCCCCCTTGCTTCCGGGGGCGCCAGAACGCTGCTGGGGGCCATCATCATCACCACAATCTTCACCAACACCTCCGCCATCTTCACCAACATCTCCATCACCTTGCCCCATCTATATTCAGCGGTCCACTCTCCTGCAACCCGCTGTACTCTCTACTTAAACATGGTGCTTTATGCTTCATATTATTATCCAATGATGTGTTGTCATCCTATGATGTCTGAGTAGATTTACGTTGTCCTATCGGTGATTGATGAATTGCTATGATTGGTTTAATTTGCTTGTGCTTACATTGCTATCCTATTGTTCCCTCAGTTTCGCGCAAGCGTGAGGGATTCCCGCTGTAGGGTGTTGCAATATGTTTATGATTCGCTTATAGTGGGTTGCTAGAGTGACAGAAGCTTAAACCCGAGTAAGGGGATTGTGGCGTATGGGATAAAGGGGACTTGATGCTTTAATGCTATGGTTGGGTTTTACCTTAATGATCTTTAGTAGTTGCGGATGCTTGCTAGAGTTCCAATCATAAGTGCATATGATCCAAGAAGAGAGAGTATGTTAGCTTATGCCTCTCCCACATAAAACTTGCTATCGGTCTAGTAAAGTAGTCAATTGCTTAGGGATAATTCCACAACTCCTACCATCACTTTTCCACACTCGCTATATTTACTTTATTGCTTCTTTATCTAAACAGCCCCTACTTTTTATTTATGTGCTCTTTATTATCTTGCAAACCTATCCTATCACACCTACAAAGTACTTCTAGTTTCATACTTGTTCTAGGTAAAGCGAACACTAAGCGTGCGTAGAGTCGTATCAGTGGCAGATAGGACTTGAGAGGATATTTGTTCTACCTTTAGCTCCTCGTTGGGTTCGACACTCTTACTTATCAAAAGAGACTACAATTATCCCCTATACTTGTGGGTTATCAAGACCTTTTTCTCGCGCCATTGCCGGGGACTCATAGCGTGGGGTGAATATTCTCGTGTGTGCTTGTTTGCTTTATCACTAAGTAATTTTTATTTGTTGTTCTTAGTTGTTCTCTATCTTTAGTTATGGATATGGAACACGAAATACCAAAAACATTAGATGTACTTGCTGCTCATGGAGATGGGGAACCTCCTAAAACCCTCGATGCTCGTTATGTGAAAGAAATTATGTACTACTTTGATGATCCTGAGAAAGCCCCATTCAATTATGTTATGGGAGACACGTTGGATCAACGTGAATACTTTAGGGATTATCGCTTGACACAAAAAGGGAAACTATTATGGGATCAAATTTATATGTTGTATTGGTATGCTAGGCAACTATGCTTGAGATATGATTATACTTGTTTCTGTAGGATGAAGTCTCCACACCTTCCCTTTTCATGTGAATTTAATGATAATAAAACCTTGGCTTCTTATGCTAATGGTATATATGATTACTATGATGTGGAACAAATAGAAGAATTTGTTGCTTTTATAGGAGCTTATGAGATTGAATCTATGTTTAAAGAGTTTGAAGATTTTGATGATTCAGTTTATAGACCTAAAATTTTTGCTATACTTAGATATTGCTATAAAAATTATGAATAAAATTACAATATTGATGCATTTATTGAGAAAGTCTCCGTTGTCCAAGAAGAGACTAATATTTTGCAGGAAGCTATGGAAGAAGAAATTGATGAAACTGTGAGCTCATTGGATGAAAAAGATGATGAGGAGAGCGAAGAACAAAAGGAGGAAGAGCGGATTAGCTACCCGTGGCCACCTTCTAATGAGAGTAACTCTTCAACTCATACATTGTTTAATTCCCCTTCGTGCTTACCAAAGGATGATTGCTATGATGATTGTTATGATCCCGTTGATCTCTTGAAATATCCCTTTTTGATGATGCTGGCTATACTTGTGGCCAAGATGCCAATATGAATTATGCTTATGGAGATGAAGTTGCTATAGTTCCTTATGTTAAACATGAAATTGTTGCTATTGCACCCATGCATGATAGTCCTATTATCTTTTTAAATTCTCTCGACTACACTATATCGGAGAAGTTTGTGCTTATTAAGGATTATATTGATGGGTTGACTTTTATTACTACACATGATGATTTTGATAGATATAATATGCATGTGCTTGCTACTCCTACTTGCAATTATTATGAGAGAGGAACTATATCTCCACCTCGCTATGTTTCCAATATGATAAAATTGCAAGAAACTGTTTAAAGTATGCATTGGCCTTTACTATGTGTGCATGAATTGTTCTTTTATGACATGCCGATGCATAGGAAGAGAGTTAGACTTCATTGTTGCTTGATTTATGTTACTTTGTGCTCACTATTAAATTACAAATCATTGTTAGTTAAAATTGGCTTTGATATACCTTGGGATCCGGGTGGATTCATTACTTGAGCACTATATGCCTAGCTTAATGGTTTTAAACAAAGCGCTACCAGGGAGACAACCCGGAAGTTTTAGAGAGTCATTTATTTCTGTTGAGTCTTTCATATAGTCTAAAAATAAAAGAAATAAAGAGGGGAACCCAAAAACTTTTCAAAAAGGAAAGTGAAAGTGAGAGAGACAAGCATTGTTGAAGTGGGAGAGCTCCTTGAACTTTGTTCATGCTCACAAAAACTTTATGAATATTAATTACAGAAACTTTTCATCAAAAATAATTATCCCCTTGTACAATTCCATTGTATTATAAAAATAATGTGCCAAGGTTTGCCTTTAAGATGTTTACAATGCTTGTTGGTTTGTACGGTGCAGGACAGAAACTTTGATTGTAGTGCGCGATTTTACATTTTTTACGAGAACCTCAAATAGTTCTGATTCTTCTTGCAGTGTCTTTAAGTACGAATTTTTTATTTTTCATATTTTTTGTAGAATTTTTGGGATAACATGAGTATGGTGAATGTTCAGATTGCTACAAACTGTTCTGTTTTTGACAGATTCTGTTTTTGATGCATAGTTTACTCATTTTGATGAAACTATCAGTTTCTATCAGTGGATTAAGCCATGAAAAAGTTATATTACAGTAGACACAATGCAAAAACAAAATATGAATTGTTTTGCTACAGTACTTATAGTAGTGATTTGCTTTATTATACTAACGGATCTTACCGAGTTTTCTGTTGAAGTTTTGTGTGGATGAAATGTTTGATCGAGGAGGTATCAATATGAGTAAAAGGAAGAGAGGCAAGAGCTCAAGCTTGGGGATGCCCCGGAAGGCATCCCCTCTTTCTTCAACAAGTATCGGTATGTTTTCGGATTCGTTTCATTCATGCGATATGCGCAAGTCTTGGAGCGTCTTTTGCATTTAGTTTTCACTTTTCTTTTATGCACCATGCTGGTATGAGATAGTCCATGCTTGATTTATAGAATGCTCATTGCACTTCACTTAAATCTTTTTAGTATGGCTTTGTAGAATCCTTCACGTGCTTCACTTATATCATTTGAAGTTTGGATTGCCTGTTTCTCTTCACATAGAAAACCTCCATTTGTAGAATGCTCTTTTGCTTCACTTATACTTGTTATAGCATGGGCACATCTTTTGTAGAAAGATTTAAACTCTGTTGCTTCACTTATATCTATTTAGAGAGATGACAGGAATTGGTCATTCACATGGTTAGTCATAAAATCCTACATAAAACTTGTAGATCGCTGAATATGATATGTTTGATTCGTTGCAATAGTTTTGTGATATAGAGATGATAATATGTGGGAGGTTCTAGTAGATGGTTGTGTTTAGTAAGGATATTGGTGTTAAGGTTTGTGATTCCCGTAGCATGCACGTATTTTAAAAGTTGTGTGACAAATTTGTTGCATGGGGTGCTCTTTTAATTGTCTTCCTTATTTGTGGAGGTCGGGATCGCGCGATGGTTAACTCCTACCAACCCTTCTCCTAGGAGCATGCGTAGTAGTACTTTGCTTCGAGGGCAAGTGGACTTTTGCAATAAGTATATGAGTTCTTTATGACTAATGTGAGTCCATGGATTATACGCACTCTTACCTATCCGCAATTTGCTAGCCTCTACGGTATCGTGCATTGCCCTTTCTCACCTCGAGAGTTGGTGCAAACTTCGCTGGTGCATCCAAACCCTGTGATACGATACGCTCTATCACACATAAGCCTCCTTATATCTTCCTCAAAACAGCCACCATACCTACCTATCATGGCATTTCCATAGCCATTCCGAGATATATTGCCATGCAACTTCCATCATCATCATATACATGACTTGAGCATTCATTGTCATATTGCCTTGCATGATCGTAAGATAGCTAGCATGATGTTTTCATGGCTTGTCCGTTTATTTGATGTCACTGCTATGCTAGATCATTGCACATCCCGGTACATCGCCGGAGGCATTCATATAGAGTCATATCTTTGTTCTAGTATCGAGTTGTAATATTGAGTTGTAAGTAAATAAAAGTGTGATGATCATCATTATTAGAGCATTGCCCCAGTGAGGAAAGGATGATGGAGATTATGATTCCCCCACAAGTCAGGATGAGACTCCGGACTTTATGAAAAATAAAAGAGGCCAAAGAAGCCCAAATAAAAAAAGGCCAAAGAAGCCCACCAAAAAATAAAAAAAAACAGAAAAAATGAGAGAAAAAGAGAGAAGGGGCAATGTTACTATCCTTTTACCACACTTGTGCTCCAAAGTAGCACCATGTTCTTCATAGAGAGAGTCTCCTATGCTTTCACCTTCATATACTAGTGGGAATTTTTCATTATAGAACCTGGCTTGTATATTTCGATGATGGGCTTCCTCAAATGCCCGAGGTCTTCATGAGCAAGCAAGTTGGATGCACACCCACTTAGTTTTCAGCTTGAGCTTTCATACACTTACAGCTCTTAGTGCATCTGTTGCATGGCAATCCCTACTCCTCGCATTGACATCAATTGATGGGCATCTCCATAGCCCGTTGATTAGCCGCGTCGATGTGAGACTTTCTCCCTTTTTGTCTTCTCCACATAAACCTCCACCATCATATTCTATTCCACCTATAGTGCTATATCCATGGCTTGCGCTCATGTATTGCGTGAGGGTTGAAAAAGCTGAAGCGTGTTAAAAAGTATGAACCAATTGCTTGGCTGAAACCGGGGTTGTGCATGATGGGAGTATTTTTTGTGATGAAAATGAAGCATGGCCTAACTATATGATTTTGTGGGGATAGCGTTCTTTAGCATTGATTTTTTGAAAGACATGATTGTTTGTTGGGATGCCCTAAGTATTATTGTTTTTATGTCAAATGATAGAATATTGCCTTGAATCACTCGTGTCTTAATATTCATGCCATGATTAGATACATGATCAAGATTATGCTAGGTAGCATTCCACATTGAAAATTATATTTTTTATCATTTACCTACTCGAGGACGAGCAGGAATTAAGCTTGGGGATGTTGATACGTCTCCGTCGTATCTATAATTTTTTATTGTTCCATGCCAATATTCTACAACTTTCATATACTTTTGGCAACTTTTTATATTATTTTTGGGACTAACATATTGATCCAGTGCCCAGTGCCAGTTCCTGTTTGTTGCATGTTTTATGTTTTGCAGAAACCCAATATCAAACGAAGTCCAGATGGGATAAAAATGGACTGAGAATTATTTTGCAATATTTGTGATTTTTGGGAAGAAAACCCAACGCGAGACGGTGCCCGAGGGGGCCACGAGACAGGGGGCGCCCCAGGGGCAGGCGCGCCCTGGACTCTCGTGGGCACCCAGTAAGGCGGTTGACGCTCTTCTTTTGCCGCAAGAAAGCTAATTTTATGAGAAAAATCTGGGCGAAAGATTCACCCCAATCGGAGTTATGGATCTCCCGGTATAAAAGAAATGGTGAAGGGGCAAAATCTGAGAACGCAGAAACAGAGAGAGACAGAGAGATAGATCCAATCTCGGAGGGGCTCTCGCCCCTCCCATGCCATGGGAGCCAAGGACCAGAGGGGAAACCCTTCTCCCATCTAGGAAGAAGGTCAAGGAAGAAGAAGAAGAAGGGGGGATCTCTCCCCCTTGCTTCTGGGGGCGCCGGAACGCCGCTGGGGGCCATCATCATCACCGCGATCTTCACCAACACCTCCGCCATCTTCACCAACATCTCCATCACCTTCACCCATCTATATTCAGTGGTCCACTCTCCCGCAACCCTCTGTACCCTCTACTTAAACATGGTGCTTTATGCTTCATATTATTATCCAATGATGTGTTGCCATCTTATGATGTCTAAGTAGATTTTCATTGTCCTATCGGTGATTGATGAATTGCTATGATTGGTTTAATTTGCTTGTGCTTATGTTGCTGTCCTATTGTGCCCTCCGTGTCGTGCAAGCGTGAGGGATTCCCGCTGTAGGGTGTTGCAATATGTTCATGATTCGCCTATAGTGAGTTGCCAGAGTGACAGAAGCTTAAACCCGAGTAAGGGGATTGTGGCGTATGGGATAAAGGGGACTTGATGCTTTAATGCTATGGTTGGGTTTTACCTTAATGATCTTTTATAGTTGTGGATTCTTGCTAGAGTTCTAATCATAAGTGCATATGATCCAAGAAGAGAAAGTATGTTAGCTTATGCCTCTCCCACATAAAACTTGCTATCGGTCTAGTAAAGTAGTCAATTGCTTAGGGATAATTCCACAACTCCTACCATCACTTTTCCACACTCGCTATATTTACTTTATTGCTTCGTTATCTAAACAGCCCCTACTTTTTATTTGCGTGCTCTTTATTATCTTGGAAACCCATCCTATCAAACCTACAAAGTACTTCTAGTTTCATACTTGTTCTAGGTAAAGCAAACACTAAGCGTGCGTAGATTCGTATCAGTGGTAGATAGGACTTGAGAGGATATTTGCTCTACCTTTAGCTCCTCGTTGGGTTTGACACTCTTACTTATCAAAAGAGGCTACAATTATCCCCTATACTTGTGGGTTATCAGAACCCAGTAAAGATTAGATCGCCTCGGGCATCAGCGACGTACTCTAGGTTACCAAACCTGATCTCCTACTTACAGGCAAAGTTGTCGATTCAGTTAAGGTGACCGGTCGAATTGGCGTGTAGAACGATGTCTTCGAACGCGAAGAGCTGGCCGGGGACGAAGATGTACCCAGCACTGATGCCATTGTTTATGAGTAAGAGAGCCATCGATCCTTCGATGATCCCATAACCGAACTCTTAATGAAAGCACCAATGTCGTTGTCAAAACCGGCGGATCTCGGGTAGGGGGTCCCGAGCTGTGGATCTTGGATCAATGGGGAAACGTGAATGCAGGGGCAATTTTTACCTAGGTTAGGGCCCTCTCTAAGAGGTAAAACCTTACGTTCTGCTTGATTATATTTATGTGTATATGATGGTTACAGAGTTGATCTACCTCGAGATCAGATGAACTAAACCCTAGATGAGTAGGATGATGGTTCTTCTGCCCTCTATGGACTAAAACCTCTTGCTTATATATACACCAGGGATACCTAGGGTTACACATCACTGGTACAACGAGGTGCTATACAAACGGTTTTTAACCCCTTTCCTCGACGGCATTTTGAACCGTCGCCAATTGAGTGTGTGTGATAGAGGGGCCTTCCCACACGACCCAGAAATCGTCAGGGATAGGCCCTCCGGTCACACACGCTTGGCAAAATGAGGTCATGTGCGATGGGCAAGTGATCAAATACGATTATACATATAGTTGTGCTAAAAAAATATAATTATACAGGCCAAATCGTTTACAGTCGTAAGTACATCCCACACAGTCAGTCCCGGCTAAACGTTTACGTTTGTATGTACATTCCACATAGTCAATCCAAAGAATACATTTCCATTAGTATGTACATCCCACATAGTTAATCCAAGAAGTACGTTTCCGTTCATATATAGATCCCACACAATCACTCCAAGGAAATCGTTTTCGTTCGCAGGTACATCACACACAATTTTCCCATTAAATCTTTTGTGATAGCATTGTCATTGCAGACAATATTAACAATTTTATTGTTTGCGTTCGAATGCATCACACACGGTGCGTAGAAAAAACTGTGTGGCATAGGTTGTCCATCACACACACTTTTTATGTGGTAAACATTTGCGGTGGCCTAATGCAAATAGTTTTCAAGAGGAAGTCGTGTGTGATTGTTCATTGATTCAACATGTTTTATTCCTAGTAACTGTGTGCATTGTCTGAGGTCATCACCCACGGTGTTTTCTCAATAACTGCTTGCAATATAAAAACTCCAATTAGCAGGCTAATTGTCCTATTATTAAAAATCCATTTATTAATTGACATTTCATATTAAGCACACAATATATTTCATTTTCATATTAAGGAAGCAGGATTTCATAACTGAAATACATCAGAGTACAACATCATATAGCATCAGCACTCAGCTACCGCATTACACAACTGGACCAGCAGCAAGTTTCACATGCAACATCTATAACCTTTTGAAATTAGCATCATAGACGGTACATAGACAGATGAATCTCATTTGGAAAACTGCTGAAGCGGAAGGCGGATAATGAGCCTTCATTGATGTTGAAGATCTTTGCAACTTTAGGGCAGTGCCTATGGAGGATTGACCGTCCATCCTTCGTCCTCTTCAGGAACACTTCAATATTGAACCATGGGTGTTGTATGAATACCTTCCTCACCTCCTGACCATACAGGTGGTTTGAGAGGTAATCATCTGTGAACTGCTTTGGAAAGGCCTGAAAACAAGGATGTGCATAAATATGTTCTCTATATTGTAAATGGGGCAAAGGAATAAAAAAGCCAAGGTATAATAGTTAGTACCATCCTCTAGTGAACTGATGTCTTCTTCATTGTGTAGACAAAGATATTGTTGTATTTTGTCGCTAATTTCTTTATCCTCAAAACCTTTCTGAGTTTCTTGACTAGACTGATATTCATGGACAACTCATTTCCCCATATGCAAAAAGGGTCGAATAGTGGGTCAAAACCTCTAACAGCAGGACCTACATGTGCAAGAACAAATTGTTAAAAAACTAAATATTATAATGCTTCCTGCAATTGCACAATAATGTGCTATTAGATAAATGCCCATGCATGTGTGAACCTCGATTGTAAACCTTAGTGCTTCCCATTGTTTCCCTGCAACACATACAAGGTAGTTAGTGATCAGGTTAAGTGAGGGTTCACATGCTTTTAGTGAAATATGTTGATGAAAAATAAGCACATTACAGATTCATCAGATTAATTCGAGCCACATGGAAAACCCATTTATCCAAACCAAGCATGATTAAGAACTAGGAAATATAGCAATTGTATATGTTTCTCATGTATTGAGTGCAGCCAAATTTGATTTATTCCTCACATGCACAACAATACAAAATTCTACCCATGACAATTGGACATCGCATTGCAGAATTGAACCAAGCAGTTAACTAAACACCACAACCAATGAACCAAACATGAACTGAGCGCCACATTGCACAATATAACATACTCCTATTAGAAGATCAGACAGTCAACCAAACCAAGCATGCTTAACAACTTGGAAATATAGTAATTGTATTTGTTTCTCATGTATTTAGTACCACCAAATTCGATTTATTTCTCACATGGTATACAATAACAAAATGCACCCACAACAATTGAACATTGCATTGTAGAATTTAATCAAACAGTTAACTAAACACCACAACAGATGAACCAAACGTTAACTGAGCAACACATTGCACAATATATAACATACGAGAAGATCAGACAATTAACCAAACCAAGCATGCTTGACAACTTGGATATATAGCAATTGTATTTGTTTCTCATGTATTTTGTACAGATAAATTTGATTTATTTCTCACATGGAAGACAATACAAAATTGCACCCTGAAGAATTGAACATCACATTTGTAGAATTGAACCAAACAGTTAACTGAACACGACAACTAATTAACCAAACAACTAATAAGTGAGCACCACATTGCATGACATATAGAACCTATACACTAGAGCAACAGATTGCATGGTAAAATTAGATAGGACAATTCACTAGAATTTGTTAAGGAAAGGCAGGAGCAGCACATGCAACAGGTAAACTGAGCATACATAAATGGTGTAGCTAGCAAACTGAACATAAGTCCCTATAGTGAGCTAATAAGACAAGCTACTCCTCATCGTCAGAGATATCGATGATGATTGGCTCCTTGGACATGGAAGAGGGCAAGGCCTCCACATCGTGGGTGCCCTTGTCGTAGTGGTGAGTTGCATGAACCGCTCCGGGCACCAACCTGCTGGCTCTCGAGTCGAGGTAAGCACGGGCACACTGAGAAAACACCCCGTAGTCTTTGTCGAAGACACCGACGGTGGCCTTGAGAAAATGCCACGAACTGTCGTTTAAAGTAGCCAACCATGTCGTGTCGTCGGTGCGAGGCACCGATGATGGCCTCGACAGCGAGGTGCTCCTCGAAGATATGCGGGTCAGCACGAATGGCAGCCACCGCGACCTCATCCGGGTGCCTAGCCGCGACTTGCTTCTCTGCTGCCAAATGCTCCTTGAGCTCCTAGCTATACTCCGTGCACCATGGCTTAGGGTGGCGCTTATTTTGGGGAGGAGTCGGTGATTTGGGTGGAAGGTGTCGCGTTGGCGGTCGGGGCATGTGGGGTGTGGAAGGAGGAGGAGGATGGGGTCGGGTGTGGACTACCTGCCTGAATCGACGAGTCCAAGCAGCGTGAAGGAGGGTCGCCGGCGAGGAGGCGATGTTGCAAGCATGGAGTGAAGGTTTCAACTTCGAAAGGAAGGCGGAAACAGGGGAAATGTGGCTTTTGGTAATGGGGAGGGGGCGAGGCAGTAGATATTTGATACGTCAACATCGTATCTACTTTTCCAAACACTTTTTCCCTTGTTTTGGACACTAACTTGCATGATTTGAATGGAACTAACCCGGACTGACGCTGTTTTTAGCAAAATTGCCATGGTGTTATTTTCGTGCAAAAATAAAAGTTCTCGGAATGACCTGAAAATCCACGGAGCAACTTTTTCCGAATTAATAAAAAATACTGGCGAAAGAAATAGTGTCAGGGGGGCCACGCCCTGTCCACGAGGGTGGGGGGCACGCCCCCTCCCCCTGGGCGCGCCCCCTGCCTCATGGGCCCCCTGAATGTCCACCAACCTCAACTCCAACTCCATATATTTGCTTTCGCGGAGAAAAAATCAGAGAGAAAGTTTCATTGCGTTTTACGATATGGAGCCACCGCCAAGCCCTAATCTCTCTTGGGAGGGCTGATCTAGAGTCCGTTCGGGGCTCCGGAGAGGGGGATTCGTCGCCATCGTCATCATCAACCATCCTCCATCACCAATTTCATGATGCTCACCATAGTGCGTGAGTAATTCCATCGTAGGCTTGCTGGACGGTGATGGGTTGGATGAGATTTACCATGTAATCAAGTTAGTTTTGTTAGGGTTTGATCCCTAGTATCCACTATGTTCTGAGATTGATGTTGCTATGACTTTGCTATGCTTAATGCTTGTCACTGGGGCCCGAGTGCCATGATTTTAGATCTGAACCTATTATGTTTTCATGAATATATGTAAGTTCTTGATCCTATCTTGCAAGTCTATAGTCACCTATTATGTGTTATGATCCGACAACCCCGAAGTGACAATAATCGGGATACTTCTAGGTGATGACCGTAGTTGAGGAGTTCATGTATTCACTATGTTTTAATGCTTTGGTCCGGTACTCTATTAAAAGTAGGCCTTAATATCCCTTAGTTTCCACTAGGACCCCGCTGCCACGGGAGGGTAGGACAAAAGATGTCATGCAAGTTCTTTTCCATAAGCATGTATGACTATATTCGGAATGCATGCCTACATTACATTGATGAACTGGAGCTAGTTCTGTGTCACCCTATGTTATAACTATTACATGAGGAATCTCATCCGACATAATTATCCATCACTGATCCAATGCCTACAAGCTTTTCACATATTGTGCTTTGCTTATTTACTTTACCGCTGCTACTGTTACAATTACTACAAAACTGCTATTATTACTTTTGCCACTGTTACCGTTACTATCATACTACTTTGCTACTAAATACTTTGCTGCAGATACTAAGTTATCCAGGTGTGGTTGAATTGAGAACTCAACTGCTAATACTTGAGAATATTCTTTGGCTCCCCTTGTGTCGAATCAATAAATTTGGGTTGAATACTCTACCCTCGAAAACTATTGTGATCCCCTATACTTGTGGGTTATCAAGACTATTTTCTGGCGTCGTTGCGGGGGAGCATAGCTCTATTCTTTGAGTCACTTGGGATTTATATCTGCTGATCACTATGAGGAACTTGAAAGACGAAGGAACTAAGATTTTTTCCTCAACTACGAGGGGACGTAAGGAACTGCCATCTAGCTCTGCACTAGATTCTCCTTCTGTTATGAGTAAGCTTGCCACACCTAAACCTGCTTCTGCTATTAATTCTTATATGTCGCATGTTATTGATGATGCCACTTCTACTATGCATGATACTTATGATGAAACTACTTCTATGCTTGATACTATTGTGCCATTAGGTGAATTTCTTGATGAACAACTTGCTAGGGCTAGAGAGAATGAAATTATTGAAAATGAAATTATTGAAGATAGTGATGATGAAGGTTCTCCCCCTAAGTATGAATTGCCTGTTGTTCCTGAGGGTTATGTTATGGATGAAGAAACTGCTAGAGATTTTCTTGCTTGCAATGATAGATCTCATCTTAAGAAATTACTAGTTAAACTTAAACAGAAATCTCTAAATGCTAGAATTAAATGTGACCTGCTTTTGCTACTTCACCTATCTTTGTTACTAATAAGGATTATGAATTCTCTATCGATCCTGAGATAATTATTTTGGTTGGATCTGATCCTTTTTATGGCAATGAATCTGAAACTGTTGTGGCACATCTTACTAAGTTAAATGATATAGCCACCCTGTTCACTAATGATGACAAGTCCCGCTATTATTATATCCTTAAGATATTTCCATTCTCATTAAACGGTGATGCTAAAACTTGGTTTAATTCTCTTGATCCTGGTTGTGTGCATAGTCCCCAGGATATGATTTATTACTTCTCTGCTAAATATTTCCCTGCTCATAAGAAACAAGCTGCCTTGAGGGAAATATATATATTTGTGCAAATTGAAGAAGAGAGTCTCCCACAAGCTTGGGGGAGGCTTCTCCGGTTACTTAATGCTTTGCCTGATCATCCTCTTAAGAAAAATGAAATACTTGATATCTTTTATAATGGACTAACCGATGCTTCCAAGGACCACTTGGATAGTTGTGTTGGTTGTGTTTTCAAGGAAAGAACAGTCGATCAAGCTGAATTGCTATTGAATAATATGTTGACTAATGAAAATAATTGGACTCTTCCTGAACCAATTCCTGAGCCAACTCCCGAGCCAACTCCTAAACCAATTCTGAAGAAGAGGGGAGTCCTATTTCTCAGTCCTGAAGATATGCAAGAGGCAAAGAAATCTATGAAAGAAAAAGGTATTAAAGCTGAAGATGTTAAGAATTTACCTCCTGTTGAAGAAATAGTCTTAATATACCACTTATTGAGGAAACACATGGTCTTGATAACCCAACACAGGTAGTAAAGGTAAATTCTCTCTATAGATATGATAAAGTTGAAATCCAGTCTACTAAGTTTCCTAGCCAATGTTTGGATGAATTTGATGACTTTATGGCTAGACAAGAAAATTTCAATGCTTATGTTGGTAGAGAATTAAAGAGTAATGGTTACATGATTGGACGCTTGAGTGATTATATGGCTAGAGTTAAAGGTGAACTTAAACTCATTATTAAATATGCTTCTATGGTTACCACTCAAGTAGAACAAGTACTTAAAGCTCAAAGTGATTTGCTCGATGAATTAAATAATAAACATGATTTTGTTGTTAGAGTGGCTACTAGAACTGGTAAAATGACTCAGGAACCTTTGTATCCTGAAGGCCACCCTAAGAGAATTGAGCAAGATTCTCAAAGAAATAATTTACATGCACCTAGTCCTTCTAAAAAGAAGAAAAAGAAAAATGATAGGACTTTGCATGCTTCTAGTGGACCTGCTGTAGACACACCTGAGAATCCCAATGATATTTCTATTTCTGATGCTGAAACACAATCTGGTGATGAACATGAACCTAATGATAATGTTAATGGTAATGTTCATGTTGATGCTCAACCTAGCAATAATAATGATGTAGAAATTGAACCTGTTGTTGATCTTGATAACCCACAATCAAAGAATCAACGTTATGATAAGAGAGACTTTGTTGCAAGGAAGCACGGTAAAGAAAGAGAACCATGGGTTTAAAAACCCATGCCTTTTCCTCCTAAGCCATCCAAGAAAAAGGATGATGAGGATTTTGAGCGCTTTGCTGAAATGATTAGACCTATCTTCTTACGTATGCGCTTAACTGATATGCTTAAAGTAAATCCTTATGCTAAATATATGAAGGATATCATTACAAATAAAAGAAAGATACCGGAAGCTGAAATTTCCACCATGCTTGCTAATTACACTTTTAAAGGTGGAATACCTAAGAAACTTGGAGATCCAGGAGTACCAACTATAACATGCTCCATTAAAAGAAACTATGTTAAAACTGCTTTATGTGATCTTGGAGCCGGTGTTAGTGTTATGCCTCTCTCTTTGTATCGTAGACTTGAATTGAATAAGTTGACACCTACTGAAATATCTTTGCAAATGGTTGATAAATCAACTGGTATACCTGTCGATATTTATGAGGATGTGCCTGTTGTGGTTGCAAACATCACTATCTTAATGGACTTTGTTATTCTTGATATTCCCGAGGACGATAATATATCGATTATCCTTGGTAGACCCTTCTTGAACACTGCAGTGGCTATTATTGATTGCAACAAAGGCAATGTCACTTTTCATGTTAATGGTAATGAGCATACGGTACACTTTCCGAAGAAACAACCTCAAGTTCAAAGTATCAATTCTATTGGAAAAATTCCAACTATCATTATTGGAGGTTTTGAATTTTCTCTTCCTACTGTCAAGAAGAAATATGATATTCTTATTATTGGGGATGTTCATATCCCCGTTGAGGTAAACTAGTGTTATTCGAAATTTCTCCAGTTCCATGTTATTCGGAATGAGTTTGTTAACAAGACTTGATCAACCTTGTTAGTGGATTCCTTTTGATGATCATGAGATGGATGAAGTTAGAAGGCACAACCTTCTGTACCCTATTTTTACTTTCTGTTATTTAGAATAAATAAAGCAAAAATAGTGTTTTCTATCTGTTTTCTGAATTATCCATGCAATAAAAAAATACCCGAAAATAGAAGTTCTCCAAATGCCCTACCAAATTAGTATGATTTTTCTGGAATATTTGAGAATATTTGGCACTGAGAACACAGCAGGGGGAGCTGGCACCTGGCCACAAGGGTCCAGGGCGCGCCCCCTGCCTCGTGGGCCCACGGTGGCCCCCCTCCACTTATTCCTACACCCACACACTTCATCTTCCTCCCAAAAAAATCACCATCTAGCTCAAGCACGAGTTCTAGCTCACTTTGCTGCCATTTTCGATCTCCTTGCTCAAAGCTCCATTCACAAAACTCCTTTGGGGGATTGTTCTTTGGTATGTGACTCCTCCAATGGTCCAATTAGTTTTTGTTCTAGTGCTTTATTCATTGCAAATTTTTGCTGCCTAGGTGACCCTGTTCTTGAGCTTGCATGTCAAATTATGAGGTCCCAAGTAATTCTAATGCATGATATAGGCTCTAGGCACTTGTGGGAGTAGTTGATATCAGTTTTGTTGAGTTTGATTCACTTTTATTTTGAGTTACTAAAAATTTCAGAAATTTTTAGAAAATGATTAAGAGATTTTTGAGGGGCTCTTCTAGCCAAGGCTCCAAGGATAAACAAGCTAAGAAGAAAGAAAAGGCCAAGTATAATCTTCCTCGCGTGGCGGAAGTACGGCCATGTGAATGGCCTTGTGATGATTTCTTGAGAGCAGACGGGATTTATGAAGACTTTTATTCTATGGCTGATAATGCGGGCCTCATCGACTTCCTCCACGACCGGATCGAACAGTATCTCTTACTCACCAATACTTTCGTGCAAAACTTCTACTATTATCCTAAGAATTCACCTCCTTCAGTAGCTTTCCATTTATATGATGTGGCTAGGGAGATGTCATTACGTGATTTTTGTGCGGTCTGCAGAATACCCTTCGAGGGCAGCTTAGAGGAACCACATCATAAAGATGTGGATGGTTTTATTGGTACTATTACTGTAGGGGAATCGAGGAAGGTTTCCGATGCAAGAACTACTAGCATACATTTTCCTATGTTACGCTACTTTGCAATATTTGCAAGTCGATGCTTAATTGGTCGCGGAAACTATGGAAACCTCAGTGTTCCTGATATTATTATTTTGTTCCATGCTTTATTTCGTGACAATTCTGTTAGTATGGGTGCTATTATTGCTAAACGGTTAAGTCTGAACCGTACAAAGGGCCCCATCTTTGGAGGTATCTATGTTGCGCGCCTTGCTAAACATTTTGAGATACCTATTAGGCATTATGAGAAAGAGGAAAAACTATTGCCCCCTACTTTTCTAGATTATAGGAGCATGGTAGAACATGAGTTTATTCTTAACAATGATGATAAGATGCTTCTGTATAATTTGAGATTTAATAAGAAACACAATGAGATTATTATCTTGCCAGCGCCCTCTTTGTTTGATTTAACTGCAGGCCCTTATCTTGTCTTACCGGAGGCCGTCTACGTGCTCTGTGGCCAGACATCCACTCCAGAGCCTGAGCCGAAACCACCACTTGACCCTTATCGTCCATCATCCTATCAGTGGGACCCAGAGGAGATCACCAGTCAGTGGTAGTACAATGACACTCCTCAGTACACCGGGGAGAGTAGCCGCGATCCATGGGCATAGATCAACTTAGGCCAAAAGCCTAAGCTTGGGGGAGTACGTATTTCTCACCTACATTACATTCATGTTCACACACTCATTCTAGGTTGTCAGTGCTCATACTTTTTCATTGTACTATCCATGCTAGTTTAATTTCTTTTTCTAGCTTTCTTCTTGTGTGTTTGATAAACCTTAAGAAAAACCAAAAAAATAGTTAGTTTAATTTCCATGCTTGTAGTAGTAATTAAAAGAAAACCCAAAAATATTTCTCGTTCTTCTTTTGCTTGTTGGGAGCTTTCCCGTGTAAATACTTTTATTTCTTTTCTTTCCTTTGGGGGTCGAGAGGAGAAGACCATAATGAAAATGTTTAGTGGCTCTCATGTGCAATTGTTGATTTAACCAAGAGCCCATATTACCTTGTCTTATCCCTTGAATTGAATGCTTCCAGATTCCAGCTTAGTCCAATGCACGTGCACTATTATTATTATCCACACCGTTCAGTCCTGCAAGTGAAAGGCAATAATGATGATATATGATGGACTAATTGAGATGAGAGAAGCTGGTATGAACTCGACCTCTCTTGTTTTTGTAAATATGATTAGTTCATCGTTCCTGATTCAGCCTATTATGAATAAACATGTTTGAAATGACGATTAGAGATTATAGTTGCTTATGCCATGCTTAATTAGCTAGGAGTTTATAATGGTTTACCTTGCGCGCCAACATGCTATTAAAATGGTTGTGATGTGGTATCCTCCTTTGAATGGTTTGAGTGACTCGACTTGGCACATGTTCACGCATGTAGTTGAAACAAAATCAACATAGCCTTCACGATATTTAAGTTCATGGTGGATTATATCCTACTCATGCTTGCACTCGGTGTTGATTAATTTTAATGCATGTTCATGATTGTTGTCGCTCTCTCAGTTGGTCGCTTCCCAGTCTTTTGCTAGCCTTCACCTGTACTAAGCGGGAATACTGCTTGTGCATCCAAACTCCATAAAACCCAAAGTTATTCCATATGAGTCCACCATACCTTCCTATATGCAGTATCTACCTGCCGTTCCAAGTAAATTTGTATGTGCCAAACTCCAAACCTTCAAATGAAATTCTGTTTTGTATGCTCGAGCAGCTCATGTATCAACTAGGGATGTCTGTATCTTCCATGCTAGGTGTGTTATTCTCAAGGGGAGTGGACTCCGCTCCTCATTCACGAGAAAATGGCTGGTAACCGGGATGCCCAGTCCCATGCCCAAATCAAATCAAAAATAATTAAACAAAACTCCCCCAGTTGCTAGTTGGACGCACCCGTTGTTTCGGGCAAGCCATGGATTGATGCTTTTTGGTGGTGGGGGAGTATAAACTTTACCATTCTGTTTGGGAACCGCCTATAATGTGTGTAGCATGGAAGATATCGAGATCTATAGTTGTTATGTTGACAGTGAAAGTATACCGCTCAAAATGTTATTCATCTCTATTTCAAAATCGAGCTCTGGCACCTCTACAAATCCCTGCTTCCCTCTGCGAAGGGCCTATCTATTTACTTTTATGTTGAGTCATCACCCTCTTATTAAAAAGCACCCGCTGGAGAGCACCGCTGTCATTTGCATGCATTACTATTAGTTTATATTGGGTATGACTATGACTGGATCTCTTTTACCATGAATTAAAATGTTTAGTCAGTCCTTGATCTTTAAAGGTGCTCTGCATTTATGTTTTTCGGTCTCAGAAAAGGGCTAGCGAGATACCATCTTGTCATATCATATTATGATTGTTTTGAGAAAGTGTTGTCATCCGAGTTTTATTATTATTGCTCGCTAGTTGATTATGCCATTGATATGAGTAAACATGAGACCTAAGTGTTATTGTGAATATGGTTAGTCATAATCTTTGTTGAAAACTTGAATGCTGGCTTTACATATTTACAACAACAAGAGCAAACAGAGTTTGTAAAAGTTTTTCTTTATCACTTTCAGTTTGTCAACTGAACTGCTTGACGACAAGCAAATGTTTAAGCTTGGGGGAGTTTATACGTCTCCGTCGTATCTACTTTTCCGAACACTTTTGCCTTTGTTTTGGACTCTAACTTGCATGATTTGAATGTAACTAACCCGGACTGACGCTGTTTTCAGCAGAATTGCCATGGTGTTATTTTCATGCAGAAATAAAAGTTCTCAGAATGACCTAAAAATCCACGGAGCAACTTTTCAGAATTAATAAAAAATATTGGCGAAAGAAATAGCGTCAGGGGGCCCACACTCTGTCCACGAGGGTGGGGGTGCGCCCCCTCCCCCTGGGCATGCCCCCCTACCTCGTGGGCCCCCTGAACGTCCACCGACCTCAACTCCAACTCCATATATTTGCTTTCACGGAGAAAAAATCAGAGAGAAAGTTTCATCGCGTTTTACGATACGGAGCCGCCGCCAAGCCCTAATCTCTCTCGGAAGGGCTGATCTGGAGTCCGTTCGGGGCTCCGGAGAGGGGGATTCGTCACCGTCGTCATCATCAACCATCCTCCATCACCATTTTCATGATGCTCACCATCGTGCGTGAGTAATTCCATCGTAGGCTTGCTGGATGGTGATGGGTTGGATGAGATTTACCATGTAATCAAGTTAGTTTTGTTAGGGTTTGATCCCTAGTATCCCCTATGTTCTGAGATTGATGTTGCTATGGCTTTTCTATGCTTAATGCTTGTCACTAGGGCCCGAGTGCCATGATTTCAGATCTGAACCTATTATGTTTTCATGTATATATGTGAGTTCTTGATCCTATCTTGCAAGTCTATAGTCACCTATTATGTGTTATGATCCAACAACCCTGAAGTGACAATAATCGGGATACTTCTCGGTGATGACCATAGTTTGAGGAGTTCATGTATTCACTATGTGTTAATGCTTTGGTCTGGTACTCTATTAAAAGGAGGCCTTAATATCCCTTAGTTTCCACTAGGACCCCGCTGCCACGGGAGGGTAGGACAAAAGATGTCATGCAAGTTCTTTTCCATAAGCATGTATGACTATATTTGGAATACATGCCTACATTACATTCATGAACAGGAGCTAGTTCTGTGTCACCCTATGTTATAACTATTACATGAGGAATCGCATCCGACATAATTATCCATCACTGATCCAATGCCTACGAGCTTTTCACATATTGTGCTTTGCTTATTTACTTTACCGCTGCTACTGTTACAATTACTACAAAACTGCTACTGTTACTTTTGCCACTGTTACCATTACTATCATACTACTTTGCTACTAAATACATTGCTGCAGATACTAAGTTATCCAGGTGTGGTTGAATTGACAACTCAACTACTAATACTTGAGAATATTCTTTGGCTCCCCTTGTGTCGAATCAATAAATTTGGGTTGAATATTCTACCCTCAAAAACTGTTGCAATCCCCTATACTTGTGGGTTATCAATATTTCCGCGAAAGCTGAAAATTTTGGATCAGTGCAGCAAAAAAATGGCGCGCAAAGTGTCATAAAAATGGTCCCTTATTCAGCACTCTGTATGATATGTGAACATCACAAACGATTATTATAGCTTACCCCGTGTGTGATGAGTTTGAACGTGCAAATTTTGGTCCGAATTTCCCTGGTAACAGTGGTCATCCACGTCATTGCATAATTTGGGTACACAAAGGAGACTACAACACACCCACACTTCTTAATCGATCAAGTTCAGCAATTAAACAGAGCTAGCTAACCTAAACATTACTCTAACAAATTAAATACCGGCACTCTTAATTAAACAAAACAAAATAGTACTACTTCGGCTGGTTCTCGTCGATCTCCGCCGCCTCCTCTGTGTCCAGCTCGCGCCTGACGATGTCGTGGGGAAGGGGCTCCATGGCATCCATCGCACCATACTCGGAAAGCATCTCGTCATCCATGTCTTCCATCTCTTTGGAAAAGGCCGCCACAAGCTGGGCGTGGGCGGCCGCGATTTGGGCTTGGACGGGCTCCGTCGTGGCAAGGTACGCCACGGAGGAACGGATGACTGCTCGAGCGCCCTCGGCGATTGCCAATTCTTCGGCCATGGGTTGCTGACCATTGTCGGAAAAGCTTCGTTCGATTTGTGCAGTGACTGCCAGGAGCTGGGCGTGGGCGGCCTCGACATGGTCGTGGGAGGCCTCCATCAGGGCTAACACCGCCGCTGTGGAACAGACAACTGTTGTGCCGCTCTCGCCAGTTGCTATCCCTCAGTCAGATGTTGCTGCCGCCACCTGAGAAACAACAGCGGCCGTTTGGGCTGCCTTGGCCACCCGATCGCAGTTTGCGGTCACGATCACGCAGCTTGTTAGCACATGCATTGCAGCTGCGGCCAGGCTCTCGCCGGAGTGGGCCGCCTAAGTTGCCCTCACGACACGCGTCAATGTCCCCATGTTTCATAGGCGACGAGTGAACAATGAAACGATATTTGAGGAGTGAACTGGTGTGCTTGACACATCGGCTATGGACTGTAGCCGACGCACCTTCTTGTGTAAGCCATATGCGTACTATACTCCGACGGTGCTCCAAGATATTTTTGTACTGCATCTCACACGGTTGGTGATAATAAACTTGTTGGATTATGGGTTCCGCAAACCCTTGAGAGGTTCGAACTCTGGGGTGCGTGCGAAGATCTCACTCTCCTCAGTCTGCCGACTCGCTAATCTCATAGCCTAACGTGCCGAGCTCAAAGGGAACGGGACACAGCAGTTTACCCAGGTTCGGGCCACCTTGCGGTGTAAAACCCTACTCCTGCTTTGTGGTGGATTTGCCTCGAGGGGCTGAGGAAGAACTAGTACAGTGGAGAACAACCTCAGGAAGCGTGTTCTTGGGCTCAAGTGAGCTGGTGAGCTGGTGAGGGGTGGAATGGATCCAATATCTCTCCTTGGTGGTGGCTAGGTCCTATTTATAAAGGCCTTGGTCCTCTTCCCGAATGGAGGCGGGAAGGGATCCCACAACGGCCAAATTTGGAGGTAGACAACAAGTACATCTTGTCCTGACTAAAGTGGTCTTCGCCTGCAAAAGCCTCTGGTCGTGACGCCATGGTGGGCTCGGTCAAGACCTCCGTCCTACCGCCCTGGCGGTCTTGGTCTTGTTGCACAGGAATGGAAACCTTTGGCTACTTCCTCGGGACTTCGCGCCTGCTACTTGCCTCCTTTGCACCAAAGAGGAAACTGGTACTCTGCGCTCGCTGGCGCCCACCTGGCCTCTATCGTCATGGATCACGTCACCCAAACCTCGAGAGGTGAAGCTTGCATAGAAATCTCCGCTCCTTAGGAGCCATCCTGAGGAGGCTGATCCCTTTGGAGGTCTTGGTGTTGTCCGCCTCGCGAGGGTCTTGGGTTTTTGATGTCAAAACTGGGTCATACCAAGCCGTTGGTGGAGCCACGCCGCGGGCCGCAGATAGGCAAGTCTGGGTACCACCATATCCTGAATGCTGACAGTAGCCCCCGTGCCCAAGGTGCGCTCAGACTTGGCTTCTAGGCGAAGCCAAATGGCAAGTGCGGAGCGCCGCGGGCCCCAACCGCCTGCGGCCTTGGGCGACGCGTGGTGATTCATGGGACGTGGGCGTCTCCACTTCCCCATGCTGCCTCGGAAACTGCCTGACTTGATGAGTCGATGCTACATGCAGAGAAGACATCATTGCACGGGATCGTGGAGGCCGGCGATTGGCCTCCCTCCGACTATAAATGAGGGGAGGGGCAAAGCCCCCCTCGCCCATCTCTATCTTCATCTTCTTGCTGCTTGTTCCTTCCTCTTCTCCACCTTGCCGTAGTTGCGAGGCTCATGGCGCCGGCGAGGAGGTTCATGGCCGCTGATAAAGGGGAGGCCCCTAAGGAGGAGCCAGCTTCGCCACCGCCCAAGAGGGGCCGCGGCCGTCCCGCAAGCATGCCGCGACACAGGCGGCGGCCTCCAGGGGGCGCAGGCGCGCTTCTCCAAGAGTTGGCGTCTCCCATGGCATCCGGGGGGGCCACCGGCCATAGGGCAGCCCCTATGACGATGAGCGCCATGGTCGCCGTCCTCCTCGATCGCGCTTCCCCTCGATTGACGTACTCTTGGAGTTCGTCGTGTGGTCGGAGAAGCCCGTCGGCTCCTTGCTCCGGCTTCCACGCTTCTTCACTGGCAAGCTGTCAGCCACGGGGCTCTATGGCCTCTGGCTGTAGGATGACGGCTGCTGCAGTAGGGCCTCGTGGGTTGTGATTGAGGTTACTTTTGCAGGCAGCGTGGTCTTGGCCAGCGGCTGGCAGGCGATTGCCCGCGCGCGAGGCCTGAGCGGGAGGTGCACCCTCCACTTCAAGTATGATGGCCTTGCGACCCTCTTCGTGAGGGTGTTCAGGGAAGATGGCCACCGTGCGGGGTGCTTCCCAGAAGACGGCAGTGGTGAAAATGAGCTTGGCCTTGATGTCGGCGACGAGGGTGAGCTTGGCCTTGACCATGTCCATACTTCCTCCCGCGGCGGCTGCTCTTCTTCGGGCAAGACCTCCAGCAGCGGTGGCTACGACAAACCTCCACGCCCCCGAGCTCACATCAAAGAGGGCGGAGGATCGTCTCGCCGCCGCGCCTCGGTGAAGCAGGAGGAGGGCTCGATCTGAGCTCAGGGCTGCCGAGCTTGGCTTTAGGGCCCGCTACGGCCTCATGGCCACTTATGTTTAACCTTTCCTTTCTTCTGCAATTTGAAAAAAGTAGAGTGCCCCGCTGGGGTGTGTAATGAACTGTGGCAGTTATGTCGGCGTTCTGGGAACGGGGGTACCCAGACTTGCCTGCCTGCAGCCTGTGGCTTGGCTCAGGGAGTGGCCCAGTATGGCCCATCTTCATCAACACATGCTCAAGACCCTCGCGAGGGGCTGAGCCTCGCGGGGCGGACGACAGGAGGCTTCCTCGGGCACAGCCTCGTCAGGCTGGCTCACGAGGAGGCGGAGAGATCAAGGCAGGGTACCTCACGAGGTGCCCATAACGCAAGCCATGACGACCAAGGCCAGGCGGGCGCCAGGCGGGCGCCGGCCTGCGCAGAGTCCTTGTTTCCTCTTTGGTGCAAAGGGGGCAAGCGCAGGCGAGAGTATCAAGCAAAGGCAACCATTTCGGTGTGAAAGTGCAACTATCCCTAAGTGGTTTTGGTAATTCATAACAACATACAACTCATTGAGATAATGCTATTCCAAGACTATTATTTCAGGAAAGCTCAATGAATGGCATGGCATGGATGATGAAAGTGGACCCCTCAAAATATCAAGGACAAAGGATTGGCTCAAGCTCAAAAGCTCAAGACTCTTCATTTTACATTTTAGTGATCCAAGATCACATTGAGTCTTTAGGAAAAGCCAATACTATCAAGGAGGGATGAGGTGTTGCTTAATGAGCCTCTTGCTTCAAGTGCTTAGTGATATGCTCCAAATACCCTCAACTACTTTCTCACATCCTCATATGACCTAATCCTAAAGCCAAAATCGTTCACACTAATTCTTTCTATCTGGCGCCACCGAGTTCATATGTCATAGCCACTTCCACAAACCCTAGGCAAATCGATCTCACTGATAGGGATCTCGGTCTCACCGAGATGGGATTGTAATCTCTCTGTTTCCCTTTGTAACGTTTCGGTCTAACCAAAGTGAGCGATCGGTCCCACCGAGATTGCAATGTAAACTCTTTGTTTCCCTTTTGTAACATTTGGGTCTCACCGAAAAGAGCAAATCGGTCCCACCGAGTTTACCTGACCAACTCTCTGGTTAGCTAATTACCAAAATCGGTCTCACCGAGTTTGTGTAATCGGTCTCACCGAGATTACGTTATGCCCTAACCCTAACCATATCGGTCCTACCGAGTTGCATGTTAGTCCCACCGAAAACCCTAACGGTCACTAGGTTTACTAAATCGGTTTGACCGAGTTTGTTGATTCGGTCCCATCGAGTTTGGTAAATTGTGTGTAACAGTTAGATTTTGTGTGGAAGCTATATATACCCCTCCACCTCCTCTTCATTCGTGAAGAGAGCCATCAGAACAAACCTACACTTCCAACTTACCATTTCTGAGAGAGAACCACCTACTCATGTGTTGAGGCCAAGATATTCCATTCTTACCATATGAATCTTGATCTCTAGCCTTCCCAAGTTGCTTTCCACTCAAATCTTCTTTCCACCAGATCCAAATCCTATGAGAGAGAGTTGAGTGTTGGGGAGACTATCATTTGAACCACAAGAGCAAGGAGTTCATTATCAACGCACCATTTGTTACTTCTTGGAGAGCGGTGTCTCCTAGATTGGCTAGGTGTCACTTGGGAGCCTCCGACAAGATTGTGGAGTTGAACCAAGGAGTTTGTAAGGGCAAGGAGATCGCCTACTTCGTGAAGATCTACCGCTAGTGAGGCAAGTCCTTCATGGGCGACGGCCATGGTGGGATAGACAAGGTTGCTTCTTCGTGGACCCTTCGTGGGTGGAGCCCTCCGTGGACTCGCGCAACAGTTACCCTTCGTCGCTTGAAGTCTCCATCAACGTGGATGTATGATAGCACCACCTATCGGAACCATGACAAAAACATCTGTGTCTCCAATTGCGTTTGAATCGTCCAAACCGTTCCCTTTTCTTTCTTGCAAGTTGCATGCTTTAATTTCCGCTGCCTATATACTCTTTGCATGCTTGGTTGATTTGTGTGATGATTGCTTGACTTGTCCAAAGATTGCTAAAATCTGCCAAACTCTAAAATTGGGAAAAGGTTAAGGTTTTAATTGGTCAAGTAGTCTAATCACCCCCCCTCTAGACATGCTTCAAGGTCCTACAAGTGGTATCAGAGCCTTGGTCTCCATTAGCTTTGATTCCCGTAGCTTTTGGTGGTCATAGCCTTGGTTTCACAACCTAGGAGAGTATGGCGTCTAGCGAGGGAAATTATCACTGTAGAGGTCCTTACTTTGATGGCACTAATTTTGCTAGTTGGAAACATAAGATGAAAATGCATATTCTCAGACATAACCCCGCCGTTTGGGCTATTATTTGTATTGGCTTGCAAGGTGAATTCTTTGATGGGAGAGAGCCGAACCGTGAAGCTAATGCGGAATAATTGAAGATGTTGCAATACAACGCTCAAGCTTGTGATATCATCTTCAACGGATTGTGCCCCGAAGAATTCAACAAAATCAGCCGTCTTGAGAATGCAAAGGAAATTTGGGATACTTTTATTGATATGCATGAAGGTACTGACTCCGTCAAGGAATCCAAGCTGGATGTGCTCCAAAGTCAGCTTGAGAAGTTCAAGATGAAGGATGGTGAAGGTGTCGCTGAAATGTACTCTAGGCTTGCTCTTATCACAAATGAGATTGCCGGCTTAGGGAGTGAAGAGATGACCGACAGATTCATCATCAAGAAGATCCTAAGAGCATTAGATGGAAAGTATGATACCTTGTGCACATTGATCCAAATGATGCCAAACTACAAAGATCTCAAGCCAACGGAAGTCATTGGTAGAATTGTTGCTCATGAGATGTCACTCAAGGATAAGGAGGAACTTCACAACAAGTCAAGTGGTGCCTACAAAGCCTCATGTGAAGCCCCCACATCATCAAGTGAGAAACAAACCTTCAATGAAAAATTGAGCTTAATGGTGAAGAACTTCAACAAATTCTACAAGAGTAGAAGCAAACAAAGAAGCTCCAAGTCAAGGTCATACAATGACAAAAGATCTTCTAGTCGAGAGCGCAATTGCTACAATTGTGGGAGACCCGGACACTACTCCAATGAGTGTACGGCACCCTACAAAAGAAGAGAAGATTCTCCAAAAAGAAGAAGCAAAAGAGAAGAATCACCACCAAGAGAGAGGAGGAGTAGAGATGATCGTGATGAACGAAGACCCTCACAGAGAAGCAAGGATTCGGAAAGGAAGGACAAGTCATCAAGGAGCTACACAAAACAAAGACATCAAGCTCATGTTGGTGAATGGGTATCCGGCTCCAACTCCGACCATCACTCTGAGAGAAGCTATCACTCTGACTCCGAATATACTCAAGATGAAGGTGTCGCCGGTCTAGCACTTGTGTCAACCAACTCCTACGACATATTTGACTCACCAAATGAAGGAATTGGAAGATGCTTCATGGCCAAAGGTCCAAAGGCAACACATCCCGAGTATGTTGATTTCAATAGTGATGAAGATGACTTGCTAGGTGATGATGATTTACTTATTGACAACTCTAGTGATCAATACTATGATGAAACGTCAATTAATCATGCTAATCAATATAAAACGAATGACAATGATACGGAGAAGATTGAGCTTCTAACTAAAGAACTAAACACTCTTAAGTTAGCTCATGAAACTATCTTGGAAGATCATCGAGAACTTTTAAGGGCTCATGAGAAGTTACGCTTTGAAAAGCTCAATCTTGAGCAAGAGCATGAGTTCTTAAAAGCAATCAATGATGTTCTCCGTAAGAAAAGTTCTTCTTACATTGCCAAGCGTTTACTCTTATCCACTTACATGCCTCAAGTCAAGTCAAGTAACAAGAACAAGAAAGATTCTTCCTCTAGTAGTAACAATAATTATGCCAAATCCAATATTGTTGCTTCTAGTAGTTCTCTTGATTCCACTAATGATTCTCTTAGCCGAGTTACACTTGAGCAAGAAAATAGCTTATTGAAGGGAATTATAGAGAAAGGTGTATACAAGAGCCTTGCTGGGAGTAAGCAATTCGAGGAAATTGTACGCAAGCAAGGAAGGCACCAGAAGAATCAAGGTGTTGGTTTTGAACGAAAGTTCAATGTCAATGGAGTTGAGTGGGAAGAAGATCAATACCCCAAGACGAAGTTTGTTCCTCAACAAGAGAAGTATGATCCCACTTCCTTCAAGGGAACACAAGCTCAAGATGATCTTCCACCACAAGACCACAAGAACAAAGGCAAGGACAAGCTTCAAGAGGAGATTTATGCATTTGAAGAAGCACCCAAGCCCTTGGTCAAGTGGGTTCCCAAGACTACGTCAAGTTGTACTTCATCAAGTACAACTACAACTCCAAGGATTCCCATCAAGATGATGTGGATCCCGAAGAAGAAGAACTAGAGAGTTCTTGAGGGTGACTCCGACAACATTCTTCACTATAGGACCTTGAAGTAAGTCTAGATGAGGGGATTAGACTACTTGACCAATGAAAAACTTAACCTTTTCCCAATTTTAGAGTTTGACAGATTTTAGCTATTTTAGGACAAGTCAAGTAATCATCACACAGTTCAAGCAAGCATGCAAAGAGTATATAGGCAGCGGAAATTAAAGCATGCAACTTGCAAGAAAGTAAAGGGATGGGTTTGGAGGATTCAAACGCAATTGGAGACACAGATGTTTTTGGCGTGGTTCCGATAGGTGGTGTTATCGTACATCCACGTTGATGGAGACTTCAACCCACGAAGGGTAACGGTTGCGCGAGTCCACGGAGGGCTCCACCCAAGAAGGGTCCACGAAGAAGCAACCTTGTCTATCCCACCATGGCCGTCGCCCACGAAGGACTTGCCTCACTAGCGGTAGATCTTCACGAAGTAGGCGATCTCCTTGCCCTTACAAACTCCTTGGTTCAACTCCACAATCTTGTCGAAGGCTCCCAAGTGACACCTAGCCAATCTAGGAGACACCACTCTCCAAGAAGTAACAAATGGTGCGTTGATGATGAACTCCTTGCTCTTGTGCTTCAAATGATAGTCTCCCCAACACTCAACTCTCTCTCATAGGATTTGGATCTGGTGGAAAGAGGATTTGAGTGGAAAGCAACTTGGGGAAGGCTAGAGATCAAGATTCATATGGTAGGAATGGAATATCTTGGCCTCAACACATGAGTAGGTGGCTCTCTCTCAGAAATGGTAAGTTGGAAGTGTAGGTTTAGTCTGATGGCTCTCTCCACGAATGAAGAGGAGGCGGAGGGGTATATATAGCCTCCACACAAAATCTAACTGTTACACACAATTTACCAAACTCGGTGGGACCGATTCAACAGACTCGGTCGGACAGATTTAGTAAACCTAGTGACCGTTAGTGATTTTCGGTGTGACTGACATGCAACTCGGTGAGACCGATTCGGTTAGGGTTAGGGCACAACGTAATCTCGGTAAGACCGATTACACAAACTCGGTAAGACCGATTTTGGTAATAAGCTTTCCAGAGAGTTGGTCAGGTAAACTCGGTGGGACCGATTTGCTCTTTTCGGTGAGACCGAAATGTTACAAAAGGGAAACAGAGAGTTTACATTGCAATCTCGGTGTGACCGATCGCTCACTTCGGTTAGACCGAAACGTTACGAAGGGAAACAGAGATTACAATCCCATCTCGGCGAGACCGAGATCCCTATCGGTAGGACCGATTTGCTTAGGGTTTGTAGCAGTGGCTATGACTTTTGGAATCGGTGGCGCCGGATTGGAAGAATCAGTGTGACCGATTTTGGCTTTGGGTTTAGGTCATTTGTGGATGTGGGAAAGTAGCTGAGGGTTTTGGAGCATATCACAAAGCACATGAAGCAAGAGTCTCATTAAACAACACCTCATCCCTCCTTGATAGTATTGGCTTTTCCTATAGACTCAATGTGATCTTGGATCACTAAAATATAAAATGAAGAGTCTTGAGCCTTTGAGCTTGAGCCAATCCTTTGTCCTTAGTATTTTGAGGGATCCACTTTCATCATCCATGCCATGCCATTCATTGATCTTTCCTGAAATAATAGTCTTGGAATAGCATTAGCTCAATGAGCTATATGTTGTTATGAATTACCAAAAGCACCTAGGGATAGTTGCACTTTCAATCTCCCCCTTTTTGGTAATTGATGACAACATATAGATCAAAGCTTCGACAAAAGATAATAAGAATAAAAAACATCGTCGCTTTGAGAAGTATGTGATAAGCAAGAGCTCCCCCTAAATTTGTGCATAGTTTAAATTTTGCTTTGGACTGCAAATGCACAAGGAATTAGGCTCATGGGTTACTCTTCCATGTCACATACATCTTGGTGGAGCGCTCAAAATGATAAGTATTGAATACATGCACTCATCACCAAGCAAAGTGAATGATCACATAAGATAGATAGGATAATATCATCAAACATGCATAAGTGTAGCTTATGATCAAACACATGATCATCAATGTCTCACAAGCATAGTATCTCAACCAATCAAAAAGCAAACAAGTTTAAACCAACAAAGCAAGAGAGAATAAAAGCAACACTCTCTCTCTCTCTCTCTCGAAGCCTATGATCTATACATTTTTCTCCCCCTTTGGCAACATGTTACCAAAAAGTTCATAGAAAATGCATAGTGCTAGATCGACTCTCAGGCTTGATCTTCAGTTGGTGGTGTCCGGATAACTCCAAGGATGAAGGCTTCAGTTGATGTAGAGGGTGCTGGAGTTGATGCTGAAGCTGGTTGCACTGGAGCTAAAGGGGCAGTAGCTGGTGCTGAAGATGTTGCTCTAGTGTCTGGCACTGGCACAGCAGGTGACCTCTGAGCTCTAGGCACTCTGGCAAAGACATTTGTGGTTGTCTTGCCCTTCCTCTCTTGCATGTCGTACTGCAGTTTCTCCACAAGTGATTGAATCTTAGTTACTTTGACATCTAGATCATAGAATTTTTGTTCCATGATTCTTTCCAAGCTCTCCTGGTTTTGATTTAAGGTGGCCAACACCTTCTCAATCCTCAGAGATGATGCTATCAAGTAACCAAGCTGCTCCTGCTTGTTTTTCAAGAAATACTCAGATGCCTCCTCTTGAGTTGGCATCTTGGCAGCCTTCTCCTTCCTTGCCTTCTCCTTCTTCTCTTGAGCTTGAACTGATGATGGATCATCCTCATTCATGACAACCTCATTGTCTTCAAAGTCTGGATAGAGTGGAAAATGTTCCCTATCCAATAGATATTTGCCAGTTCCCATCTTTGAGTTGATCAATTCCTAAATCTGAGGGGCATATCCACAACTCCTCTTATGATCTGATGCAGTCCTCTTAATGGTTTAAACTATAAGGCTCATGACTTTGAATTTCTGTGGCACATCAAATAAATGCAACATATTGATGGCATGCCCTCTGATCATGTTGTGGTCACCAGACTTGGGCAACAGAGTGTGCCTCGGAATCCAATTGATAGTAGGCAGCCCTGACAACAGAAAAAGGACTGATCCAAAAGAGAAAGTTTCTAGGGCTTTGTCTGGGATCTCCTTGTACATGTGTGCCATGGTATTGTGTCCCATTTTCTTCTTGGCATATACATCTAGGTCATTATCATTTTCCTTTGGGGCATTTATCAGTTTTGCCCACTCCTCAATAGTTGACTGGTACCTTGTACCTTCAAACATCCAAACAATTCTTCCATCTGAGTAAAAATGTGTTGTGGAGTAGAATTGCATGATAAGTTCATCATTCTAGTTTGTGAGCTTTTGCCCAACAAAATCTACAACTCCACAAGCAACAGAGCTGTCTTGCACTCCAGGATAGTGCTCTTCATTCTCCTTCATGTAGGTCCAGTTGATGCACCTCATATCACAAACTATGGGCTTCTTGTCCAATAAGATTGTCTCATAGAAGTCATGTTGTTCCTTTGTATGGAACCTGTAATCAAAAGCAGTTCTTCTCCTTGTGGCATATGGATCTGCCATCCTCCATAGCCTCAATCCTGAGTCTTTTCTGATGTTCATGTCCTCAGCCACAGGATGGGCATCATTGTGATCTGGTATCCTAGGCTTGAGCTTCCTTAGAACATGTCCTTCTTCATCTTCCTCCTCAGCAACCTCAGGCACTGGGGCCTTGTTCTTCTCAGCAGCTGGAATACTCTTGGTATTCCTCTTTGGTGCAGACTTGGCCTTGGGGCAGCTTTGGGTGCTTCCTTGGGCTTAGATGTTGCAGCCCCAGATTTAATAGCATCACCCGTAAGCTTTGGTGCCTTTGGTGCTGGTGCAATAAGCTCTTCCTCTTCCATCATGGAAGGTTGCCCAACAACTCTGGCCATGGTCTTCTTGACCCTTTCCTTCCTCTTCTTGCCTTCAGTAGTTGGCTCTTTGGGATTAGGATTTTCAGGCAGTTGAGTTGATGCTCTGGCCTTGGACATTGGTTGTCTTCCTACAAGCCTTTTAATCTTCATGCCTGGCTTTATATCCTTTGCTGAGCCATATTCCTTCTTGAGCACCACTTTCTTGGAAGTAGCCTCATCTTCTTCAGCTTTGTAGTCCTCATCTTTTGAGTCTGAGGTTCTCTTTCTCCTTTGCCTGGTAGCAGCCTTAGGCAGGTTGCTAGGAGTGCTTCTGTTCCCTTCATCTGAAGTGTTGGAGGGACTAGTGCCCTCACTCATGTGAAGCTGCTCTATTGACCTATTCTGACTGTCACTCTGGTCTGACATGCTGCAAAAGCTGACTGCTGACCCTATGAAGAGTGATAGATGAGATAGAGTGGATGAGCATCTCAAAATGCATAGACTTTTCAAAAGAATGATTCAAAAAATTCAGTTTTAGTTTTCCACAGAAAGCATTTCGGATCAACCGATTTTCAAACTCGGTGATACTGAAGTAGTTTTTGGAACCTAAACTGATGAACTCGGTTGGACCGAGTCACAGTTCGATGGCACCGAGACTGCTAGGGTTTCACAGAATCCTAAAATTGGTCGCACCGATTAGTAATTCTCGGTCAGACCGAGAGTCACTAGTGAAATGGCATATGCCAAATCGGTGAAACCGAGTTTTTCAACTCGATGGGTCCGAGATGGTTTCGGCGGAAACCTAACCCTAAAAATTTGAATCTAATCTATTCTACGGACTACTTTGGCTGGATAGGATTGTTTCAATCGTGGCAAGAATCAATAAGAGTACAATGTGCTAGGAATCAGATGTGGATAGCACAAAGATCGAGTCCATACCCTAGTCCGGCGATGAACTCGCTACGGCGGCAACGGTGGGGTTGAATTCCATTGACGGCGGCGGAGACCAGCAACAGGAGGCGGCTGGCGACGAGGAGACGATCCGGAGACCTTTGATGGCAGAGCGAACTATTGCGCGGGCGAAGGGGTTCGGAGGAATTTCCAAAATTTTGCCCGGGTCTATATAAAGCCCGACCCTGTCGGTGTGACCGAGTGGAACAACTCGGTGGCACCGAGATGAATAACTGTGTTCAGTTACAGCAACTCGGTGTGACCTAAAAGTTCAAATCGGTTGCACCGAGATTGAAAACTCAGATCAACTTAATGATCTCGGTAGGACCGAAATGGAGGAATCGGTCAGACCGAGAATCACAAAGAGGTTTTGGAAGTTTAAGTCTATGACAAATCGGGGACTCTGAGTGCTCCTCACACAGAGTGGTTCGAATCTGACTTGATCAAATTTTGTGATGTAGCATGAATAGAGTTTGAGACGAGAAAAGCATAGATAGCTAGAGAGGGTTCTTAGGCATTCTTGTCCATCCACTTGGCCAAAAGAAGAATGAACCAAACAATCAAAACAACAAGTGGATGTCCTTGAATGAGTAAAATATGCACCAACATGCTCACACAATAAAATGGCAAATGAAATATGTGGCAAAGCATGCACAATCAATTCTAGCATCTATCAAACAATTGGTTATGACTAGGTCATCTATATATGAGTATATTGACTTAGGAGTCAAATGAGAACATTTGAATCATAGGTCATACTCATCGTTTAAGCTCAAGTGGGGTTACCACTTTTACATAATGCATTTATGTGTTCACACCATTAGAGTTGCTTTGACTCAATTTTTTTTGAGTTAAGCTCCACCTAGATGTGAGATCCCCCCTTTAGAGGGATGAACTAACCTTGGGTTTTGTTGATGATGACTTCATGTAGGTGTTGAAGATGTGGATGCTCAATGTTGGAGTAGATCATTTGGAGCAATCCTTTGGAGTGAGTTGCACTTTCAACTTGCCTACATGGGTTAGTCCCACAAGGAACAAACAAGAATATCCATAGACATAGAGTGATGCACACACATGATGATGTCCATGAAAACATTAGGTTACCTTGTCCCTTGCCTTACCAACATGGGGGTTTGTGACTCCTTGAACTAGTGCAAGATGTGGAAGTTGATTGCACTTGTCCTTGCCATAAAGATATAAGTGAAGAATGTTGGCGGAGTCACCCTCAAGTATTCTCTAGTTCTTCTTCTTCGGGATCCACATCATCTTGATGGGAATCCTTGGAGTTGTAGTTGTACTTGATGAAGTAGAACTTGACGTAGCCTTGGGAATCCACTTGACCGAGACCTTAGGTGCTTCTACAAATGAATCTATCTCTTCTTGAAGCTTATCCTTGCCTTTGTTCTTGTGGTCTTGTGGAGGATGATCATCTTGAGCTTGTGTTCCCTTGAAGGAAGTGGGATCATACTTATCTTGTTGATGAACAAACTTCGTCTTGGGGTATTGATCTTCTTCCCACTCAACTCCATTGGCATTGAACTTTCGTTCAAAACCAACACCTTGATTCTTCTTGTGTCTTCCTTGCTTGCGTACAATTTCCTCGAATTGCTTACTCTCGGCAAGGCTCTTGTAAACACCTTTCTCTATAATTCCCTTCAATAAGCTATTTTCTTGCTCAAGTGTAACTTGGCTAAGAGAATCATTAGTGGAATCAAGAGAACTACTAGAAGCAACAATATTGGATCTAACATTATTATTGTTACTACTAGAGGAAGTATCTTTCTTGTACTTGTTACCAGACTTGACTTGAGGCATGTAAGTAGATAAGAGTAAACGCTTGGCAATGTAAGAAGAACTTTTCTTACAGAGATCATCATTGATTTCCTTTAAGAACTCATGCTCTTGCTCAAGATTGAGCTTTTCAAAGCGTAACTTCTCATGAGCCCTTAAAAGTTCTCGATGATTTACGAAGATAGTTTCATGAGCCAACTTTAGAGTGTTTAGTTCTTTAGTTAGAAGCTCAATTTTCTCCTTATCATTGTCATTCGTTTGATTAGCATGATTAATTGATGTTTCATCATAGTATTCATCACTAGAGTTGTCAACAAGTAAATCATCATTCACAAGCAAGTCATCTTCATCACTATTGAAATCAACATACTCAGGATGTGTTACCTTTGGACCTTTGGCCATGAAGCATCTTACAATTTCTTCATTTGGTGAATCAAATATGTCGTAGTAGTTGGTTGCCACAAGTGCTAGACCGGCAACACCTTCATATTGAGTATATTCGGAGTCGGAGTGATAGCTTCTCTCGGAGTGTTTGTCGGAGTCGGAGCCGGAAATCCATTCACCAACATGAGCTTGATGTCTTTGTTTTGTGTAGCTCCTAGATGACTTGTCCTTCCTTTCCGAATCCTTGCTTCTCCGTGAGGGTCTTCGTTCATCACGATCATCTCTACTCCTCCTCTCTCTTGGTGGTGATTCTTCTCTTTTGCTTCTTCTTTTTGGAGAATCTTCTCTTCGTTTGTAGGGTGCCGTACACTCATTGGAGTAGTGTCCAGGCCTCCCACAATTGTAGCAATTGCGCTCTCGACAGGAAGATCTTTTGTCATGATAAGACCTTGACTTGGAGCTTCTTTCTTTGCTTCTACTCTTGTAGAATTTGTTGAAGTTCTTCACCATTAAGCTCAATTCTTCATTGAAGGTTTGTTTCTCACTTGATGATGTGGGGGCTTCACTTGAGGCTTTGTAAGCACCACTTGACTTGTTGTGCAGTTCCTCCTTATCCTTGAGTGACATCTCATGAGCAACAATTCTTCCAATGACTTCTGTTGGCTTGAGATCTTTGTAGTTTGGCATCATTTGGATCAATGTGCACATGGTATCATACTTTCCATCCAATGCTCTTAGGATCTTCTTGATGATGAATCTGTCGGTCATCTCTTCACTCCCTAAGCTGGCAATCTCATTTGTGATAAGTGCAAGCCTAGAGTACATTTCAGCGACACCTTCACCATCCTTCATTTTGAACTTGTCAAGCTGACTTTGGAGCACATCCAACTTGGATTCCTTGAAGGATTCGGTACCTTCGTGCATATCAATCAAAGTATCCCAAATTTCCTTTGCATTCTCAAGACAGCTATCCGTTGAAGATGATATCACAAGCTTGAGCGTTGTATTGCAGCATCTTCAATTCTTCTGCATTCGCTTCACGGTTCGGTTCTCTCCCATCAAAGAATTCACCTTGCAAGCCAATACAAATAATTGCCCAAACGGCGGGGTTATGTCCGACAATATGCATTTTCATCTTATGCTTCCAACTAGCAAAATTAGTACCATCAAAGTAAGGACCTCTACGGTGATAATTTCCCTCGCTAGACGCCATACTCTCCTAGGTTGTGAAACCAAGGCTATGACCACCAAAAGCTATGGAAATCAAAGCAAATGGAGACCAAAGCTCTGATACCACTTGTAGGACCTTGAAGTAAGTCTAGAGGGGGGATTAGACTACTTGACCAATTAAAAACTTAACCTTTTCCAATTTTAGAGTTTGACAGATTTTAGCTATTTTAGGAAAGTCAAATACTCATCACACAGTTCAAGCAAGCATGCAAAGAGTATATAGGCAGCGGAAATTAAAGCATGCAACTTGCAAGAAAGTAAAGGGATGGGTTTGGAGGATTCAAACGCAATTGGAGACACGGATGTTTTTGGCGTGGTTCCGATAGGTGGTGCTATCGTACATCCACGTTGATGGAGACTTCAACCCACGAAGGGTAACGGTTGCACGAGTCCACGGAGGGCTCCACCCAAGAAGGGTCCATGAAGAAGCAACCTTGTCTATCCCACCATGGTCGTCTCCCACGAAGGACTTGCCTCACTAGCGGTAGATCTTCACGAAGTAGGTGATCTCCTTGCCCTTACAAACTCCTTGGTTCAACTCCACAATCTTGTCGGTGGCTCCCAAGTGACACCTAGCCAATCTAGGAGACACTGCTCTCCAAGAAGTAACAAATGGTGCGTTGATGATGAACTCCTTGCTCTTGTGCTTCAAATGATAGTCTCCCCAACACTCAACTCTCTCTCATAGGATTTGGATCTGGTGGAAAGAGGATTTGAGTGGAAAGCAACTTGGGGAAGGCTAGAGATCAAGATTCATATGGTAGGAATGGAATATCTTGGCCTCAACACACGAGTAGGTGGCTCTCTCTCAGAAATGGTAAGTTGGAAGTGTAGGTTTAGTCTGATGGCTCTATATATAGCCTCCACACAAAATCTAACCGTTACACACAATTTACCAAACTCAGTGGGACCGATTCAACAGACTCGGTCGGACTGATTTAGTAAACCTAGTGACCGTTAGTGATTTTTGGTGGGACTGACATGCAACTCGGTGAGACCGATTCGGTTAGGGTCAGGGCACAACGTAATCTCGGTAAGACCGATTACACAAACTCGGTAAGACCGATTTTGGTAATAAGCTTTCCAGAGAGTTGGTCAGGTAAACTCGGTGGGACCGATTTGCTCTTTTCGGTGAGACCGAAATGTTAGAAAAGGGAAACAGAGAGTTTACATTGCAATCTTGATGGGACCGATCGCTCACTTCGGTTAGACCGAAACGTTACAAAGGGAAACAGAGATATTACAATCCCATCTCGGTGAGACCGAGATCCCTATCGGTAGGACCGATTTGCTTAGGGTTTGTAGCAGTGGCTATGACTTTTGGAATCGGTGGTGCCGGATTGGAAGAATCGGTGTGACCGATTTTGGCTTTGGGTTTAGGTCATTTGTGGATGTGGGAAAGTAGCTGAGGGTTTTGGAGCATATCACAAAGCACATGAAGCAAGAGGCTCATTAAACAACACCTCATCCCTCCTTGATAGTATTGGCTTTTCCTATAGACTCAATGTGATCTTGGATCACTAAAATATAAAATGAAGAGTCTTGAGCATTTGAGCTTGAGCCAATCCTTTATCCTTAGTATTTTGAGGGATCCACTTTCATCATCCATGCCATGCCATTCATTGAGCTTCCCTGAAATAATAGTCTTGGAATAGCATTAGCTCAATGAGCTATATGTTGTTATGAATTACCAAAACCACCTAGGGATAGTTGCACTTTCATTCACTCATATCATTATGGCAAGAACAAGTGCAATCAACTTCCACATCTTGCACTAGTTCAAGGAGTCACAAACCCTCATGTTGGTAAGGCAAGGGACAAGGTAACCTAATTATTTCATGGACATCATCTTGTGTGTGCATCACTCTATGTCTATGGATATTCTTGTTTGTTCCTTGTGGGACTAACCCATGTAGGTATGTTGAAAGTGCAACTCACTCCAAAGGATTGCTCCAAATGATCTACGTCAACATTGAGCATCCACATCTTCAACACCTACATGAAGTCATCATCGACAAAACCCAAGGTTAGTTCATCCCTCTAAAAAGGGATCTCACATCTAGGGGGAGCTTAACTCTAAGAATTGAGTCAAAGCAACTCTAATGGTGTGAACACATTAATGCATTATGTAAAAGTGGTAACCCCACTTGAGCTTAAACGATGAGTATGACCTATGATCAAATGTTCTCATTTGACTCCTAAGTCAATATACTCATATATAGATGACCTAGTCATCGCCAATTGTTTGATAGATGCTAGAATTGGTTGTGCATGCTTTGCCACATATTTCATTTGCCATTCTATTGTGTGAGCATGTTGGGTGCATATTTTACTCATTCGAGGACATCCACTTGTTGCTTTGATTGTTTGGGTTCTTTTCTTTTTTGCCAAGTGGATGGACAAGAATGCCTAAGAACCTTCTCTAGCTATATATGCTTTTCTTGTCTCAAACTCTATTCTTGCTACATCACAAAATTTGATCAAGTCAGATTCGAACCACTCTGTGTGAGGAGCACTCGGAGTCCCCGATTCATCATAGACTTAAACTTCTAAAACTTCTTTGTGATTCTCGGTCTGACCGATTCCTCCATTTCGGTCCCACCGAGATCAATAAGTCGATCTAGGTTTTCAATCTCGGTGCAACCGATTTGAACTTTTTGGTCCCACCGAGTTGCTGTAACTGTATACAGTTATGCATCTCGGTGCTACCGAGTTGTTCCACTCGGTCACCCCGACAGGGTCAGGCTATATATAGTCACGGGCAAAAATTTGGAAATTTCTCCGAACCTCTTCGCCCGCGCAATAGCTCGCTCTGCCACCAGGGTCTCCGGATCGTCTCCTTGTCGCCAGCTGCCTCCTGTCGCTGATCTCCGCCGCCGTCAATGGATTTCACCCCCACCGTTGCCGCCATAGCGAGTTCATCGCCGAGCTAGGGTATGGACTCGATCACAGTGCTATCCTCGTCCGATTCCTAGCACATTGTGTTCATCATGTATCTTGCCACGATTGAAACACTCCTATCCAGTCTATAGGATCCTTACAATAGATGCGATTTGATAATTTAGGGTTAGGTTTCCGCAGAAACCATCTCGGACCCACCGAGTTGAAAAACTCGGTCCCACCGATTTGGCTAACGCCATTGCACTAGTAACTCTCAGTCTGACCGAGAATTACAAATCGGTGTGACCGATTTTAGAACTTTGTGAAACCCTAGCAGTCTCGGTGCCACCGAACTGTGACTCGGTCCCACCGAGTTCACCAGTTTAGGTTCCAAAACTGCTTCGGTATCACCGAGTTTGAAAATCGGTTGATCCGAAATGCTTTCTGTGGAAAACTAAAACTGAATTTTTGAATCATTCTTTTGCAAAAATCTCTGCATTTTGTGATGCTCATCCATTCTATCTCATCTATAACTATTCACAGGGTCATCAGTCAGTGATTTGCAGCATGTCAGACCAAAGTGATAGTCAGAACAAGTCAGAAGAGCAGGTGCACATGAGTGAGGGCACTAGTCCCTCTAGCAGCTCGGATGAAGGGAGCAGAAGCACCCCAAGCAATCTGCCTAAAGATGCCACCAGGTCAAGGAAGAAGAGAACCTCAGAATCTGAGGATGAGGATTATATGGCAGAAGAAGATGAGGCTAATTCCAAGAAAGTAGTGCTCAAAAAGGAGTATTGCTCAGCAAAGACCACTAAGCCTGGACTCAATAGGAAGGTCCCTGCCAAGAGAACACCTATGCTGAAGGTAAGAGGATCAACTCAAATACCTGATAAGCCTGATCCCAAAGAGCCAGCTGCTGCTGAAGGAAAGAAAAGGAAGGAAAGGGTCAAAAAGACCATAGCCAGAGTTGTGGAGCAGCTTCAGGAAGACATGCAGGAGAGGAAGGGCAAGACAACCACTGATGCATTTGCCAGAGTGCCTAGAGCTCAGAGGTCAGCTGCAGTGCTTGTGACAGACACTAGGGCCACATCATCTGCACCAGCTACAGCTCCTACAGCTCCAGGGCAACCAGCTCCAGCACCAACTCCTCCAGCTCCCTCTACATCAACTGAAGCCTTCGTCCAAGGAGCCATCTCTACACCACCACCTGAAGATCAAGCCTGAGAGTCGATCTAGCACTATGCATTTTCTATGAACTTTTTGGTATTTTGTTGCCAAAGGGGGAGAAAAATGTATAGATCATAGGCTTCGAGAGAGAGACTGTTGCTTTTTGTTCTCTCTTGCTTTGGTGGTTAAACTTTGTTTGCTTTTGATTGCTTGAGATACTATGCTATTACCTGTGAGACATTGATGATCATGTGTTTGATCATAAGCTACACTCGTGCCTGTTTGATGTTATTATCTTACCTATCCTTATATGATCATTCACTTTGCTTGGTGATGAGTGCATATATTCAATCTTTATTATTTTGAGTGCTCCACCAAGATGTGACATGGAAGAGTAACCCATGAGCCTAATTCCTTGTGCATTTGCAGTCCAAAGCAAATTCAAAACTATGCACAAATTTAGGGGGAGCTCTTTCTTATCACATACTTCTCAAAGCGACGATGTTTTTCAATCTTATTATCATTTGTCGAAGCTTTGATCTATACGTTGTCATCAATTACCAAAAAGGGGGAGATTGAAAGTGCAACTATCCCTAAGTGGTTTTGGTAATTCATAACAACATATAGCTCATTGAGCTAATGCTATTCCAAGACTATTATTTCAGGAAAGCTCAATGAATGGCATGGCATGGATGACGAAAGTGGACCCCTCAAAATATCAAGGACAAAGGATTGGCTCAAGCTCAAAAGCTCAAGACTCTTCATTGTACATTTTAGTGATCCAAGATCACATTGAGTCTATAGGAAAAGCCAATATTATCAAGGAGGGATGAGGTGTTGCTTAATGAGCCTCTTGCTTCAAGTGCTTAGTGATATGCTCCAAATACCCTCAATTACTTTCTCACATCCTCATATAACCTAATCCTAAAGCCAAAATCGGTCACACCGATTCTTTCTATCCGACGCCACCGAGTTCATATGTCATAGCCACTGCCACAAACCCTAGGCAAATCGGTCTCACCGATAGGGATCTCGGTCTCACCGAGATGGGATTGTAATCTCTCTGTTTCCCTTCGTAACGTTTCGGTCTAACCGAAGTGAGCGATCGGTCCCACCGAGATTGCAATGTAAACTCTATGTTTCCCTTTTGTAACATTTGGGTCTCACCAAAAAGAGCAAATCGGTCCCACCGAGTTTACCTGACCAACTCTCTGGTTAGCTAATTACCAAAATCGGTCTCACCGAGTTTGTGTAATCGGTCTCACCGAGATTAGTTATGCCCTAACCCTAACCATATCGGTCCTACCGAGTTGCATGTCGGTCCCACCGAAAACCCTAACGGTCACTAGGTTCACTAAATCAGTTTGACCGAGTTTGTTGATTCAGTCCCACAGAGTTTGGTAAATTGTGTGTAATGGTTAGATTTTGTGTGGAGGCTATATATACCCCTCCACCTCCTCTTCATTAGTGGAGAGAGCCATCAGAACAAACCTACACTTCCAACTTACCATTTCTGAGAGAGAACCACCTACTCAAGTGTTGAGGCCAAGATATTCCATTCTTACAATATGAATCTTGATCTCAAGCCTTCCCAATTTGCTTTCCACTCAAATCTCCTTTCCACCAGATCCAAATCCTATGAGAGAGAGTTGAGTGGGGAGACTATCATTTGAAGCACAAGAGCAAGGAGTTCATCATCAACGCACCATTTGTTACTTCTTGGAGAGTGGTGTCTCCTAGATTGGCTAGGTGTCACTTGGGAGCCTCCGACAAGATTGTGGAGTTGAACCAAGGAGTTTGTAAGGGCAAGGAGATCGCCTACTTCATGAAAATCTACCGCTAGTGAGGCAAGTCCTTCGTGGGCGACGGCCATGGTGGGATAGACAAGGTTGCTTCTTCGTGAACCCTTCGTGGGTGGAGCCCTCCGTGGACTCGCGCAACCGTTACCCTTCGTGGGTTGAAGTCTCCATCAACGTGGATGTACGATAGCACCACCTATCGGAACCACGACAAAAACATCCGTGTCTCCAATTACATTTGAATCCTCCAAACCCTTCCCTTTACTTTCTTGCAAGTTGCATGCTTTAATTTCCGCTGCCTATATACTCTTTGCATGCTTGCTTGATTTGTGTGATGATTGCTTGACTTGTCCAAAGATTGCTAAAATCTGCCAAACTCTAAAATTGGGAAAAGGTTAAGTTTTTAATTGGTCAAGTAGTCTAATCACCCCCTCTAGACATACTTCAAGGTCCTATACGGTGCAACAAGACCAAGACCAGCAGGACGGCAGAATGGAGGTCATCGTGGAGCCCAAGCCGGCGTCATCGTCAGGGTCTTTGGCAGGCAGGACCAACTTTAGTCAGGATAAGTGTACTAGATGTTCCCCTTCAAAATGGCCAATTGTTGGCGCTCTTCCCGCTCAATATTTGGGGAGAGGCCCAGGGCCTCCGCCTATAAATAGGACTAGCCACCCACAAGGTAGGGAGAGGAAATTTTTGGGCAGACTAGTGAGAGAGAGAGGCGACTGAACTCACCCTAGCAGTTCAGTGCACCAGCCAAGAACAGACCTTCGCGAGGTTGTTCTTCCTTGTACTATTCATCATCAGCCCCTGAGGCAATCCACCACACCACAAACTGGAGTAGGGTATTAAACCACAATGGTGGCCTGAACCAGTATAAATCTCGTGTCCCTTGTGTTGTTCTTCGTGTAGTTTTAGATCCTTGCGAGGCAGCGAGACATGGGTAGGCAGGAGGTGTGATCTCCGCGTGCACCCCAGAGTTCGAACCTAGAGGGTCTGCCAGAACCTGAAATCCGACATTTGGCGGGCCAGGTAGGGGTGCACCGGAATCCGCCTTCCGTCTCCTTGTGTTTCGCAGCTCGTCGCATCATCGTCATCATGTCCGGCGACCCAATGGGCAATCCCGATCCCTGGGCGGCCTGGCCCGCCCGCGCAGAGCCGCTTGCCTAGGGCGACCTCAACCATGTGCCCCACGCAGCCCGCGGTCCGCAGGGCGACGCGGCCAGGCGGCCCCAGCTCTCATGCTGCGGCAGGTGCGGTCGGCAGCAAGGGCCTCAAGCCACGCCGCGGCCACGGCGCCGTACACCCGGCGAGAGCAGGCAAACTCAAGGGCCGCGCTCACGGTAGCCCGAGAGCTACTGCGATGCAGACTGCTTGAGGGCGACCGTGATGTGCTACTGGAGCGGGTGGCGGAGCTCCTGGGCTCTGCCGCCTCGAGGGCTCACCCCTTTGGCACCCAGCCACTGCCTCAGGCCCAAGGCAGACTGCATAGAGGCCCCACGCGTGCCCGCACAGCTCCGAGCGGATTCCAGGGCCACTCCAACGCCAACCTGGTCGTCGGCGCCTGGCTACTGGTAGTGCCGCCTCCGCCTCCGACCAGCGAAGGGGGGTCCACTGCAGCCCATGGTCCGGGTGGGCCGCCACGCTACCACCCCCAGGTGGGCACCTCGAGTGGGACTGTGTGGCACGCGGGGCACTACAGCGAGGCATTCAAGGCGGCGGGCCCAGAAGCGTATGTGCCCCACATGGTGGATCAAGGACACGCGCAGGAGGAAGACCATGGCTCGTTCCTTTGCCCAGGCTGGGCCCGAAGCTGAGCTCTTTCAGGAGCCCAGGGAAGGCCTCGTCCACCATGCCGGAGGCAGCGACTATCGGGTACCACTAATCCCTCAGGAATAGGCATACACTAACCATGGATCGTAGGAGGTACAGGTCGTCGCGGCGGATGGCCGCCCCAATCTAGCAGCTTCCTACCCCTCAGGAGGAGGGCACCGAGGGCTGCAGGAGGGGGGCAAGATCCGGCCTCGCCCGCACGATGCTCGGAGCAAGGCGTCCTTAGGAGGTAGGCCCTCTGCCGGGGAGGTGCCTCAGGGCCTACCCCCGGCAGAGGACCCGTGGTCGTCGGGTGAACCGCTAGCGACCGCTCTATCCCATCGGTGGCGTCCTTAGTCTCCGGCCATCATCAATGGCAATAGAGTGTGGCGCAAGGCGGGGCTCTCGTCTGGCGATATGAAGCAAGGCCGGTACCTATGAAGAAAGCCCAGTGCCTCTGAAGCTCGCCGCCCCGTGACACTCTCACGTAATAATGAGTGGGGCTGTACACGCCCCGGAGTCTCCGGAGAGCCGACCTCGGGCCTTGGGGGCTCCCGCCCACGCCCAGTGGCAGCACATAGCTCCGCGCTGGTGAGAAGACGCCAAAGACTAGACTAGGTGTCGGACGTGGCCTTTCTGCTTTTTTGCCTTTCCTTTGGTTGTCATTTTCCCCCTGTTTGGATTTAAGTTGGATTTGAGCATGAGACTTGCGTGTGTTCGGGGAAGGGGTGTTTAGTCTCGTTCGAGCAATCTCTCGCGTTCTGGTTACCGCTTTGCGTCCATCTAGCCTCAGCTGCCTCCCCTCGTGAGCCCCTCGCGAGCCAGGCCAGGCCCAGCATGTGTGCAGCCCAGACTGCCATCGCCATGCCCTCTTAGGAGGTTCTCATTGCAGGTTCAATAGGCTCGTTCAGGAGGCACTCAGGACACCACGGCCCTCCGTAGGCTAGCTCGAGGCCCACGCGGGTCAAAGGTAAACAAGCCAGTCGACTCGTCACAAGACCAGCCGCTTGGCGTAGGCATACGGGTGATATCATGTCTACAAATACGCTAATTGCAAGTTTTTACACGAGGGGCTCCCCCTCCCAAAATGCTCTTACAACCCTCAGGGCCAAGCCCGAACTCCCTCTGCGCAGGGTAAAAAGCAGGAACAGCGCGCGGTCGATCGGATAAATCCCCCAATGCATCCTCAGGGGCACCTCCGGAGTCGCCACTGGCATCGCTGGCCTCGTCGTCACCTTCTACGCCGCCGTCATCAGCACCTAGGCCATTCACCACTCCGCCCTCATCGGCGGCTACGACCACACCATCGTTATCAGCGGTGAAGGCCCTAACAAGGGCGTCCACATTGTCTTCCACCCAATGCGCCAGATCGCCCCGGATTGCCAGGGGTACCGGTGCAATGGCGGTGTCGAAATCAAAATGGGGGTCCATGTTATGGAGATGACTGAGGACGCGAGAAAAAGCACGCCCAAGCAGGGCACGGCTTCTCTCCTCCACCAACCTGTCGGCTCTGCCCGACCGAGTCTCGAGCTGCGTCACCACGTCAGTGAAGAACTGAAGGTTACCAGCATAGTTAACCACATGAGGCTCCCCCAACGGATGCCTCGCAGATGTTGCCCAAGGCCGTGTTAGCTCTTTCCCGGAGCGCGCGGAGCATGGGGCCATGCATGTGCTCCAAAGTCTGTCGTTGGTGTATCTCATCCTCGCTCCACCGTGCGACGGCCTCAGCCGCGTCTACCCTTTGATGGAGAAGAAGCACCTCGGCGCGGGAGGAAGCCAGCTCCGCCTGTGCCGCGCCAAGGGCAGCCCCGGCAGCGTCCGCATGCCGCATCACTTCATCCAGCTTGGCCTTCAGGGCAACGGTCCTGCCCTCTGCTTCGACCTTGATCAACTCCAGCCTCTCCTCGAACTCGCGCTCGAGGTTCAAGCGGGCCGCCGCCACCCGGCGATCAACCTCTTCTGAGGCTCGGGCTTCCCTCGCGGCAACGTCGTCCTCCGCCTGCGCCACCAAGCGCTGCCTCATCTCCAATCGCTCGAGGTCCAGGGTGCGCTCGGTGGCCTCTAGCGTCAGTGCCTCCTCACGCCTCTAAAGCTCCGCCCGGTCGACCGAGCCCCCCTTCATCGATGCAAGGGCCGCCTCATGCAACTCCACCTGCTGCTCCAAGGAGCTACTCCAGGCCCGGAGCTCCCACGACTGCTCTTTTGTGGCCCGGCGCCGCTGGTCAGCCTCCTGAGCCTCCTCGATGGCCCGGGAGCAGGCCTCCCGAGAAGACGCCCGCAACACCTCGGCTTTCTCATTGTCAAGGTCACGTTGGTGGCGCGCGAGGGCAACGGCCACCTTCAGCTTGCGCCTCTCCTCAGCTAGGCGCAGGCCCTCAGCCTCAAGGCGTGCGTCCTCGTCAGCAAGCTCTACACCGAGCTGGCTCACTGCGGCAGCCGCCCTCCGGAGAAACCGTTGGCGAAGGGCGCGGCGCTCCCGAGCGCGCTCGAGCACGTCTTCCGCGTCATCCTCTGCCCTAGGCACGCGCGGAGGGCCACGAACCAGCACTCCCCCTCTGGGCAGGGGGCTGGGGGCTGGCGCCCTCACGATGGCCAGGCGCGCCTCGCCAGAAGCCTGGCCCAGAGCCGGTTCATCCTCCAAGGAAGAACGCAAGACCGACCTCAGCCAGTCGCCGTCCACGACCAATCGAAGAGCCCGGGGCAGGCTGGCTATACCCCAGGAGGGCTCGCGAAGGATGGTCGCGAGGCGCGCAAAATCTTGATGCATCACAAGATGGCTCACCTCTCCAACCGGCCTCACCACAAGGGCAGTGCTTGAGCTCAGGGCGCTTGGGGATGGTGGAGAGGGCGAGGCCTGGAGGGATGGCTCCTCCGCCATCTCCATGAACTCGGCAGGAAGGGCCCTGCGGGGCAATGATCAGTTGAAGCAGCAGGAAAGTAAGGGACTAAGAAAGGGGAAGGCTTACTCATCAGTGGTGAAGTACTTCCTGCGCTTCAATAGGCAGCAAGGGTAATCATCGCCCAAGGCCTCCCTTCTCTTTCTAAGAGCTTCAAAGTCCACGCGGAAGCGGCCTAGGAGCTCGGCACAAGGGTCAGCCTGCGACGAGGAAGAAGCGCCAATGTGACCGGCATCAGGGGCATCGCCCTGGCGCGCGCCGCCAGAGGCCGCACCACGAAGGGTGGCCGGGGCCTCAGGAGCCTCTGCCGCGGGAGCTGCGGGCCGCGGCTCAACACCTTCAGCCGCCGCAGGGCAGGCCTCAGGAGCTGCCGCCTCAGGAGTTCTGCATGGTGCCATCGTCCCGATGGTGGCCCCCTCAGCCTCCGGCGGCCCTTGCCTCCCTGCTCCACCACTCGAGGAAGGACCGTCGCGGGCAACCGGAAGGGCAACCACCACAACTGGGTTCTCACGAGGTCCCATGAGGCCTGCGGGGCACAGCCCCCATTCGTCGAAGTTGGGCATCTGCTTCACAAAATCAGCCTTGTTTGAGCAAAGGTACAGCAGGGCACCCCCTTGCCGAAGGCTGCCAGGAGAAGGGTCCCCAGTCAGAATCATGAGAACCTTCCTCAGCACTTCAAGCGTCAGATCTTCCTCCTGGAGCCTCATGCGGTCTTCACGCCCCCCAAAGGCCCACATCCGGCGGGAATGGCGCTGGAGAGGGGCAATGCGGCACAGGAGGAACTCCTTCACCACCTTGGGTGCCGTCACACCGAGCGCCCTCAAGTTCGCAAAGTGATGCCAGACGAAGACGAGCCGGGGGCTCGTGAGCGTCTCCTAGCCCCAGCCCGAATTGGGGATAGCGGGCAAGGTTGGCTCCGAGAGCAGGGGGTTGGGTACTCCGACATCTACGTACAGCCACCGCTCTCGGAACTCAGTCGCAGGCGGAGGAAGGCTAAAATCAATTCCCGAAGCCGCTATTTCTGGTGCAACGAGGAAGCTCACGCACCCCGAGCATTGGGTGGGGTCGCTGAGGCGCAAAGAGAAGAACTGGCGCAACAAGGCAACTGAAGGAGGAATGCCCATCATCGCCTCGCAAACAAAAGCGAAAATGGCAAGAAGAGTAATGGATTCGGGACCCAAATGCATCATGTGGATCTGGTAATGGGAAAGTATGGCGTCGAAGAAATCAGAAAAGGGGGGAACCAGTCCCGCCCACAGGGCGTCGGCGAAGTACCAGACCTCGGTGACTATTCTGTCAATGGAGAAGTGAGACATGGGTCAGACCGTCATCCTCCCACACTCATTGAAGATGGTGGCAAGGGCAGAGCTGACCTTGTCCAAGCCTTCCAGGTTGAGTATGATCGACCGATCGACAGCAGGAGCCATCGACGGCGACGGGCGGGGCAAGGGCACATGCTTATGCCCTTTCCCCTTCTTCGTCGGAGCCATGGTGACAGGAAGGGGGAGGATTCGAGATTGGATTGGAAGCGGAGGCTGGAGCTCGAGAGAAGGAAGAGCAGGAGGCGCGCGAGCGGCGAGAAGAGGGGTGACTGTGTGCAACCGCGGGTCCGCCTAGTTGGGCGCAAAATAAGGAGGCATGGGGGAACAGGGACGCCCACGTCCAATCAACCGCCACGTGGCGCCCAAGGCCGCAGGCTATTGGGGTCTGCGGTGCTTCGCACTTGCCCCTTCGGTTCTCTGCTAAGCCAAGTCCATGCGCGCCTTGGGCCCGGGGGCTACTGTCGGCGTTCTGGGAACGGGGGTACCCAGACTTGCCTGCCTGCAGCCTGCGGCGTGGCTCAGGGAGTGGCCCAGTATGGCCCATCTTCATCAACACATGCTCAAGACCCTCGTGAGGGGCCGAGCCTCGCGGGGCGGACGATAGGAGGCTTCCTCGGGCACAGCCTCATCAGGCTGGCTCGCGAGGAGGCGGAGAGATCAAGGCGGGGTACCTCACGAGGTGCCCATGACGCAAGCCATGATGACCAAGGCCAGGTGGGCGCCGACCTGCGCAGAGTCCTTGTTTCCCCTTTGGTGCAAAGGGGGCAAGCGCAGGCGAGAGTATCAAGCAAAGGCAACCATTTCAGTGCAACAAGACCAAGACCAGCAGGACGGCAGGATGGAGGTCATCGTGGAGCCCAAGCCGGCGTCACCGTCAGGGTCTTTGGCAGGCGAGGACCAACTTTAGTCAGGATAAGTGTACTAGATGTTCTCCTTCAAAATGGCCAATTGTTGGCGCCCTTCCCGCTCAATATTTTGGGAGAGGCCCAGGGCATCCGCCTATAAATAGGACTAGCCACCCACAGGGTAGGGAGAGGAGATTTTTGGGCAGACTAGTGAGAGAGAGAGGCGACTGAACTCACCCTAGCAGTTCATTGCACCAGCTAAGAACAGACCCTCGCGAGGATGTTCTTCCTTGTATTGTTCATCATCAGCCCCTGAGGCAATTCACCACACCACAAACTGGAGTAGGGTATTACACCACAATGGTGGCCTGAACTAGTATAAATCTCGTGTGCCTTGTGTTGTTCTTCGTGTAGTTTTAGATCCTTGCGAGGCAGCGAGACATGGGTAGGCAGGAGGTGTGATCTCCGCGTGCACCCCAGAGTTCGAACCTAGAGGGTCTGCCGGAACCCGAAATCCGACAAGTTATGCCCTTATGCTATGCTTATTATCTTAATGTTGTGTCGTGGTATTTGCATTCTGATTGGCCTGGGTAGGGTAACTTAGCTTGACATGCTCGCTGTAGCTTCCCACCTCACGAGGGCACGGCCCTTGATGCCTGGCGGAGCCCCCTTTCCTGATGACTCAGGAGCCATTGATCTCGAGAGGGGCTGTAGAGTTGTTGCAGAGTTGTTTAAAAGAAAAAACTTTAACGAGGCATCTCATTCTTCCTTCGTGAGCCCCCTGCCACAGGTTTAGCTGTGGCTCAATGCACCGCGTCGCGCTGCCCGAGGGGCAGGGACATGAGAGAGCATGCATGCTCACGAGCTCGATCGAGGGTGTGTCGCAAGGATTAAGAAAGATGAAGCACTAGGGCAACGGGGTTTCGGTGAGGTGTGCTTGCGTGCGGGTGGACCCGAGCGTACACACCTGCCTAGCCCCCACACGCGGGATGTGTGAGGAAGAGCGACGGGCAACTACCGCCATGTGCTGGCCAAGGCTAAGAACGAGTGAAGTGAGAAGAGAGAAAACCCAACTTGGCGAACCAAAACATGAAAATTCCAAATTCATTAAGAAACTGCGAACCAACTACAGAAAGCAAGCAAATGAACAGCCGCGTCCAACACCTAGTCTAGTCTTCTCACCAGCGTGGAGCTAAGTGCTGCCACTAGGACGTGGGAGGGAGCCCCCATGAGGCCTACGGGCGACACTAAGAGACTCCGAGGCATGTACAGCCCCACTCATTATTACGTGAGAGTGTCACGAGCGGAGACCTTCACAGGCATGAGCCTTGATTCATGGGTAGAACTTCCAGAGGTGCTGGATGTTCCATACGTTCTAGATGGGGATCCCATCCTGTGTCTCCAAGCGCGCAGCGCCAGGCCTGGTGAACACGGGCAACCCTAAACGGGCCCTCCCACATGGGAGAGAGCTTATGCAACCCTTCCCTGCAGAGCACCCACCTCAGTACAAGATCTCCCACCTCGAGCATCCTAGAGCGGACGGTGTGGCAGTGGTACCACCGCAGCACCTGTTGGTACCTTGCTGCTCGAAGCGAGGCTTGACGGCGGCATTCCTCCCCCGGCATGAGATCCGTCCCCCACGTGGCATCCTGGCATGCCTCATCAAATGCCAAGACCCGCGTGGAGCGATGCTTGACCTTGTGTGGGAGAACCGCTTCGGCTCAGTAGACGAGAAAGAACGGGGTTTCGCCCGTCGGCCTGGTCACGGTGGTGCAGATGGTCCAAAGCACTGAATGGAGCTCGTCGAGCCAGCCCTTCCCGCAGGCCTCGACCTTGTTCTTGAAGGTCCTTGCCTTGAGGCCTCTCATGACCTCTGCATTGGCACGCTCGGCCTGGCCATTGCTCCTGGGGTGTGCCACCAAAGCGTAGCATATCTATGTTCCAAGGTTAGCACAATATGTCTTGAAAAGGTTGCTGGTGAAATGCGAGCCATTGTCGGTGATGATGTGATTAGGAACCCCAAACCGGCTCACGATGCCCTTGATGAACCTGATAGTTGAGCCGGCCGGGATGGTGTGGACAACTTCCACCTCCGCCCACCTGGTGAACTTGTTGATGGCGACGTAGAGGTAACGGTAGCCCCCTGGTGCTCCAGGGAATGGTCCCAAGATGTCCAACCCCCAGACCGCTGAGCGGGATAGTCTGGAGGCCCTGCATTGGCTGGTGGATTTGCTTGGCGTGGAATTGGCAGGCTTCAGAGGATCTCACCAGCTTAGTGGCGTCGTTGAGTGTCGTGGGCTAATAGAACCCACTATGGAACGCATAGCCCATGAGGGTGTGTGATGAAGAGTAGTGCCCGTCCGCCGTGTATGTCGGGCAGCAGCTCGAGCCCCTGTTCCTTGGAGATGCACCGTAGAGAAACATCGTTGGGTCGCTTATGGTACAACTCACTATCCTGGATGCAGTATGCAGTGGCCTGGCGAGCCACGCTCTCTGTGCTACGTCTTGAGCTTGCGTTGGTTTTCCTTGAAGAGGAAAGGGTGATGCAACAATAGTAGCGTAAGTATTTCCCTCAGTTTTTGAGAACCAAGGTATCAATCCAGTAGGAGGCTCCTCAAAAGTCCCACGCACATACACAAACAAACAAAGAACTCGCAACCAACGCAATAAAGGGGTTGTCAATCCCTTCACGGCCACTTGCGAAAGTGAGATCTGATAGAGATAATATGATAAGATAAATATATTTTTGGTATTTTATAATATAGATGCAAAAACTAAAGATGAAGCTTATATGATAAAAGATAGACCCGAGGGCCATAGGTTTCACTAGTGGCTTCTCTTAGGATAGCATAAGTATTACGGTGGGTGAACAAATTACTGTCGAGCAATTGATAGAAAAGCGAATAATTATGAGATTATCTAGGCATGATCATGTATATAGGCATCACGTACGCAACAAGTAGACCGACTCCTGCCTGTATCTACTACTATTACTCCATACATCGACTGACTCCTGCCTGCATCTAGAGTATTAAGTTCATAGAGAACAGAGTAACGCATTAAGAAAGATGACATGATGTAGAGGGATAAACTCAAGCAATATGGTATAAACCCCATCTTTTTATCCTTGATGGCAACAATACAATATGTGCCTTGCTGCCCCTGCTGTCACTGGGAAAGGACACCGCAAGATTGAACCCAAAGCTAAGCACTTCTCCCATGGCAAGAAAGATCAATCTAGTAGGCCAAACCAAACTGATAATTCGAAGAGACTTGCAAAGATAACTCAATCATACATAAAAGAATTCAGAGGAGATTCAAATATTTCTCATAGATAAACTTGATCATAAACCCACAATTCATCTGATCTCGACAAACACACCGCAAAAAGAGTTTACATCGAATAGATCTCCACAAGAGAGGGGGAGAACATTGTATTGAGATCCAGAAGAGAGAAGAAGCCATCTAGCTAATAACTATGGACCCGAAGGTCTGTGGTAAACTACTCACAACTCATCAGAGGGGCTATGGTGTTGATGTAGAAGCCCTCCATGGTCGATTCCCCCTCCGGCGGAGCGCTAGCAAAGGCTCCAAGATGGGATCTCGCGGATACAGAAGGTTACGGTGGTGGAAATTGTGTTTTGTTGGCTTCCTGGATGTTTTCGGGGTACGTAGGTATATATAGGAGGAAGAAGTACATCGGTGGCCGCCTGTGGGGCCTAGGAGATAGGGGCGCCCAGAGGGGGTGGGCGCGCCCTCCTGTCTCTTGGCCGCCTCGCAAGCTTCTTGACTTGCACTCCAAGTTCTCCAGATCACGTTCTTTCCAAAAATCACGCTCCCGAAGGTTTCATTCCGTTTGGACTCGGTTTGATATTCCTTTTCTCTGAAATACTAAAATAGGCAAAAAAAATAGCAATACGGGTTGGGCCTCCGGATAGTAGGTTAGTCCCAAAAATGATATAAATGTGTAAATAAAGCCCATAAACATCCAAAAGGGGTAATATAATAGCATGGAACAATCAAAAATTATAGATACGTTGGAGACGTATCAAGCATCCCAAGCTTAATTCCTGCTCGTCCTCGAGTAGGTAAATGATAAAAACAGAATTTTTGATGTGGAATGCTACCTAGCATAATTCTCAATGTAATTTTCTTTATTGTGGCATGAATGTTCAGATCCAAATGATTCAAGATAAAAGCTTATAAAACATAAAAATAATAATGCTTCGAAGCATACTAACAAATAATCATGTCCTATCAAAATAACATAGCCAAAGAAAGCTTATCCCTACAAAATCATATAGTTAGGCCATGCTTCATTTTCATTACACAAAATACTCCCATCATGCACAACCCCGGTTTCAGCCAAGCAATTGGTTCATACTTTTTAACGCGCTTCAGCTTTTTCAACTCTTACGCAATACATGAGCGCAAGTCATGGACATAGCACTATGGTGGTAAATGGTGGTGGTTGTGAGGACAAAAAGAGGGAGAAGATAGTCTCACATCAACTACGCGTATCAACGGGCTATGGAGTGCCCATCAATAGATATCAATATGAGTGAGTAGGGATTGCGATGCAACGGATGCACTAGAGCTATAAATATATGAAAGCTCAACAAAAGAAACTAAGTGGGTGTGCACCCAACTTGCTTGCTCATGAAGACCTAGGGCATTTTGAGGAAGCCCATCATTGAAATATACAAGCCAAGTTCTATAATGAAAAATTCCCACTTAGTATATGAAAGTGACAACATAGGAGACTCTCTATCAGGAAGATCATGGTGCTACTTTGAAGCACAAGTGTGGAAAAAGAGATGGTAGCATTGTCCCTTCTCTGTTTTTCTCTCATTTTATTTATTTATTTATTCTTTTTTTCTTCCTTTTTTTCTTTGGCCTTTCTTTCTTTCTTTTTGGCCTTTCTCCTTTTTTTTAAAGTCCGAAGTCTCATCCCGACTTGTGGAGGAATCATAGTCTTCATCATCCTTTCCTCACTGAGACAATGCTCTAATAATGAAGATCATCACACTTTTATTGATTTACAACTCAAGAATTACAACTCAAATCTAGAACAAGATATGACTCTATATGAATGCCTCCGGCGGTGTACCAAGATATGCAATGAATCAAGAGCGACATGTATGAAAATTATGAAGGTGGTCTTGCCACAAATACGATGTCAACTACATGATCATGCAAAGAGCAATATGACAATAATGAAACGTGTCATAATAAACGGAACGGTGGAAAGTTGCATGGCAATATATCTCGGAATGGCTATGGAAATGCCATAATAGGTAGGTATGGTGGCTGTTTTGAGGAAGGTAAATAATGGTTGATACCGGCGAAAGTTGTGCGATATAATAGAGGCTAGCAAAGTGGAAGGATGAGTGTGCGTATATCCATGGACTCACAATAGTCATAAAGAACTCATATACTTATTGTAAAAGTCTACTTGCCCTCGAAGCAAAGTACTACTATGCATGCTCCTAGGGGAAGGGTTGGTAGGAGTTAACCATCGCGTGATCCCGACCTCCACTCATAAGGAAGACAATCAAAAGAGCACCTCATGCAACAAATTTGTCACACAACTTTTACCATACGTGCATGCTACAGGACTTGCCAACTTCAACACAAGTATTTCTCAATTTCATAATTACCCACTAGCATGACCCTAACATTACTACCTTTATATCTCAAAACAATTACCAAGCATCAAATTGATCATAGCATCCAATTCACTTCCTATGATAGTTTTTATTATACCCAACTTGGATGCTCATCATTCTAGGACCAAATTTGTAACCAAAGCAAATACCATGCTGTTCTAAAAGACTCTCAAAATAATATAAGTGAAGCATGAGAGACTAGCAATTTCTCCAAAATTAAGCCACCGTCGTGCTCTAAAAGATATAAGTGAAGCACTAGAGCAAAAACTATCAAGCTCAAAAGATATAAGTGAAGCACATAGAGTATTCTAGCAAATTCTAATCAAGTGGGCTTCTCCCAAAAGGTGTGTACAACAAAGATGATTGTGGTAAACTAAAAAGCAAATACTAATATAATACACACGCTCCAAGCAAAACACATATCATGTGGCGAATAAAAATATAGCTCCAAGTAAAGTTGCCAATCAACGAAGACAAAAGAGGGGATGCCTTCCCGGGGCATCCCCAAGCTTAGGCCTTTAGCTATCCTTGAATATATTGGGGTTCCATGGTCATCCCCAAGCTTAGGCTCTTGCCACTCCTTATTCCATAGTCCATCAAAGCTTTACCCAAAACTTGAAAACTTCACAACACAAAACTCAACAGGAAATCTTATAAGCTCCGTTAGTGAAAGAAAACAAAACCACCACATAAGGTACTGTAATTAACTCATTCTTTATTTATTTTGGTGTTAAACCTACTGTATTCCAACTTCTCTATGGTTTATAAACTATTTTACTAGCCATAGATGCATCAAAATAAGCAAACAACACACGAAAAACAGAATCTGTCAAAAACAGAACAGTCTGTAGCAATCTGTAACTAACGCAAACTTCTGGAACTCTAAAAATCCTACCAAAATAGGAAGTCCTGGAAATTTTGTCTATTGATCAGCAGCAAAAATAATCAACGCAAAATCACGTTTCTGTGATTTAACAAAACTAAATTCGTGCATGCAAAGTTTCTGTTTTTCAGCAGAATCAAATCAACTATCATCATAGGTTATCCTATAGGTTCTACTTGGCACAAATACTAATTAAAACATAAAAACACATCTAAACAGAAGGTAGATGCAAAATTTATTACTAAACAAGAACAAAAACAAAAAACACAAATAAAATTGGGTTGCCTCCCAACTAGCGCTATCGTTTAACGCCCCTAGCTAGGCATAAAAGCGAAGATAGATCTAAGTAGTGCCATCTTTGGCACTCAATTCCTCAACAGAGCGCATATAATCTTTAGGGGTTTCTCCCTTTTTAGCAATGATTAAACCTTTAGGAAAAAATTCAAGAAATTCGTTTGTAGCAAACGGTTCCTTAACGATAGAGAGACAATTGGGATGAACACTTATGGATTTGAGATCCGCTTCTCCCTTACTAGAGGATTCGCCCTTATTTTTAGGAACATAAATAAACTTGGCAGTTTTGGTAGGGGGTTTTGGAGTGTTTTTCATGGAAGAAAATGCAGAACCTAAGCTGGTAATGATATCCTCAAGTTTACCGATTCTTGCAGAATCTAGATCTATTTTTTCATTAACTATAGGTTCTTTCTCTTTAAGATTTTTCAAAGTAACTCCAACCCTAGATCCATATTGGGTTATGTGATTATGAATCTTTTTATCCAAATTTTCAATCAACTCAACAGTAGCAACTTTATTTTCAATAATATCAAGCCGTTGCATAACGTGCTCTAAAGTTAAAATAGTTCCATTAACCAAAAGAGGTGGTGGGCCAAACAAATCTAACATAGCATTATAAGCATCAAACGTATGGCTACTCAAGAAATCCCCTCCGGCAACGGTATCAAGAACACATCTATTCCAAGGAGTAATGCCTACATAAAAATTGCGAAGAAGTACGGAAGTAGAAAGCTTCCTAGTAGATTTATTTTGAGCATTGCAAATTCTATGCCAAGCATCTTTTAAATTTTCTCCCTCCCTTTGCTTAAAATTGAGAATTTCATGTTCGGGAGTAATAACAAGGATAGGAGGACTAGCCAAAACGACAAGGTAAACGATCTAACACACGAGCAAACGGAAAAAGACAAGCGAAAGAGAGAGAAGATTGGGAAAGAGAGGGCAAATAAAACGGCAAGGGTGAAGTGGGGGAGAGGGAAACGAGAGGCAAATGGCAAATAATGTAAATGCGAGGGAGATGAGTTTGTGATGGGTACTTGGTATGTCTTGACTTGAGCGAAGACCTCCACGGCAATGGCGCCAGAAATCCTTCTTGCTACGTCTTGAGCTTGCGTTGGTTTTCCTTGAAGAGGAAAGGGTGATGCGGCAATAGTAGCATAAGTATTTCCCTCAGTTTTTGAGAACCAAGGTATCAATCCAGTAGGAGGCTCCTCAAAAGTCCCACGCACCTACACAAACAAACAAAGAACTCGCAACTATAGCTTATCAAATCTAGTTCCTGGATTTTGGAGATTTGAGCAAATCAAATTTATTCAACCTCAAATTTAGTTCAAACCTTCGTTCGATCGTAACTTTTGAACCGGAGCTCCATTTTCGCCGAAACCAACGCCCACTTCTTCTTTATAATCCCCTCTATCCAGATAAACAACTTAAACATGTTTTTGACAATTTAAAAATTGTGTTTAGTTCAGATTAGTATTCGAACTTGTTTCGTCTGTAACTTGAGTTTTATAACTCCGATTTGAGTGATTCTTTTTGCAAATCGAAACTCTTGACCTAAACTTTCTGATAAGGCCAAATTCACATAGTTTTGGTACTGTTAGAAATTGTTTTATGCTGCAAGAGTTATTTTCTTGGTTTTGATGTTTTCCAAATTGTTTTCTTCATTCTCTCCAATCTTTTGAGTGATTGCTTATGTATGGTTACCATTGCTTGCACGCGATAGATTGACCGAAGTGTGACGAGTAGAACTATCAAGAGTTTTGAGTGCAAAGCATCTTCATCAATAGTACAGGCAAGTTCACACTTTGATCATATCCCTTTCATACCCAGTTTTTATGCATTAGTTTCACCCTCAAACATTGCATGGTTAGGAGTTGATAACATGTGGGTATTGGGAAGTAGTTGATGAGGTAGAACCTATTGCCCTATTTATTACCAAACCCTTGGGAGTTACTTCTACGTTTCCTTATAATGCCATGTTATGCTAGTAGACGTGGATTGGGTGAGTGTATCCATGACAGATGTGAGATTGTTATTTAATGGTTTATTTAAGGTGGCAACTTTAACACACATCTGGGTGGATTGAGGCACCTGGGTATTCCAGCGATTGCCTGCTTTCTTTAGGCACCTGGGTCTTCCAG
>NC_041383.1:344466072-344478297 GCF_002162155.2 Triticum dicoccoides | reverse complement strand
CAGGTCTTCCTATTTTGGTAGGATTTTTAGAGTTCCATAAGTTTGCATTAGTTACAGATTGCTACAGACTGTTTTGTTTTTGACAGATTCTGTTTTTCGTGTGTTGTTTGCTTATTTCAATGCATCTCTGGCTAGTAATTCGGTCTATGAGTCATAAATAAGTTGGAATACAGTAGGTTTAACACCAAATTAAATAAAGAATGAGTTCATTGCAGTACCTTATGTGGTGGTTTTGTTTTCTTTCACTAACGGAGCTTATAAGATTTCCTGTTGAGTTTTGTGTTGTGAAGTTTTCAAGTTTTGGGTAAAGCTTTTATGGACTATGGAATAAAGGGTGGCAAGAGCCTAAGCTTGGGGATGCTTATGGCACCCCAAGATATTCAAAAATAGCCAAAATCCTAAGCTTGGGGATGCCCCGGGAAGGCATCCCCTCTTTCGTCTTCGTTCATTGGTAACTTTACTTGGAGCTATATTTTTATTCGCTACATGATATGTGTTTTGCTTGGAGCGCCGTGTATTATATTAGTCTTTGCTTTTTAGTTACCACAATCATCCTTGTTGTACAGACCTTTTGGGAGAAGCCTATTTGATTAGAATTTGCTAGAATACTCTATGTGCTTCACTTATATCTTTTGAGCTTGATAGTTTTTGCTCTAGTGCTTCACTTATATCTTTTAGAGCACGGTGGTGTCTTAATTTTGAAGAAATTACTAGTCTCTCATGCTTCACTTATATCTTTTTGAGAGTCTTTTAGAACAAAATGGTATTTGCTATGGTCATAAAGTTGGTCCTAGAATGATGAGCATCCAAGTTGGGTATAATAAAAACTATCATAGGAAGTGAATTGGATGCTATGATCAACTTGATACTTGATAATTGTTTTGAGATATGGAGGTACTGGTATTAAGGTCATGCTAGTTGGGTGATTATGAATTCAAAGAATGCTTGTGTTGAAGTTAGCAAATCCCGTAGCATGCACGTATGGTTAAAGTTATGTAACAACTTTGAAACATGAAGTGTACCTGGCTTGTGCATCCTTATGAGTGGCGGTCGGGGACGAGCGATGGTCTTTTCCTACCAATCTATCCCCCTAGGAGCGTGCGCGTAGTACTTGAGTTTTTGATGACTTCTAAATTTTTACAATAAGTATATGAGTTTTTTTGACTAATGTTGAGTCCATGAATTATACGCACTTTTACCTTTCCACCTTTGCTAGCCTCTTCGGTACCGTGCATTGCCCTTTCTCACCTTGAGAGTTGGTGCAAACTTCGCCGGTGCATCCAAACCCCGTGATACGATACGCTCTATCACACATAAACATCCTTATATCTTCCTCAAAACAGCCACCATACCTACCCATTATGGCATTTCCATAGCCATTCCGAGATATATTGCCATGCAACTTTCCACCATTCCGATCATCATCATCATGACATACTTTACTTTTGTCATATTGCCATTGCATGATCATGTAGTTGACATCGTATTTGTGGCAAAGCCACCAAGCATTATTTTTCATACATGTCGCTCTTGATTCATTGCACCATCCCGGTACACCGCCGGAGGCATTCATATAGAGTCATATTTTGTTCTAGTTTCGAGTTGTAATTCTTATGTTGTAATCAAAAGAAGTGTGATGATCATCATTATTAGAGCATTGCCCAAAGAAAAAAAAGAAAAGAAAAGAAAAGAATAAAGGCCAAAAAAAAGGCCCAAAAAAATAAAAAAAAGAAAATAAATAAAAAGGGCAATGTTACTATCTCTTTTTCCACACTTGTGCTTCAAAGTAGCACTTTGTTCTTCATGTAGCGAGTCTCATATTTTGTGCTTCAAAGTAGCACCTTGTTATTCATGTAGTGAGTCTCATAAGTTGTCTTTTTCATACTAGTGGGAATTTTTCATTATAGAACTTGGCTTGTATATTCCAACGATGGGCTTCCTCAAATGCCCTAGGTCTTCGTGAGCAAGCAAGTTGGATGCACACCCACTAGTTTTCTTTTGTTGAGCATTCATTTATAGCTCTAGTGCATCCGTTGCATGGCAATCCCTACTCCTCATGTTGACATCAATTGATGGGCATCTCCATAGCCCGTTGATTATCCTCGTCAATGTGAGACTTTCTCCTTTTTGTCTTCTCCACACAATCCCCATCATCATATTCTATTCCACCCATAGTGCTATATCCATGGCTCATGCTCATGTATTGCATGAAGGTTGAAAAAGTTTGAGATTATTTACGTATGAAACAATTGCTTGGCTTGTCATCGGGGGTATAGAAGTTGGGAACATCTTTGTGTGACGAAAATGAAGCATAGCCTAACTATATGATTTTGTAGGGATGAACTTTCTTTTGCCATGTTATTTTGAGAAGACATGATTACTTTGATTAGTATGCTTGAAGTGTTACTATTTCTTATGTCAATATGAACTTTTATTTTGTATTCATTTGGATCTGAACATTCATGTCACAACAAAGAAATTACATTATGAATTATGCTAGGTAGCATTCCACATCAAAAATTCTCTTTTTATCATTTACCTACTCGAGGACGAGCAGGAATTAAGCTTGGGGATGCTTGATACGTCTCCAACGTATCTATAATTTTTGATTGTTCCATGCTATTATATTACCCCTTTTGGATGTTTATGGGCTTTATTTTACACATTTATATCATTTTTGGGACTAACCTACTAACCGGAGGCCCAACCCATATTGCTGTTTTTTTGCCTATTTCAGTATTTCGAAGAAAAGGAATATCAAACGGAGTCCAAACAGAATGAAACCTTTGGGAGCGTGATTTTTTGAACAAATCTGATCCGGAGAGCTTGGAGTACAAGTCAAGAAGCTCCCGAGGGCCCCACGAGATAGCCCCCCCCCCCCGTAGGGCGCGCCCCCTGTCTCGTGGGCCCCTCGGGCGTCCACCGATGCACTTCTTCTTCCTATATATACCTACGTACCCCGAAAACATCCAGGAGCACCACGAAACACAGTTTCCACCGTCGTAACCTTCTGTAACCGCGAGATCTCATCTTGGAGCCTTCGCCGGCACTCTGCCGGAGGAGGAATCAACCACGGAGGGCTTCTACATCAATATCCTTGCCCCACCGATGAGTTGTGAGTAGTTTACCTCAGACCTACGGGTCCATAGTTATTAGCTAGATGGCTTCTTCTCTCTTTTTGGATCTCAATACAATGTTCTCCCCCTCTCTCGTGGAGATCTATTCAATGTAAACTCTTTTTGTGGTGTGTTTGTCGAGATCCGATGAATTGTGGGTTTATGATCAAGTTTATCTATGAATAATATTTGAATCTTCTCTGAATTCTTTTATGTATGATTGAGTTATCTTTGCAAGTCTCTTTGAATTATCAGTTTGGTTTGGCCTACTAGATTGATCTTTCTTGCCATGGGAGAAGTGCTTAGCTTTGGTTTCAATCTTGCGGTGTTCTTACCCAGTGACAGAAAGGGTTGCAAGACACGTATTGTATTGTTGCCATCGAGGATAACAAGATGGGGTTTATATCGTATTGCATGTGTTTATCCCTGTACATCATGTCTTCTTGCTTAATGCGTTACTCTGTTCTTATGAACTTAATACTCTAGATGCAGGCAGGAGTCGGTCGATGTGTGGAGTAATAGTAGTAGATGCAGGCAGGAGTCGGTCTACTTGTTATGGACGTGATGTCTATATACATGATCATGCCTAGATAATCTCATAACTATGCGCTTTTCTATCAATTGCTCGACAATAATTTGTTCACCCACCGTAATACTTATGCTATCTTGAGAGAAGCCTCTAGTGAAACCTATGGCCCCCGGGCCTATCTCTTATCATATTTGCTTTTAATCTACCTTTATTTGCATCTTTATTTTTTGCATCTATCTTATAAAATACCAAAAATATATTTATCTTATCATACTATCTTTATTAGATCTCACTTTTGCAAGTGGCCGTGAAGGGATTGACAACCCCTTTATTGCATTGGTTGCGAGTTCTCAGTTTGTTTGTGTAGGTGTGTGGGACTTTTGAGGAGCCTCCTACTGGATTGATACCTTGGTTCTCAAAACTGAGGGAAATACTTACGCTACACTTTGCTGCATCACCCTCTCCTCTTCGAGGAAAACCAACGCAAGGTCAAGACGTAACACCGACTAGGTGTCGGCTAGGGCCTCAGGAGTTGTGTTGTCTGGTGGCGCGATTGAGGCCTCAGGAGCTCCATCCTAGGGCTGCGGCGGCTTGCTCGGCGCCGAGGCGCCCCGCCGCGGGCCCTTAGTCGGGCGCTCTTCTCTTAGCGTCACCAGAGCGGCGCTAGTGGAGTGAGGCGTGGCAGCCAAGTAGAGCACTAAGGGTTCGAGGGGGCACGGCGCCACCATCACCGGTGGGCTGGTGAGATATCTCTCGAGGTCTTGGAAAGCCGCATCAGCTTCAGGAGTCCACTCGAACGGCCCTTTCCTTTTCATCAGCTTGAAGAATGAGAGGGTGCGCTCTCCTAACTTGGAGATGAAGCGCCCCAGCGAGGCCACATAGTCTGCCAGCTTCCGCATCTCCTTGATGGTTTGTGGCGGGCTCATGTCTTCTATGGACTTGACTTTCTCCTTGTTGGCCTCGATTCCTCTGTGTGACACCAAGAAACCAGCAGCTTGCCGGAGGGGACACCAAACACACACTTCTCAGGGTTGAGCTGCAACTCCACCTTGTGCAAGCTGGCAAATGTTTCTTCCAGGTCCTCGATCAGGATCCATGCCTCCCGAGACTTTACCACTATGTCATCAACGTAGGCCTCAGTGTTCCTCCCGAGCTGTTAGCCCAGAGCGATATGCATTAGTCGTTGGAAGGTGGCTCCAGCATTACACAGTCCGAACAGCATGCACGTGTAGCAGTACACCCCACATGGGGTCAGGAACACCGTCTTTCTCCACATCTTGCACAACCATCTTGATCTGGTGGTAGGCCAAGAAGGTGTCCAAAAAGCACAGCAGGTCACACTCAGCGGTGGAGTCGGCGATCCGGTCGATCCGCGGGAGCGTGAAGGGGTCCTGAGGGCAAGCCTTGTTGAGGTTGGTGAAGTCGACACACATGCGCTCCTTCCCGCCCATCTTAGGGACAATAACCGGGTTCGCCAGCCACTTGGAGTCGCACCTCCCGGATGACGTCGGCATCCTGCAGCTTGCGGGTCTCTTGGACGATGAACACTTGCTTCTCTGTGGACTGCCACCGTCTCTTCTGCTTCACTGGGCGCATGTTTGGGCACACCCTCAGGTGGTGCTCGATTACCCCCCTCGGGATTCCAACCAGGTCCTTGCGTTCCCATGCGAACACTTCCTTGTTGGCGCGGAAGAAGCTGACCAACGCCCTCTCCTGGTCTGGAGAGAGGCCGGAACCTATGGTGAAGGTGGCGCCAGATGCTCCGTCTTTGTCAACTGGTACTTGTTTTGTCTCAGCTCGATCTTGAGAAAACAACCACTTCTTCGTGTTATTGAAGGTAAGATTGAGAGCCAGCAGTGCGTCTTTGGTGTCCCCTGCCACCATGAGGACGCCGCTGCACCCCGACATCTTCATGAGGTTGTAGGCTGGGTGAGTTGCTGCCATGAACCTGGCTAGGGCTGGGTACCCAAGGATGGCGTTGTACGGAGGCTGATCTGGGCAATGTCGAAGTCGATAAGCTCGGTGCAGTAGTTGTCGCGGGTCCCAAAGGTGACGGGGGGGCGGATCTGCCCTAGGGGGCTGGTGGAGCCGTTGCCGACCCCGGAGAAGGGCTTGGTGGGGCGGAGCCCGCCATAAGGCACGTGAAGCATGCTGAATGCCTCCACAAAGAGCATGTTGAGGCCGGCCCCGCCATCGATGAGGGTCTTGGTGACTGCCACATTGCAGATGGTGGGGGTGCAGAGCATCGGGAGCACACCTGTGCCCGCTGTGGAAGCGGGGTGGCCTCCAAATCAAAGGTGAGGTCGGCCTTGGGCGCCGCCCAGCTCGGGGGAGCCCCTGGCCGCGCGCACGTGGCACCCACTTGGCGGAAGAACTGCTTGATGTGGTGGTCCGATGGTGGCTCTTGGGAGCCGCCGAGGAGGGCTATGATGGCGTGGGGCACCGGCGCCACGAAGTGCGCGATGAAGAGGCCACACAGTTCCTCCTAGGAAGCCACAGAAGATTTTAGCAAGTTGAGCAGCCAGACGCGTGGCACACCCACGAGGGCCATGGGGAGCCAGTTGGCCATGATCTTGTCGTCTCCGCCGGCTGCCCAAACTGCCTCCTCGTATGCCTGGAGGAAGCCAGCCGGATCTGCCGCGTCGTCGTAGCAGGGCGGCACCTCCGGCCTGAACTTGGGTGGCCAGTGCACCCACCGCAGGGCAGGGGTGAAAGTCCGGAGGCCCATAGCACCCCCAAAGGTGCGCAATGGTCCAGTCGACGGTGGAGCGCCCGCCATTGGAGTCGGCAACAGAGTGCAGCGGAGCGCAGAACAGAGTGGAGGATCTTTGACGCACCCCTACCTGGCGCGCCAAATGTCGGATTACGGGTTCCGAAAACCCTTGAGAGGTTCGAACTCTGGGGTACATGCGAATATCTCACTCTCCTCAGTATGCTGACTCACTAATCTCACAGCCTAACGCGTCGAGCTCGAAGGGAGCGGGACACAACAGTTTACCCAGGTTCGGGCCACCTTGCGGTGTAAAACCCTACTCCTGCTTTGTGGTGGATTTGCCTTGAAGGACTGAGGAAGAACTAGTACAATGGAGAATAACCTCAAGAGGCATGTTCTTGGGCTCAAATGAGTTGGTGAGGGTGGAATGGATCCGACCTCTCTCCTTGGTGGTGGCTAGGTCCTATTTATAGTGGCCTTGGTCCTCTTCCCGAATGGAGGCGGGAAGGGATCCCACAACGGCCAAATTTGTAGGGAGACAACTAGTACATCTTATCCTGACTAAAGTGGTCTTTGCCTGCAAAAGCCTCTGGTCGTGACGCCGTGGTGGTCTCGGTGATGACCTCCGTCCTGCCGCCCTGGCAGTCTTGGTCTTATTGCACGGGAATGGAAACCTTTGAATGCTTCCTTGGGACTCCACGCATGCTGCTTGCCTCCTTTGCACCAAAGAGGAAACTAGTACTCTGCGCCCGCTGGCGCCTGCCTGGCACCCGCCTGGCCTCGATCGTCATGGCTCACGTCACCCGAACATCGCGAGGTGAACCTTGCATAGAAATATCCGCTCCTCAGGAGCCATACTGAGTAGGCCGATCCCTTTGGAGGTCTTGGTGTCGTCCGCCTCGCGGGGGTCTTGGGTTGTTGATGCCGAAACTGGGCCGTACCAGGCCGTTGGTGGAGCCACGCCGCGGGCCACAGGTAGGCAAGTCTGGGTACCCCCGTATCCAAAACGGCGACAAAACTGTGTGCGATCTACTTGATTTTTCATCTTGATTTGAATTACATAATGGGATCACAGTGGAAAAGCAGGGTGTTTGAATCGCTAGAACTTTTACCTGTAGTGAACATGCAACTATAGGTGTGTCATAGAAAAAATTGGAATTATTCAAGGTTCGTTTTGACATTTTTATTCATTAACTTGGTTTTCTTGGCATTTCATGTGCACAATTCAAAATAAAACTACATGCACATGCTCCGGTGCACCAAAATGGTTTGTAAAATCATATATGTGTCTATGGGTTGATGCTTATGTCCCATGCAAGAAATGGGGATGAATTTCAAACACCACGGCACCGTGGCTCTCCGGCAAACATTGAGGTACTTGCTTTTGTAATTCTAGTAAATCCAAAACTCGTCTGAAATTCATGAATATTGGCATGCTATCATGGAATGGCATCAACATGCTGGGGTAAAAAAATGTTGTCCCATTTAGGGTAGGTTATGGTATAAGTTTCTCACGAACCAGAGCTTCTCATAAGAAGCATCATGGTTCTGGTAGGAAAATGTGACACCTTTGTGGACAAAACGATATTCGTGGCCTCTTCTTTCTTTCAATTTTTTTTCTGGTGTCAACATAGAAAAACAGGAGTGTCATGTTAAATTTTTGGATTTTTGGGGTTCGTTTGGACATTTTTATACGTTAACTGAGTTTTCTAGGCATTTATGTGCATAATTCAAATTTGAACTACAAGCACATGCTCCAGTGCATAAAAATGGGTTGAAAAAACAAATGTGTGTCCTTGGTTGCATGCTTAGGTCACATGCAAGAAATGAGAATGAATGTCAAACACCTTGACACTGTCGCTCGGCCGCTAACATTGAGATACATGGTTTTAAAATTCTAGTAAATCGAAAACATATCTAAAATTCATGAAACTTGACATGATATCATGGAACGACATCAACATGCCGTGGCAAAAATATTGTCCCATTTGGGGCAGGTTTGGGTATAGGCTTCTCACAAACCAGAGCTTCTCACAACAAGCCTGATGGTTTCGGTAGGGACGTGCCACCTTTGTGAACGAAACAATATCCATTGCTTCTTCTTGCTTTCAAATTTTTTCTAGTGTCAACGTAGAATAACAGGAGTGTTGTGTCAATTTTGGGGATTTTCGGGGTTCGCTTGGACATTATTATACATTAACTGAGTTTTCTATGCATTTACGTGCATAACTCAAAATTGAACTACATGCACATGCTCCAGTGCAGATAAATGGGTTCAAAATTCAAATGTGTGTCCTTGCTTGCATGCTTAGGTCCCACGCAAGAAATGGGAATGAATGTCAAACCCTTGCCACCGTCGCTCGGACGCTAACATTGAGATACATGGTTTTTAAATTCTAGTAAATCGAAAACGCGTCTGAAATTAATGAAACTTGACATGATATCATGGAACGGAATCAACATGTCGTGGTAAAAATATTGTCCCATTTGGGACAGGTTGGGGTATAAACTTCTCACAACCTAGAGCTTCTCACAACAAGCCTCATGGTTACGGTAGGGAATGTTTCACCTTTCTGGACGAAACGATATCCATTGCCTCTTCTTGATTTCATTTTTTTTCTAGTGTCAACATAGAACAACAGGAGTGTTGTGTTAAATTTTGAAATTTTTCGGGGTTCGTTTGGACATTTTTATACATTCTACAGGACATGATCCAGTGCATATAAATTGGTTGAAAAATCAAATTTGTGTCCTTGGTTGCATGCTTAGGTCCCATGCAAGAAATTGGAATGAATGTCAAACACCTTGCCACCGTCGCTTGGCCGCAAACATTGAGATACATGGCCTTTAAATTCTAGTAAATCTAAAACTCGTCTGAAATTCATGAAACTTGGCATGCTATCTGGAACGCCAACATGTTATGGTAAATTTGTTGTCCCATTTGGGGCAGGTTTGGGTATAAGCTTCTCACATACCAGAGCTTCTGACAACAAGCCTCATGGTTCCGATAGGGAATGTGCCTCCTTGGTGGATGAAATGATATTTGTTGCCTCTTCCTGTTTTCAATTTTTTTTCTAGTGGAAACATAGAGCAATAGGAGTGTCGTGTTAAAAGTTGCAATTTTGGGGTTCGTTCGGGCATTTTTATACATTAAATGAGTTTTCTAGGCATTTTATGTGTATAATTCAAATTTGAACTACATGCACATGCTCCAGTGCAGAAAAATGGGTTGACATATCAAATGTGTGTCCTTGGTTGCATGCTTAGGTCCCATGCAAGAAATGGGAATGAATGACAAACACCCTGCCACCGTCACTCGGCCGCAAACATTGAGATTCCTGGTTTTTAAATTCTAGTAAATCCAAAACTCGTCTGAAATTCATGAAACTTGGCATGCTATCATGGAGTGGCATCAATAAGCCGTGGTAAAACTATTGTCCCATTTCGGTCAGGTTTGGGGATATGCTTCTCACAAACCAAAGGTTCTCACAACAAGCCTAGTGGTTTCGGTAGGGAACGTCCCACTTTTGGGGACGAAACGATATCCGCTGCCTCCTATTGCTTTCAAAAAATTTCTTGTGTCAACATAGAACAATAGGAGTGTTGTGTCAATTTTTCGGATTTTTCGGGGTTTGTTTGGACATTTTTATACATTAACTGGGTTTTCTAGGCATTTTATGTGCATAATTCAAATTTGAACTACATGCACATGCTCCAGTGCAGAAAAATGTGTTGACATATCAAATGTGTGTCCTTAGGTGCATGCTTAGGTTCCATGTAAGAAATGGGAATGAATTTCAAACACCAGGGCACTGTTGATTGCCGGAAAAACGTTGAGATACTTTATTTTTAAATTCTAGTAAATCCAATACTCGTCTGAAGTTCATGAAACTTGGCATGCTATCTTGGAATGGCACCCGACATGTTGTGGTACTTTTCGTGTCCATTTTGAGAGAAGGCGCACTCGAATAACAGCCAACAAAGGCATTTTGAAACAAATAGTTACCACTTTAACATCTCAAACTTTTCTATAATTTAAATCGTGTGCATTCTGTTAACCATTCACCTGATGCCACGCGTCACACTTTTAATGGCTAGGAGGTGTCATGCGGACAACTGCTTGACTGAACGAAGGCGTGCGAGCGCAGTCCGCTGCGCAGGCTGACCAAGAGGCATGCAAGTTGTCCTCCAATGCGTAGGCTCATCGGGAAGCGTGCGAGTTGTACATTGCACAACCTCATTGGGAAGCAAGCCCTTTGACTTCCATGGATGCCCGCCTTGCTCGCATCCTCTCCATTAATGGCGCCCGAGCCGCTATACATAGTTTCCAATTATATAGTTTTTATAACATGCATTAACATTTTGTTAGTTAAATTTAAGGTCAAAATATGGCACAAAACATAAAGGGGACTAATAGACCAAGACGGAGGTAGTAGCACATGGCCGCTCTCTACGTAGCGTCGCAACTGCTAGCTTGCTTGTAGACGACCATTCCCAGCGTGTTCAACTGCTCTATCCCTGTGGTTGCTCGCATTTGAGGCGGCCACAGTGTGCTCTGCTCGCATCAAGCCGCGCACGCTCTACTCTCGCGTCCCTCCAGGCGCTCTGCCCTCGTCCCTTCACGTGCGCTACTAGTGTTTGGGTCCGGCGCATGATCACGTACATTCGTGCTGCCATTATGCATGTGGTTTCACTGGGCGCGACGCCACGATGCATTTACCCGCTGCAAAAACTGCCATGCGGATGCGCCGAGAATCCAGGCCGCCCAGCCCCCATTTATTCCTACGGCCATTTACCTTCATCTCTCATGCCACATGACACAATAAGCACACCCACGACGATACATACAGATTGGACATCCAAAGGTTCCAATGGCGCTCCCCGTGGCTCCAATGGTGTTCCCCATGGCTCCAATGGCGCTCCCAGCGGCCGACGATAACAACGGGGGTCAGTTCACCACACATCACATAGTGGACACCCACGTGAGGGGGAAGGCCCTCTCGGTGGTGTACACGAACAAGACGGTCTCGGTGGAGAGCTCCATCCAAACTATGGAGCAGTTGCTTGCTGAGGACAAGTACCAAGTGGTCGGCTTCGACCTCGAGTTCACCAGCGGTCGTGCTGGGCATGATCAGACGGTTGTCGTCACTCAGTTTGTGTGTGCGACAAGACGTCCTAGTCTACCACTACCACCTGGCCACAAGGCCTTGCGAGCGTTTCTTTAGGTTTATCAACAACTCCAACAATAGTTTCGCTATGGTGGACACCACCAACGATCTAAAAGTGCTCAAGGTTTCGGGCTTGACCTGCCAGTATCTTGTCAACATCCGTAACCACTACAAGGTCTGTGGCAGCGATGACAACAAACATAACTCCCTGATTGACCCCGCCTCGTCCATCATTGACCCTTACTACATGAAGATGAATGATGAGGAAAGAAGGACAAGAACGCCTGGCACAGTGTCAGGCATCGGAGACTAGATGAAGAACACGTCAAGTACGTGACCAAGGGCATGTACACAAGCTACGAGATGTACATGCGGATCATTGACATGAGGAAGTGTCTTCTTCCTGCCACAGACAAGGGATTGAGCCACGGAGAAGTGGCGGGATCGGAGTGTCACAAGAAGTAGATGACTAGACGATCATTTCTCCTAGTTTTGAATGCGTGCAATTGTTTATTGAGGTGTGTGCGAATGATCTATATAGTCACTTATGTAATTGGATGTTTATTTCAGTTATATATATATACATGTGTGTGTATGTTATTCTTCTGTAGATAGAGCAAATCACACGGCTTATTAGCAGCAATCGTCTGTGTTATTATTGGTCTTCGCACACATTTCTGATCACGAACTTGTTTGCCG
>NC_041383.1:344426866-344439750 GCF_002162155.2 Triticum dicoccoides | reverse complement strand
ATGTAAACTCTTTTTGTGGTGTGTTTGTCGAGATCCGATGAATTGTGGGTTTATGATCAAGTTTATCTATGAATAATATTTGAATCTTCTCTGAATTCTTTTATGTATGATTGAGTTATCTTTGCAAGTCTCTTTGAATTATCAGTTTGGTTTGGCCTACTAGATTGATCTTTCTTGCCATGGGAGAAGTGCTTAGCTTTGGTTTCAATCTTGCGGTGTTCTTACCCAGTGACAGAAAGGGTTGCAAGACACGTATTGTATTGTTGCCATCGAGGATAACAAGATGGGGTTTATATCGTATTGCATGTGTTTATCCCTGTACATCATGTCTTCTTGCTTAATGCGTTACTCTGTTCTTATGAACTTAATACTCTAGATGCAGGCAGGAGTCGGTCGATGTGTGGAGTAATAGTAGTAGATGCAGGCAGGAGTCGGTCTACTTGTTATGGACGTGATGTCTATATACATGATCATGCCTAGATAATCTCATAACTATGCGCTTTTCTATCAATTGCTCGACAATAATTTGTTCACCCACCGTAATACTTATGCTATCTTGAGAGAAGCCTCTAGTGAAACCTATGGCCCCCGGGCCTATCTCTTATCATATTTGCTTTTAATCTACCTTTATTTGCATCTTTATTTTTTGCATCTATCTTATAAAATACCAAAAATATATTTATCTTATCATACTATCTTTATTAGATCTCACTTTTGCAAGTGGCCGTGAAGGGATTGACAACCCCTTTATTGCATTGGTTGCGAGTTCTCAGTTTGTTTGTGTAGGTGTGTGGGACTTTTGAGGAGCCTCCTACTGGATTGATACCTTGGTTCTCAAAACTGAGGGAAATACTTACGCTACACTTTGCTGCATCACCCTCTCCTCTTCGAGGAAAACCAACGCAAGGTCAAGACGTAACACCGACTAGGTGTCGGCTAGGGCCTCAGGAGTTGTGTTGTCTGGTGGCGCGATTGAGGCCTCAGGAGCTCCATCCTAGGGCTGCGGCGGCTTGCTCGGCGCCGAGGCGCCCCGCCGCGGGCCCTTAGTCGGGCGCTCTTCTCTTAGCGTCACCAGAGCGGCGCTAGTGGAGTGAGGCGTGGCAGCCAAGTAGAGCACTAAGGGTTCGAGGGGGCACGGCGCCACCATCACCGGTGGGCTGGTGAGATATCTCTCGAGGTCTTGGAAAGCCGCATCAGCTTCAGGAGTCCACTCGAACGGCCCTTTCCTTTTCATCAGCTTGAAGAATGAGAGGGTGCGCTCTCCTAACTTGGAGATGAAGCGCCCCAGCGAGGCCACATAGTCTGCCAGCTTCCGCATCTCCTTGATGGTTTGTGGCGGGCTCATGTCTTCTATGGACTTGACTTTCTCCTTGTTGGCCTCGATTCCTCTGTGTGACACCAAGAAACCAGCAGCTTGCCGGAGGGGACACCAAACACACACTTCTCAGGGTTGAGCTGCAACTCCACCTTGTGCAAGCTGGCAAATGTTTCTTCCAGGTCCTCGATCAGGATCCATGCCTCCCGAGACTTTACCACTATGTCATCAACGTAGGCCTCAGTGTTCCTCCCGAGCTGTTAGCCCAGAGCGATATGCATTAGTCGTTGGAAGGTGGCTCCAGCATTACACAGTCCGAACAGCATGCACGTGTAGCAGTACACCCCACATGGGGTCAGGAACACCGTCTTTCTCCACATCTTGCACAACCATCTTGATCTGGTGGTAGGCCAAGAAGGTGTCCAAAAAGCACAGCAGGTCACACTCAGCGGTGGAGTCGGCGATCCGGTCGATCCGCGGGAGCGTGAAGGGGTCCTGAGGGCAAGCCTTGTTGAGGTTGGTGAAGTCGACACACATGCGCTCCTTCCCGCCCATCTTAGGGACAATAACCGGGTTCGCCAGCCACTTGGAGTCGCACCTCCCGGATGACGTCGGCATCCTGCAGCTTGCGGGTCTCTTGGACGATGAACACTTGCTTCTCTGTGGACTGCCACCGTCTCTTCTGCTTCACTGGGCGCATGTTTGGGCACACCCTCAGGTGGTGCTCGATTACCCCCCTCGGGATTCCAACCAGGTCCTTGCGTTCCCATGCGAACACTTCCTTGTTGGCGCGGAAGAAGCTGACCAACGCCCTCTCCTGGTCTGGAGAGAGGCCGGAACCTATGGTGAAGGTGGCGCCAGATGCTCCGTCTTTGTCAACTGGTACTTGTTTTGTCTCAGCTCGATCTTGAGAAAACAACCACTTCTTCGTGTTATTGAAGGTAAGATTGAGAGCCAGCAGTGCGTCTTTGGTGTCCCCTGCCACCATGAGGACGCCGCTGCACCCCGACATCTTCATGAGGTTGTAGGCTGGGTGAGTTGCTGCCATGAACCTGGCTAGGGCTGGGTACCCAAGGATGGCGTTGTACGGAGGCTGATCTGGGCAATGTCGAAGTCGATAAGCTCGGTGCAGTAGTTGTCGCGGGTCCCAAAGGTGACGGGGGGGCGGATCTGCCCTAGGGGGCTGGTGGAGCCGTTGCCGACCCCGGAGAAGGGCTTGGTGGGGCGGAGCCCGCCATAAGGCACGTGAAGCATGCTGAATGCCTCCACAAAGAGCATGTTGAGGCCGGCCCCGCCATCGATGAGGGTCTTGGTGACTGCCACATTGCAGATGGTGGGGGTGCAGAGCATCGGGAGCACACCTGTGCCCGCTGTGGAAGCGGGGTGGCCTCCAAATCAAAGGTGAGGTCGGCCTTGGGCGCCGCCCAGCTCGGGGGAGCCCCTGGCCGCGCGCACGTGGCACCCACTTGGCGGAAGAACTGCTTGATGTGGTGGTCCGATGGTGGCTCTTGGGAGCCGCCGAGGAGGGCTATGATGGCGTGGGGCACCGGCGCCACGAAGTGCGCGATGAAGAGGCCACACAGTTCCTCCTAGGAAGCCACAGAAGATTTTAGCAAGTTGAGCAGCCAGACGCGTGGCACACCCACGAGGGCCATGGGGAGCCAGTTGGCCATGATCTTGTCGTCTCCGCCGGCTGCCCAAACTGCCTCCTCGTATGCCTGGAGGAAGCCAGCCGGATCTGCCGCGTCGTCGTAGCAGGGCGGCACCTCCGGCCTGAACTTGGGTGGCCAGTGCACCCACCGCAGGGCAGGGGTGAAAGTCCGGAGGCCCATAGCACCCCCAAAGGTGCGCAATGGTCCAGTCGACGGTGGAGCGCCCGCCATTGGAGTCGGCAACAGAGTGCAGCGGAGCGCAGAACAGAGTGGAGGATCTTTGACGCACCCCTACCTGGCGCGCCAAATGTCGGATTACGGGTTCCGAAAACCCTTGAGAGGTTCGAACTCTGGGGTACATGCGAATATCTCACTCTCCTCAGTATGCTGACTCACTAATCTCACAGCCTAACGCGTCGAGCTCGAAGGGAGCGGGACACAACAGTTTACCCAGGTTCGGGCCACCTTGCGGTGTAAAACCCTACTCCTGCTTTGTGGTGGATTTGCCTTGAAGGACTGAGGAAGAACTAGTACAATGGAGAATAACCTCAAGAGGCATGTTCTTGGGCTCAAATGAGTTGGTGAGGGTGGAATGGATCCGACCTCTCTCCTTGGTGGTGGCTAGGTCCTATTTATAGTGGCCTTGGTCCTCTTCCCGAATGGAGGCGGGAAGGGATCCCACAACGGCCAAATTTGTAGGGAGACAACTAGTACATCTTATCCTGACTAAAGTGGTCTTTGCCTGCAAAAGCCTCTGGTCGTGACGCCGTGGTGGTCTCGGTGATGACCTCCGTCCTGCCGCCCTGGCAGTCTTGGTCTTATTGCACGGGAATGGAAACCTTTGAATGCTTCCTTGGGACTCCACGCATGCTGCTTGCCTCCTTTGCACCAAAGAGGAAACTAGTACTCTGCGCCCGCTGGCGCCTGCCTGGCACCCGCCTGGCCTCGATCGTCATGGCTCACGTCACCCGAACATCGCGAGGTGAACCTTGCATAGAAATATCCGCTCCTCAGGAGCCATACTGAGTAGGCCGATCCCTTTGGAGGTCTTGGTGTCGTCCGCCTCGCGGGGGTCTTGGGTTGTTGATGCCGAAACTGGGCCGTACCAGGCCGTTGGTGGAGCCACGCCGCGGGCCACAGGTAGGCAAGTCTGGGTACCCCCGTATCCAAAACGGCGACAAAACTGTGTGCGATCTACTTGATTTTTCATCTTGATTTGAATTACATAATGGGATCACAGTGGAAAAGCAGGGTGTTTGAATCGCTAGAACTTTTACCTGTAGTGAACATGCAACTATAGGTGTGTCATAGAAAAAATTGGAATTATTCAAGGTTCGTTTTGACATTTTTATTCATTAACTTGGTTTTCTTGGCATTTCATGTGCACAATTCAAAATAAAACTACATGCACATGCTCCGGTGCACCAAAATGGTTTGTAAAATCATATATGTGTCTATGGGTTGATGCTTATGTCCCATGCAAGAAATGGGGATGAATTTCAAACACCACGGCACCGTGGCTCTCCGGCAAACATTGAGGTACTTGCTTTTGTAATTCTAGTAAATCCAAAACTCGTCTGAAATTCATGAATATTGGCATGCTATCATGGAATGGCATCAACATGCTGGGGTAAAAAAATGTTGTCCCATTTAGGGTAGGTTATGGTATAAGTTTCTCACGAACCAGAGCTTCTCATAAGAAGCATCATGGTTCTGGTAGGAAAATGTGACACCTTTGTGGACAAAACGATATTCGTGGCCTCTTCTTTCTTTCAATTTTTTTTCTGGTGTCAACATAGAAAAACAGGAGTGTCATGTTAAATTTTTGGATTTTTGGGGTTCGTTTGGACATTTTTATACGTTAACTGAGTTTTCTAGGCATTTATGTGCATAATTCAAATTTGAACTACAAGCACATGCTCCAGTGCATAAAAATGGGTTGAAAAAACAAATGTGTGTCCTTGGTTGCATGCTTAGGTCACATGCAAGAAATGAGAATGAATGTCAAACACCTTGACACTGTCGCTCGGCCGCTAACATTGAGATACATGGTTTTAAAATTCTAGTAAATCGAAAACATATCTAAAATTCATGAAACTTGACATGATATCATGGAACGACATCAACATGCCGTGGCAAAAATATTGTCCCATTTGGGGCAGGTTTGGGTATAGGCTTCTCACAAACCAGAGCTTCTCACAACAAGCCTGATGGTTTCGGTAGGGACGTGCCACCTTTGTGAACGAAACAATATCCATTGCTTCTTCTTGCTTTCAAATTTTTTCTAGTGTCAACGTAGAATAACAGGAGTGTTGTGTCAATTTTGGGGATTTTCGGGGTTCGCTTGGACATTATTATACATTAACTGAGTTTTCTATGCATTTACGTGCATAACTCAAAATTGAACTACATGCACATGCTCCAGTGCAGATAAATGGGTTCAAAATTCAAATGTGTGTCCTTGCTTGCATGCTTAGGTCCCACGCAAGAAATGGGAATGAATGTCAAACCCTTGCCACCGTCGCTCGGACGCTAACATTGAGATACATGGTTTTTAAATTCTAGTAAATCGAAAACGCGTCTGAAATTAATGAAACTTGACATGATATCATGGAACGGAATCAACATGTCGTGGTAAAAATATTGTCCCATTTGGGACAGGTTGGGGTATAAACTTCTCACAACCTAGAGCTTCTCACAACAAGCCTCATGGTTACGGTAGGGAATGTTTCACCTTTCTGGACGAAACGATATCCATTGCCTCTTCTTGATTTCATTTTTTTTCTAGTGTCAACATAGAACAACAGGAGTGTTGTGTTAAATTTTGAAATTTTTCGGGGTTCGTTTGGACATTTTTATACATTCTACAGGACATGATCCAGTGCATATAAATTGGTTGAAAAATCAAATTTGTGTCCTTGGTTGCATGCTTAGGTCCCATGCAAGAAATTGGAATGAATGTCAAACACCTTGCCACCGTCGCTTGGCCGCAAACATTGAGATACATGGCCTTTAAATTCTAGTAAATCTAAAACTCGTCTGAAATTCATGAAACTTGGCATGCTATCTGGAACGCCAACATGTTATGGTAAATTTGTTGTCCCATTTGGGGCAGGTTTGGGTATAAGCTTCTCACATACCAGAGCTTCTGACAACAAGCCTCATGGTTCCGATAGGGAATGTGCCTCCTTGGTGGATGAAATGATATTTGTTGCCTCTTCCTGTTTTCAATTTTTTTTCTAGTGGAAACATAGAGCAATAGGAGTGTCGTGTTAAAAGTTGCAATTTTGGGGTTCGTTCGGGCATTTTTATACATTAAATGAGTTTTCTAGGCATTTTATGTGTATAATTCAAATTTGAACTACATGCACATGCTCCAGTGCAGAAAAATGGGTTGACATATCAAATGTGTGTCCTTGGTTGCATGCTTAGGTCCCATGCAAGAAATGGGAATGAATGACAAACACCCTGCCACCGTCACTCGGCCGCAAACATTGAGATTCCTGGTTTTTAAATTCTAGTAAATCCAAAACTCGTCTGAAATTCATGAAACTTGGCATGCTATCATGGAGTGGCATCAATAAGCCGTGGTAAAACTATTGTCCCATTTCGGTCAGGTTTGGGGATATGCTTCTCACAAACCAAAGGTTCTCACAACAAGCCTAGTGGTTTCGGTAGGGAACGTCCCACTTTTGGGGACGAAACGATATCCGCTGCCTCCTATTGCTTTCAAAAAATTTCTTGTGTCAACATAGAACAATAGGAGTGTTGTGTCAATTTTTCGGATTTTTCGGGGTTTGTTTGGACATTTTTATACATTAACTGGGTTTTCTAGGCATTTTATGTGCATAATTCAAATTTGAACTACATGCACATGCTCCAGTGCAGAAAAATGTGTTGACATATCAAATGTGTGTCCTTAGGTGCATGCTTAGGTTCCATGTAAGAAATGGGAATGAATTTCAAACACCAGGGCACTGTTGATTGCCGGAAAAACGTTGAGATACTTTATTTTTAAATTCTAGTAAATCCAATACTCGTCTGAAGTTCATGAAACTTGGCATGCTATCTTGGAATGGCACCCGACATGTTGTGGTACTTTTCGTGTCCATTTTGAGAGAAGGCGCACTCGAATAACAGCCAACAAAGGCATTTTGAAACAAATAGTTACCACTTTAACATCTCAAACTTTTCTATAATTTAAATCGTGTGCATTCTGTTAACCATTCACCTGATGCCACGCGTCACACTTTTAATGGCTAGGAGGTGTCATGCGGACAACTGCTTGACTGAACGAAGGCGTGCGAGCGCAGTCCGCTGCGCAGGCTGACCAAGAGGCATGCAAGTTGTCCTCCAATGCGTAGGCTCATCGGGAAGCGTGCGAGTTGTACATTGCACAACCTCATTGGGAAGCAAGCCCTTTGACTTCCATGGATGCCCGCCTTGCTCGCATCCTCTCCATTAATGGCGCCCGAGCCGCTATACATAGTTTCCAATTATATAGTTTTTATAACATGCATTAACATTTTGTTAGTTAAATTTAAGGTCAAAATATGGCACAAAACATAAAGGGGACTAATAGACCAAGACGGAGGTAGTAGCACATGGCCGCTCTCTACGTAGCGTCGCAACTGCTAGCTTGCTTGTAGACGACCATTCCCAGCGTGTTCAACTGCTCTATCCCTGTGGTTGCTCGCATTTGAGGCGGCCACAGTGTGCTCTGCTCGCATCAAGCCGCGCACGCTCTACTCTCGCGTCCCTCCAGGCGCTCTGCCCTCGTCCCTTCACGTGCGCTACTAGTGTTTGGGTCCGGCGCATGATCACGTACATTCGTGCTGCCATTATGCATGTGGTTTCACTGGGCGCGACGCCACGATGCATTTACCCGCTGCAAAAACTGCCATGCGGATGCGCCGAGAATCCAGGCCGCCCAGCCCCCATTTATTCCTACGGCCATTTACCTTCATCTCTCATGCCACATGACACAATAAGCACACCCACGACGATACATACAGATTGGACATCCAAAGGTTCCAATGGCGCTCCCCGTGGCTCCAATGGTGTTCCCCATGGCTCCAATGGCGCTCCCAGCGGCCGACGATAACAACGGGGGTCAGTTCACCACACATCACATAGTGGACACCCACGTGAGGGGGAAGGCCCTCTCGGTGGTGTACACGAACAAGACGGTCTCGGTGGAGAGCTCCATCCAAACTATGGAGCAGTTGCTTGCTGAGGACAAGTACCAAGTGGTCGGCTTCGACCTCGAGTTCACCAGCGGTCGTGCTGGGCATGATCAGACGGTTGTCGTCACTCAGTTTGTGTGTGCGACAAGACGTCCTAGTCTACCACTACCACCTGGCCACAAGGCCTTGCGAGCGTTTCTTTAGGTTTATCAACAACTCCAACAATAGTTTCGCTATGGTGGACACCACCAACGATCTAAAAGTGCTCAAGGTTTCGGGCTTGACCTGCCAGTATCTTGTCAACATCCGTAACCACTACAAGGTCTGTGGCAGCGATGACAACAAACATAACTCCCTGATTGACCCCGCCTCGTCCATCATTGACCCTTACTACATGAAGATGAATGATGAGGAAAGAAGGACAAGAACGCCTGGCACAGTGTCAGGCATCGGAGACTAGATGAAGAACACGTCAAGTACGTGACCAAGGGCATGTACACAAGCTACGAGATGTACATGCGGATCATTGACATGAGGAAGTGTCTTCTTCCTGCCACAGACAAGGGATTGAGCCACGGAGAAGTGGCGGGATCGGAGTGTCACAAGAAGTAGATGACTAGACGATCATTTCTCCTAGTTTTGAATGCGTGCAATTGTTTATTGAGGTGTGTGCGAATGATCTATATAGTCACTTATGTAATTGGATGTTTATTTCAGTTATATATATATACATGTGTGTGTATGTTATTCTTCTGTAGATAGAGCAAATCACACGGCTTATTAGCAGCAATCGTCTGTGTTATTATTGGTCTTCGCACACATTTCTGATCACGAACTTGTTTGCCGCGTATCACACACATCTTGTTCAGTTGAACTGTTTCTGTTGTCTTGGCTCATCGCAAACAGTTCATCTGAGTGAACTGTATGCCCTCCATCGCACACACCTTGATCTGGTAGACTGTATCTATTGTGTTGCCTAATCACGCACGGTTCAATCTAGTGAATTGTATGCCATATACCGCACACACACCCTCATCTGGCTGCCCATTTTTGTTGTTCTGCCTCATCACAAACAATTCTGCTGGATTAATCGTTTGACACACATCGCACAGACAACTCTATTCTGAATCGTGTTTGATGTCAACACCGTCGCAAACATTTTGTATCTTTTCTGACGGTTTTATTACATCACCTTTTGTGATTAATGCATCACACACAGTTTAAGGGTCTCTAATTGGACTGTCGCATTTGGACCAACCTGCAGTAGTGCATGGTCAGTTGCTATCAGGGAATAAACATGCCGATTCTACCATCTTGACTTGGAGGACACACCAAGGCTTCAGAGGTTTCCTTCTTGAACACGGAGTCGCCTATAGCTCGGCCTTCCAATAATAGTGACCCAACTGCCCGACCAATAAGAGATAGACCAGCAGCCTGAGGACCCCTTACTCTGGGACACCCTCACTAGGGGCACACCCCCTAGGCTTGTGCCCCCCCCCTGGACTTTCCCATCTCCGTTTTTCTTCCAAGTTACTTGTCCTGCATGAAAAAATCCATTATATATATATATTTCCCGAGGTTTTGACCATCGTATCATAAAAATATCCCATGTTCTTGTTTCGTGCTGTTTTTTGCCAGATCTACCAAACCAGGCATCATGTCTTCTCCCTCCTCCAACAACATAGAAGACAATGCTTGGTTGTTGAAGATGGAGCAAAGGAGAGAGGTAACCAAAGAGGACAATGGCAATGAGGAGAAGATCGAAGAAGTTGTAAAGAGCCATGTTCACCAAGGAGGGCAAGCCACGCCCGTGGAGAAAATTGCAGAGGAGAGAGATATCCTTCAACCCTTTTATGAACATCTCTCCTCATCTGAAATTGAAGGCCTAAGGATCTTTGAAACAGTTTGTGTTCAGAATACTTACCTCACTCGTGAAGTTATTTTGTTGCAGGAGCAAAACATTACCCTTCAGAGCATCAATTGTAAATTGGAGTATCTGCTAAGGCTGAAGGACAAGCTTACCACCTCATCATCACCATCATGATCAAAGAAGGAGACTCGAGCACATGGGTATGTGCACTCCCCTTGGCTTGTGCCAAGCTTGGGTGAGGTGTCCCGGTATCGTATCACCACCACTTTTATTATCTTTACCTATTTTAGTTTGATCCTTAGTTATTCCATGATTTAGTTGAATAAAAGTTTAGTATGATCTATTTTTGAGTGCTATTTTCATGATCTATATATCTATGTAATCGATTTGAGAGTTATATAATAAAGAGTAGTTTGAGTTTTTGCTCCTTTACTTTTATGTTTCAATCCTAGCAATGAAAATAATGAAAAAGATCATATGCTAATCTTATGGAAAGTAATGACACCACATAAGGAAAAGTATAAGTAGTAAAATTTATTGAAAGTTGACAAACATAGCATTGGTCAATGATGCAATTCATGAGATAATTAACAAGGGAAGAGAAGATTCACATGCAAATACACTATATTGGACATATTTTATGATTGTGAGCCCCCATTAAGTATTTTATGCCAAATTGTTGATGTTGGACAAGGAAGACAACATAATGAATTATGTTTGCTTATATTCACATAGAAGTTATATTGTCATAGATCCCCCAACATGTGGTGCTTGCCCAATATCTTTGCTAACTAAAAATCTACACCAGGTAGAGATACTTCTTATGCATCCAATGTGGGGACCCCGACTCATAAGTCGTGATCACCGAATGCACGTGTAAAGTGATCCCAGAGATCAATGCTCACTGAACACACAGAAGCTGAATAACAAGAGTCTTACATCCATACATACCGTCTTACATAAATTATGACCATTATGGTCAAGTCTTACATTGATAAAGCCTTAAGGGCTGAACTGCAAATAAAACACAAGCAGCGGAAATCTTCGTTGATAAGTAGAACCCATGCCATCTGCCTTAACCCTACAGGCATTCTGACTGGGAAACGTCCTAGTTCGCATGTTCCTCTCCAAAGAACTCTTCTTCGAACTCCGGTTCTTCCATGCCTAGTCAATTAAATAACCAGTGGCAAGCCAATGAGTACTTTGAATGTACTCGCAAGCAACCCATGTTTTGGTTCACGATACAACAATGCGTGATATAGGTAAATTTTTGCGGAAAGCTAGTTTTGAGTGCAATGACATGTTCAACAATTTGTAAGACATGCATCAGGAGAATTCAAGTAACCATGAGGACAGGTTACATATATCAACATAAATAGAGTGGGCATCAACCCAACTCAATCATGTCAAGTCCTTTGACTTGACCCAAGTAGATCTTCCCACTTATCCAGACACACACACTAGTTTGTAAACATGTGGACGTAGCCCAAGAGCGGTTACCCAACTGTCCTTGACCGTGGACACGGCTATTCGAATAGTTTGACACTTTGCAGAGGTTGCACACTTTACCCACAAGATCCGGGGAACTTTCGTGTCATCTACGACCCGTGATACCTCAAGTACCCGGGGTAAGCACCCGATCACTATCTTTGCCTAGATGACACTAACAAAGAGTCCACTCATTGTTCCGTATCCTCACGATGTACATCATACGAGACTCACTTGAGATCGTAACATCCGCGAGGGGACACAACGGTGTATCCGGTGCCCTGTGAAAACAGTCATGGCCGCCCTACCTGGCATGACCCCGTCCCGAGAGAGAGCACCAACTCTCCCCCGCCACTAGTAATGCGGGCTCCAAGCTAGTATCATCCTAGATAATCGATAATGCCCTTTCCCATATAAGGGTAGAGTGGTTGCGCATGTAAGGTTGGAATAACGGTCGCAACTTAAACCAATCCATTTTGGAAACAACACACACACTTGCCTCGGTACACCACTTCGTCATCAAGTGGTTACGCATCTCATCATCTCCCTCGGGCATAAGTGGCACCCGACGGGGTTTTTGATAAGTCTTTTGAAAATACCTTGTCTCCTTCATCATGCATATACCCGTCCCTTTTTGCGTAGCATCTACTTTAGCATTCTATCTACTCCCACCGGCATAACCCTCATAAGAAGGTAGGGTCATGCACAATGCAAGTATCAACGAGGAAGTACGGTGGCAAACCATCAAAGTGGTTACCACCTCATCATGATTCTGTTGCAATAACAATATGGAACTATATGACATGCATAAATAGGTTTCATAGACATGGTCAAAGGGCTGCTTGCCTGGCTCAACGAAGTCTTCTGGGTCTTCAAAGTCTTCTGGTCCAACTCCTTCGTCATCAACACAATCTATCATCGCAAAATAATAACGAGGAAAATAAGGCAATAAATAAACAGAAAAACCAAAGTGCTCAGAAAAATGTCAACTCATTTTTGTTAAATACTAGGGTGAAAACTAAGAAGGGGAAAATTCCTAGTTTTGGATTTGGAGTAGTAGAATAGGAGAAATGGATTTACAAAGGTATATTTAAATGCTTAAAATCACATTGAAATATTTACAGTGAAGAAAAGGTTGTGGGATTTGACTGAAAGTTGCACCATTAATTATGTGGGATTTTTACAAGAATTTAGGAACTGGAATTATTTCATTTTGATTAATATTTAATCCAGAGGAATTTTTGGAAAGGTGACAGAAAAAGAAAAAGGAAAAAGGCTTTGTGCCTGCTGGGCCAGAACAGCCGCAGTGCAGCAGGCCCAGCTAGAGTGGCGGCCCAGCGCACTGGTGCACGCGCGCGCGCCAGGTTTAAACC
>NC_041383.1:344396169-344426093 GCF_002162155.2 Triticum dicoccoides | reverse complement strand
GGCGGAGGAGCTTCGGGCGGCGGTGGCTCCGGCCGTTTCTGGCTGCAAATGAAGCGGGGGAGAGGAGAGAAATGGTTAGTGAGCCGCGACGGTTCCAGATCGGGGCAGAGGAGGAGCGGGGGAGGCATGTACCTCGCGAACTCTGGCGAGCCGAAGCGGCGGAGCTCGGGCTCGATCTCGAGCTCGGGCGGTTTTGGAGATGAATGGGGAGTGTGGGAGGTTGATTAGGAGGGTGGGGGAGCGACAGGGAGTGTGAGAGGGGCTCGGCGTCGCCTTATATAGGCTGGCCAAGGTCCACCGTAGGGGTGGCCTACGGGTGCCCGCGGGATCGGCTCGGGTGGCTGTTAGAGAGGGAACGGAGGGCTCGGGGGTGTTCGTGGGGGTGGTCCAGGGTGCTAAGGAGAGAGAGGAGGAGAGGGACGAGCGGCGGGCGGGCCACAGGAGCGGCGCGCACATTGGCCGAGCGGAGCAGCGCTCTGGCATGAGCTGCAGGAGAGAGAGGAGGGCGCGGGAGCAAGTGGGCGGCCTGCTGGCGTGGAGCGGACGTCGAGGGGCATCGACTAGCGCGCGGGGGAGGCTCGAGGTGGTCGGGGGACGCGGCGTCAACGGTCGGGTGCCCTGCCAGGTGGTCCAGAGCGTGACTTTGGCCGGCAACCGCGGCTTTACCGCGTCCGCGTGCGTCCACTTGTGTCTGGCAGCTGGAGGGGGCATGGGCAAAAGCTGGAGAGAGCCTTGGATGCTCTGGAAAGCTGAGGGGAGAGAAGGAGGCTGAGAGAGAGGGGGAATCTGTTGCCCAGGGAAGAAAAATGGGGTTCCCCTCCCTTCATCATTGCTTCCTTGGGCAGGAAAGCATCCAGGAGATATAGGGGATCTAGGAGGGGTTGTGGTAAAAAGAAGAGCTCATGGAGATTAGTGGGAGAGGCCAAAAATGGGATTTTGGTAAAGTGGCAGAAGGTGTTTGATGCTGGTTTGGGCAAGTAGATGATTTCCATTAGTCATGTGACTCCACAGGGTGAAATGGCACATGTAATTAGGGCCTTCCACCCATTTTGAGCTCATTTGGGCAAAGTTGCCAATGCAACTTCTGTAAACCCTAGAAATTGGCAGGAATGGACTTGTGCAGATCTAGTGGAGTAAATCACCTCTCCTTGATGCACCACTTGGTGTGGTGGCCTCATTTGGTCATGTGATCATGCTCACAAAATTTGGGATCAAGGAGAGATAGTTGGCAGTACAAAGTAGTTCAATTTTGATTCTGGTTAGAGAGGGTTTTGGGGCATTTTGGTGAACAAAAATGACTTTAATTGACATGAGGCTTTGCAAGGTGATCACAATATGCATTCGTGACTTGCTGGATTTTCCTTGGATTTTTATGAAAATATTTCCTATAGAAATATTTCAAACCTTTGAAATGGGCAGAAATGGTTCTGGGAGGTTTTGTCCAATATTTTGAACATGACCATGTGTTGAAACTCTTATATATGGAAAATATATGTCCACTGAGCTTCCCTGATTTTTGTCAAATATTTTTGAAACAATAAAATAATTTTTCCATATTAAAGACCATTTCTGGCCTTAAGAAAAAGCCTTTAAACAAAATAGGAAAATAACTTCTAAAATTATATTTTTGAGGTTTATTTGAGTCCTATATCTAGTAGGTCTCAAATATACTCTTTGAACTATTTTTCATACCCCAAATCAAGTACTTGTAGTGCAAACCTCAATTTAGGGGGTTTTGGAAAACTATTTTTGAAAATACTATTTGGCCAAATTATTTTTGTATGAAAATATTATATTGCTCTATACACATGGCAGTATCATTGGGCAGAAGTTTGGGGCAAGGCGATGAAGTATATAAGGTGGAGTTGTGTAACGCCCCGGTAGTTAAGCTACAGTAACCACACACTAATGGTGCCATGTCATCCCAATTAAATTTCTAAACCTCACTTTGATCCAAACCGAATTCAAATCCAAATTGAAAAGAAAGTCAAATTATTATTTCTGCAAACGGTAAAACAAAAATGTTTACTGGGTTGCAATAATTCACTAACTAATTTTCATAAATAATCCAATATTATCTGGAATATTAAATTGCCCCTAGCTTAGTTAAAAGAGTGCCCAAAACAACCTTTTTAATCCATTTGTATTTAAGCAAAATTCAAATGAGTTTAGTTAAGCTCCAAAATTTTTGTGCCTTTCACAAATATTACGTAGTAATTGTAGGGCAAATTTCATATATAAAAAAATCATTTGATGGCACAACCCAATACAAAATAGGATCTGAAAATACAAAGAAAAGGGTAAAAGCAAATTGGACCTAAACTAAGGTGCCACTGGGCCATAAGTGGCCACACGGCCCAGCCCACCAAAACTTTCCCCTACCTCCCGCTACAGGAACAGAGGATGTGCGTGGCGCACATCCACGACGGCCATGGCCGTGGATGCCCTCCACGTCGCCTCCCTGGGCTTATAACTACGTTGCCCACGAACCCTAGATCGAGCCCAACCCCCCCTCTGGACCTCACATCTCTCCTCCTCGCCTGGCTCTGCTCCACTACAGTAGCCGCCCGAGACCCCCGTTGCCGCCGTGTCATCGTTGCCGTTCTCCGAGGCTTCCCCGAGCTGCTACAAGGTGGCCAGGAGCCTCCCCAACCTCGTCACCTTCACCTACGCGCCTCAAATCGAGCAGGAACGCCACTTAGGCTCGTCATCGCCACTTCCTCCACTACACGGCCGCCACGGTCATCTCTGTCTATCTCCACCGTCGGCGCCTCCCGGCCTCGTCGAGCTCGTCCACGGCCTCCCCGGGGTGAGCCTCCGCCCGTTCCCCCCTTTCTGCCCCTCTCCCCGACGCTGTTTGTCGCTGGCCCATGCCGCCCCAGGCTCCGGCCATTGGCCGCGGTCACGGCACGCCCTACGGCGCCTACACCTCGCACCACGGTCGCCCTATGTGCGCCCCGCGCCGCCCCTGGCCGCGACCGGCCGCGCACTGGCCGTCCTCTGGCCGCGCCTCGCGTGTGCGCGCCTGCTGCTGCTGCTGGCTCTATGTACTGCCGGCGCTGCCGCTGTCTATTGCTATTGCGTTGCGGCTACCTGTCGCTGCTGCTTTGCCGCCACCGCTGCTCACCCTCTGCTTGCTGCTCTTGCACTATTGTGCTGCTTGGCCGCCGCTTGATGCTTCGCCTTTTGCTGCTCTGCTTACCACTGCCGCTAGTTGCTGCAGCCGTCTACTGCTGATGCTTGGGCATGGCCGTGCGTGTGTGCACAAGGTGCACGCCCGACTGTGCCTGTTGCCGGCTTAATTAATTAAAGATAGATTAGTTTAGGATTAGATTAGTGGAATAAAAAGCCTAATGTGCAGATGACATGTGGCCCCACTAGTTTAAATTACTTTAGACTAATTAAATTGACCCTGTGACACTTACATATGGGCCACACCTCTCCTTTTGACTAGTCAAATTGACTTGGTCAATTCGAATTAAAAGTAATTTAGAAAATCTAGAATATTGATAAGACTTAAAGAAAATCATAGAAAATTATCCGTAACTCGGATGAAAAAACTTTGTACATGAAAGTTGCTCAGAACGACGAGAAGAATCCGGAAACGCAGCCCGTTCGTCCGCCACACATCCCTAGCATAGCAAACTCGCAACTTTTCTCCTCCGGTCCATTTGTCCGAAAATGCAAAACGCCGGGAATACTTTCCCGGATGTTTCCCCCTTCGCCGGTATCACCTAATACCACGTTAGGTCACCCCTAGCACCGCATATTGCCGTGTCTTGCTTTGTGTTACATTTGATTGCTTTGTTATTTATTGTGGTTCCCCTTCGTTACTTCTTTCCGATAGACTCTGAGACTGGTGCCGATGTCCGTGTGTTCGACTACACCGAAGATGACCCCTCCTTGCCAGAGCAACCAGGCAAGCCCCCCCTTTGATCACCAGATATCGCCTATTCTTCTCTCTACTGCTTGCATTAGAGTAGTGTAGTATGTTACTGTTCGGTTACTCCTATTCTGTTGCATAGCCTGTCATTGTTGCTACAGTCATTGATACCTTACCCGCAATCCTAAATGCATAGTATAGGATGCTAGTTTATTATCATTTGCCCTACATTCTTTTCAGTCTGCCTTGCTATACTATTGGGCCGTGATCACTCGGGAGGTGATCACGGGTATATACTATACATATATACATACTATACAGATGGTGACTAAAGTCGGGTCAGCTCGTTGAGTACCCGCAAGTGATTCCGATGTGGGGGCTGGAAGGACAGGTGGCTCCATCCCGGTAGAGGTGGGCCTGGGTTCCCGACGGCCCCCGACTGTTACTTTGTGGAGGAGCGACAGGGCAGGTTGCGACCACCTAGGAGAGAGGTGGGCCTGGCCCTATTCGGCGTTCGCGGTTACTTAACACGCTTAACGAGATCTTAGTATTTGATCTGAGTCTGGCTACTGGCCTATACGCACTAACCAACTACGCAGGAACAGTTATGGGCACTCGGCGTCGTGGTATCAGCCGAAGCCTTTGTGACGTCAGCGACTGAGCGGCGCGCGCCGGGTTGGACTGCGTTAACACAACTTCCTTTGTAATGGAGGTTGCTAGGTCTGCTTCCGGCCGCGTACGCAACGTGAAGGTGTGCAATGGGTGATGGGCCCAGACCCCTGCGCGCATAGGATTTAGACCGGCGTGCTGACCTCTCTGTTGTGCCTAGGTGGGGCTGCGACGTGTTGATCTTCTCAGGCCGGGCATGACCCAGGAAAGTGTGTCCGGCCAAATGGGATCGAGCGTGTTGGGTTATGTGGTGCACCCCTGCAGGGAAGTTTATCTACTCGAATAGCCGTGTCCCTCGGTAAAAGGACGACCCGGAGTTGTACCTTGACCTTATGACAACTAGAACCGGATACTTAATAAAACACACCCTTCCAAGTTCCACAGACAACCCGGTGATTGCTTTTCCATAGGGCGACGAGGGGAGGATCGCCGGGTAGGATTATGCTATGCGATGCTACTTGGAGGTCTTCAATCTACTCTCTTCTACACGCTGCAAGATGGAGGTGGCCAGAAGCGTAGTCTTCGACAGGATTAGCTATCCCCCTCTTATTCTGGCATTTTGCAGTTCAGTCAACCGATATGGCCCTTTACACATATACCCATGCATATGTAGTGTAGCTCCTTGCTTGCGAGTACTTTGGATGAGTACTCACGGTTGCTTTTCTCCCTCTTTTCCCCTTTCCCTTCTACCTGGTTGTCGCAACCAGATGCTCGAGCCCTGGAGCCAGACGCCACCGTCGATGACGACTACTACACTGGAGGTGCCTACTACTACGTGCAGGCTGCTGACGACGACCATGAGTAGTTTAGGAGGATCCCAGCCAGGAGGCCTGCGCCTCTTTCGATCTGTATCCCAGTTTGTGCTAGCCTTCTTAAGGCAAACTTGTTTAACTTATGTCTGTACTCAGATATTGTTGCTTCCGCTGACTCGTCTATGATTGAGCACTTGTATTCGAGCCCTCGAGGCCGCTGGCTTGTATTATGATGCTTGTATGACTTATTTTATTTGTAGAGTTGTGTTGTGATATCTTCCCGTGAGTCCCTGATCTTGATCGTACACGTTTGCGTGTATGATTAGTGTACGATTGAATCGGGGCGTCACAAGTTGGTATCAGAGCCGACTGCCTGTAGGAATCCCCTTTCCAACTCCTTGGCCGAAGTTGAGTCTAGAAGCCGAAAACTGTTTTGTTAACTTGGCTGTGTGGCTTACGGGCCCACGTCGCCATTGGGTGGTATTAGGATCTTTTACTCCTCGACCTTTACTTCGGGACTTTGATCTCTCCTATATTCGGGTTAAATTATTTTAATAACACCGACTCTAGGTTCTCGTAACTACTTCCTCCCAGAGACCCCTCACTCTAGATGATTGCTTGGAGCATCGAAGGATTCCAAAGATACACTCTGATGTTCTCTCGAGACTTTGTGCCTGTTGCTTTTGCAATTCCCTACCAGCGAAATATCCCTATGGATAAATACATACACCTGTCTTTCTTACTTTTACCCCCAGTTGATCTTGCTCTCTATTGATATGAGAATACCTTATGTCTACTGCCTTGTAGTTCTTTACCACATGAATACCCCTGCAAATAATTACTCACACTTATCTGAGTATTCATCCATCCCCTGTTGTTCATATGTTTCATATGATACTTTGAAATTCTATCCGATCATTCGAGAATCCTTTTTAAAAATATTGCTCTACATATACTTGTCTGCTTGCATTATGGATGCTCCCATAGGTCTAGCAACATTCATTAGTCTCATTTGACACTGTCATTTTGATCCTATTGATTCAAACATGAGTGCGAATGCACGCAATCATCGGTTGATTCTTTTAAAAATATCTTTCCGGCTCACACGTCATTTTAAACATGAGCTGGATCTCGACCAATCAATTGCCATCGATTGTACCCCTAAGGCTATTCAACTTATCCATCCTTGATCAGAGTGTCTGCCTCTGATCATTTGATTTGGAAACCATAATTTCTTTCTATTTAAGCATCAGACTAATCAGGTGATTCTTGAATCTGATGCCTCTGCATTCTTTCTTCCTCTGAGTGAGTATCGATACTCACATCAGCTCCGTTGTGGATCACTTGATCATTGTTGGATTGTTATCCGACAATGTCCTTCATATTCAATCACCTTGTGAGTTCTTCCCTTGATACTAAGTGCCTTTGGTAAATGGTATCATCTGCTTGGCCAACCATGCTATGCTTTCGAGCTTGTGTATTTACTTTTGAAACTTGTGGTATAGGTTACTAAGATGCCCGATGGGTTGAACCTATGCCTTCCCCTAATCCGTGAGAGCCCGAAAGTTTTCACAAGTCATACTCTTCCGATGTTCTACCAGATAAAATTCCAACATTACAGTTTTATCAAAGAGAGAGGTGAATGAAATGATATGCATCAAAGAAGTGGGAGTCGACCTTGAACTTTGTGTTCATACCCATGAAAATGATGTAGGCCGTCTCGGAAGCTTCTTGCAAAATGATTATCCAGTTGTATGATTCTTTCGGTATTCTTGAAATTGATTCCTTACAGTTATGGTTCCGACCATGTTGTCCTGATCTAATATATCTGATGGGAATTCATTCCAGTGCCTCGTCTATTTTTGGCAAGGTTGAAGTATCTAATGTCATAGGTCAATGACCCGGTTCTACTTCTATCATGTTCTACCTTCGAGTATTACCCCCTAGTATCTCGAAGATGTCTTGCCATTGCACCACATCTTAATAACTTTGTTGAAGTAATGTCTCTCCTTGTCGTAATCACTCTATGGGTTCTGGGTTGTTGTCAACCAAGGACACCGACTAGTGAAATTATTCCGCAATACAAATCAAATACCCCTAGTATTTTTACTAGGAAATTCTGAACCCAATCTGGTCATTCCTAGACTATCGGATGCATCCTGGTCTTGCTATCTTTAACTGTGCTACCTCGTCCTTCACTGGTGCATGAATTCTTCAGTGTGTGAGCATGACTTACATTGAGCTTTCAACATCATGTTGCTTGTCTTGAAAGGCAACTTTGGTTCCGAGCTTGCATCTTATATATTGATTCTATAACTTGCCACTTCGTCATTTCCTTTCTTGTTGTTGTTGTTGATTGATTGCATCCTCTTGAAACCTCCCGGCAAATGTGTCAGATCACCTTCAACACTTTGACTTCTTTCGAGATGTCAACTGTGTTCATGATGAGAAATACCCTCCTTGCCCTCGATGATTTTTTTATCATCGACAACACCCTTGACTTCCTTTCATCACGAACTTGTCCACATTATGAATACAACTTGCTCTCCAGCTAGTGTTGTGTTCTGCCTTAAAGTATTACTGTCTTTTATGTCGAGAATGTTGTGGGGATTGCTCCACCTCTTAGAAATTCTCGGTATGATGATACTTCTCACCATCACCATTCTTCCTTGGTCTCCGTGTTGTTTTTAACCGGGATACCAATATACTAACGATGTTGCTTGAGTTCTGTACTTCTAACAACCCTATTGCTTTGAAGTTAACGATCGACAGTTCATTCTTAGACTGTTGGTTATTGAATCGTCACTCTAACATTGATCTTGCTTCCTAAGGTCATATTTCGGGCACACCTTTAAACTAATGATTGATGGTGTATGTTTTCCTCGAGCATACAACATTATATCATTTGAATTGATAAGTGTCATCTTCTTGTTCACATTATTATGGAAATCTATCCGGTTGGAATTCTCGATGAATTGTCGCTGAGTCCATCAGCCACCTCCTCATCCCCTCCTTGGTTTAGTGATGAACTATTGTTTCGGGAACCCACTCCCATAGTTCATTTCCCGAGAATCTTGCATTGTCATTTCGTCGATTTGTGTCGCACCTTTTCTTCTCGGACATCCTGAGTCTGAGATACCCTGACTCCAATCAAATCTGAATTTTAGTCAGATGGCTGGGACATATTTCCAAGAGTTATAACATTGGTCTATATATGACCCGGTAAGGTGATGTCATGCCTAGCACACCTGGCCGGAGGCTCTATAGTTATAGTTTTCCCTTTCAGCCAGGTTAAACACTCTTCCATGAGGAAATTGTAAGACTTATTCTACCAGTTGTTCCTGATGAATCCTTTGTGTGTATGCAAAGTCCGACCTTTGCTTGAAGACCATGTCAATGCTATCTCGAAGCATGTATGTGGTACTCCGGTTTTCAATAAGAACTTTTGAAGCCCAATGCTAAATGTTTCCTGCTCAATTATCCAAACACCATTGTATGGGTAATGTCATGGAATTTCTCTCCTCTTATGTAAAGGGTTTTCTACATTATATCTTGTCTTGGATATCATCCTCTGCTTGACTTTGGGAAGGATATACCCCTGATATATGTGTTTAAACACATTTTCCTTTCCGTTGTTTTGTTCAAACTTTCTTATAATCTACTTAACTGAGCAGTGGTAATTCCCTGCTTAGGTAAGCACCTCGTGGTACAACTCTGCCAGTAAGACCCTATTACTATAATTGATGACATATCGGTAGCCACCGATGGACGAGAACTTTGCCTAATGGTCCGCCTCGTTCAACGAGCAGGAAAATGGTTCTCTTCGTCCCTTGCCTTTGGTATCGACATTGTTGCCAACATAACTGATAGGCTTCCCTCTGACATGCCTTACTATCATGACCGTGCAAGATGTCACCACCCTTCCTACTTTAACCCACATGGTGGGCCCATAACCCACAGTTCCATAGGATCAAAACCTGACTCTCCTATACACCCCTATTTCCAAAGTTATTCCTCAGGCTTGCCATGTGATCCTCAATTCTGGTATTAAACACAATACTTGTTTCCGTTGCTTTGAACCCCTTTCACACTCTGTTTCAGGCAACAAACGATTGCCTACCCGCTTGAAACTTCTCATGGTACCTCCTTACTTTACTCTCGATATTTTCTTAAGTTTTAGTTCAAGAGTTACTTTCCGCCACCTTCCCCGATGTTAGCTACCAGATAGTCAACCTTGCAGAGGTCCGTTCTCCCGGAATATACCCACCCTTTATTCTTTCATAAGTACGATGGAGTTCCCGAAGAAAGGATGCCGACTTCATCAGGATGACCTGGAGCAGAGAAATAAAGACATCAACGTAATGGATCGACCTCTTCGAGAAGAGCAACCAAGACCGAGAAGATCCGTTAGAATTTCACAACCACAAATTTCCCCCTTACACCACCTCTTAAATCTCGGGACGAGATTTCTTGTAGTGGAGGAGATTTGTAACGCCCCGGTAGTTAAGCTACAGTAACCACACACTAATGGTGCCATGTCATCCCAATTAAATTTCTAAACCTCACTTTGATCCAAACCGAATTCAAATCCAAATTGAAAAGAAAGTCAAATTATTATTTCTGCAAACGGTAAAACAAAAATGTTTGCTGGGTTGCAATAATTCACTAACTAATTTTCATAAATAATCCAATATTATCTGGAATATTAAATTACCCCTAGCTTAGTTAAAATAGTGCCCAAAACAACCTTTTTAATCCATTTGTATTTAAGCAAAATTCAAATGAGTTTAGTTAAGCTCCAAACTTTTTGTGGCTTTCACAAATATTACGTAGTAATTGTAGGGCAAATTTCATATATAAAAAAATCATTTGATGGCACAACCTAATACAAAATAGGATCTGAAAATACAAAGAAAAGGGTAAAAGCGAATTGGACCTAAACTAAGGTGCCACTGGGCCATAAGTGGCCACACGGCCCAGCCCACCAAAACTTTCCCCTACCTCCCGCTACAGGAACAGAGGATGTGCGTGGCGCACATCCACGACGGCCATGGCCGTGGATGCCCTCCACGTTGCCTCCCTGGGCTTATAACTACGTCGCCCACGAACCCTAGATCGAGCCCAACCCCCACTCTGGACCTCACATCTCTCCTCCTCGCCTGGCTCTGCTCCACTACAGTAGCCGCCTGAGACCCCCGTCACCGCCGCGTCGTCGTTGCCGTTCTCCGAGGCTTCCCCGAGCTGCTACAAGGTGGCCAGGAGCCTCCCCAACCTCGTCACCTTCACCTACGCGCCTCAAATCGAGCAGGAACGCCACTTAGGCTCGTCATCGCCACTTCCTCCACTACACGGCCGCCGCGGTCATCTCCGTCGATCTCCACCGTGGGCGCCTCCCGGCCTCGTCGAGCTCGTCCACGGCCTCCCCGGGGTGAGCCTCCGCCCGTTCCCCCCTTTTTGCCCCTCTCCCCGACGCTGTTTGTCGCCGGCCCATGCCGTCCCAGGCTCCGGCCGTTGGCCGCGGTCACGGCGCGCCCTGCGGCGCCTACACCTCGCACCACGGTTGCCCTATGTGCGCCCCGCGCCGCCCCTGGCCGCGACCGGCCGCGCGCTGGCCGTCCTCTGGTCGCGCCTCGCGTGTGCGCGCCTGCTGCTGCTGCTGGCTCTGTGTACTGCCGGTGCTGCTGCTGTCTGTTGCTGTTGCATTGAGGCTACCTATCGCTGCTGCTTTGCCGCCGCTGCTGCTCACCCTCTGCTTGTTGCTCTTGCACTGTTGTGCTGCTTGGCCGCCGCTTGATGCTTCGCCTTTTGTTGCTCTGCTTACCACTGCCGCTAGTTGCTGTAGACGTCTGCTGCTGATGCTTGGGCATGGTCGTGCGTGTGTGCACAAGGTGCACGCCCGACTGTGCCTCTTGCCGGCTTAATTAATTAAAGATAGATTAGTTTAGGATTAGATTAGTGGAATAAAAAGCCTAATGTGCAAATGACATGTGGCCCCACTAGTTTAAATTACTTTAGACTAATTAAATTGACCCTGTGACACTTACATATGGGCCACACCTCTCCTTTTGACTAGTCAAATTGACTTGGTCAATTCGAATTAAAAGTAATTTAGAAAATCTAGAATATTGAAAAGACTTAAAGAAAATCATAGAAAATTATTCGTAACTCGGATGAAAAAACTTTGTACATGAAAGTTGCTCAGAACGACGAGACGAATCCGGACACGCAACCCGTTTGTCCGCGACACATCCCTAGCATAGCAAACTCGCAACCTTTCTCCTCCGGTCCATTTGTCCGAAAATGCGAAACGCCGGGAATACTTTCCCGGATGTTTCCCCCTTCGCCGGTATCACCTAATACCTTAGGTCACCCCTAGCACCGCATATTGCCGCGTCTTGCTTTGTGTTACATTTGATTGCTTTGTTATTTATTGTGTTCCCCCTTCGTTACTTCTTTCTGGTAGACTCTAAGACCGGTGCCGATGTCCGTGTGTTCGACTACACCGAAGATGACCCCTCCTTGCCAGAGCAACCAGGCAAGCCCCCCCTTTGATCACCAGATATCGCCTATTCTTCTCTCTACTGCTTGCATTAGAGTAGTGTAGTATGTTACTGTTCGGTTACTCCTATTCTGTTGCATAGCCTGTCATTGTTGCTACAGTCATTGATACCTTACCCGCAATCCTAAATGCATAGTATAGGATGCTAGTTTATTATCATTGGCCCTACATACTTTTCAGCCTGCCTTGCTATACTATTGGGCCGTGATCACTCGGGAGGTGATCACGGGTATATACTATACATATATACATACTATACAGATGGTGACTAAAGTCGTGTCAGCTCGTTGAGTACCGGCAAGTGATTCCGATGTGGGGGCTGGAAGGACAGGTGGCTCCATCCCGGTAGAGGTGGGCCTGGGTTCCCGACGGCCCCCGACTGTTACTTTGTGGCGGAGCGACAGGGCAGGTTGCGACCACCTAGGAGAGAGGTGGGCCTGGCCCTATTCGGCGTTCGCGGTTACTTAACACGCTTAACGAGATCTTGGTATTTGATCTGAGTCTGGCTACTGGCCTATACGCACTAACCAACTACGCGGGAACAGTTATGGGCACTCGGCATCGTGGTATCAGCCAAAGCCTTTGTGACGTCAGCGACTGAGCGGCGCGCGTCGGGTTGGACTGCGTTAATGCAACTTCCTTCGTAATGGAGGTTGCTAGGTCTGCTTCCGGCCGCGTACGCAACGTGTAGGTGTGCAATGGGCGATGGGCCCAGACCCCTGTGCGCATAGGATTTAGACCGGCGTGCTGACCTCTCTGTTGTGCCTAGGTGGGGCTGCGACGTGTTGATCTTCCGAGGCCGGGCATGACCCAGGAAAGTGTGTCCGGCCAAATGGGATCGAGCGTGTTGGGTTATGTGGTGCACCCCTGCAGGGAAGTTTATCTACTCGAATAGCCGTGTCCCTTGGTAAAAGGACGACCCAGAGTTGTACCTTGACCTTATGACAACTAGAACCAGATACTTAATAAAACACACCCTTCCAAGTTCCACAGACAACCTGGTGATCACTTTTCCACAGGGCGATGAGGGGAGGATCGCCGGGTAGGATTATGCTATGCGATGCTACTTGGAGGTCTTCAATCTACTCTCTTCTACATGCTGCAAGATGGAGGTGGCCAGAAGCGTAGTCTTCGACAGGATTAGCTATCCCCCTCTTATTCTGGCATTCTGCAGTTCAGTCCACCGATATGGCCCTTTACACATATACCCATGCATATGTAGTGTAGCTCCTTGCTTGCGAGTACTTTGGATGAGTACTCACGGTTGCTTTTCTCCCTCTTTCCCCTTTCCCTTCTACCTGGTTGTCGCAACCAGATGCTCGAGCCCTGGAGCCAGACGCCACCGTCGACGATGACTACTACACTGGAGGTGCCTACTACTACGTGCAGGCTGCTGACGACGACCATGAGTAGTTTAGGAGGATCCCAGGCAGGAGGCCTGCGCCTCTTTCGATCTGTATCCCAGTTTGTGCTAGCCTTCTTAAGGCAAACTTGTTTAACTTATGTCTGTACTCAGATATTGTTGCTTTCGCTGACTCGTCTATGATCGAGCACTTGTATTCGAGCCCTCGAGGCCCCTGGCTTGTATTATGATGCTTGTATGACTTATTTTATTTGTAGAGTTGTGTTGTGATATCTTCTCGTGAGTCCCTGATCTTGATCGTACACGTTTGCGTGTATGATTAGTGTATGATTGAATCGGGGCGTCACAAGTTGTGTTGACCTTAAATAGCACCAAGAAAAATCACAGAGAGAAAACCAACTCCAAATAAAAGCCAGATAATGCAAAAGTTTTTGTTGGTCCAAATTTTCATGCTTTATTAATGCAAATGAAATGTTACAAGATGCAGGGTGTGACAGACCTACCCCCCTTACAAGAATCTCGTCCCCGAGATTCCTAAACTAGGCCTTAAAGAGATACGGAAACTCGGATCTAAGGTAGTCTTCACGTTTCCAAGTTGCTTCTGCTTTAGTGTGTATGCTCCACTGGACCTTGAAGTACTTGATGGTGCGGCTTCGAGTGTGTCACTCAGCCTCATCCAAAATGCAGATGGGCCTCTCACGGTAAGTCAAATCAGGCTGGAGGTCAATGGCTTGGTGATTGACGTCCTTGTAAAGATCAGGCTTGTCTGGAACTTGGAGACACTTCTGGAGTTGTGATACGTGGAATACGTTGTGCACATCGGATAGTTCAGGTGGCAGCTCCAACTGGTAAGCCACTTCTCCTCGTCGGTCAGTGATCTTGAAGGGGCCGATGTATCTTGGGGCGAGCTTTCCTCTGACATGGAAGCGTTGGTTCCCCTTGAGAGGCATGACCCGGAGATAGACATGGTCTCCAACTCAGAAGTTCACGTCTCTACGACGTGAGTCAGCGTAGCTCTTCTACCTTGACTTGGTAGTCTTCAAATGCTCTTTGACAAGTTGGACTTGCTCTTCTGCTTCATGGAGGATATCGGGCCCAAAGACTAGTCCTTCTCCGGTCTCTGACCAATTGAGGGGTGTGCGACACTTCCGTCCGTATAACACCTCAAATGGTGCCATCTGAAGGCTTGACTGATAACTGTTGTTGTAAGAGAACTCGGCGAAAGGGATGCAATCTTCCCACCTAGCTCCATATGCTAAGACACAGGCTCGGAGCATGTCTTCGAGTATCTGATTCACTCATTCTGTCTGACCTCCGGTCTGTGGGTGGAAAGCAGTACTGAAGGACAACTTGGTCCCCATGGCCTCTTGGAACTTTTTCCAGAACCTTGAGGTAAACTGGGTTCCTCGATCTGACACAATATCCTTGGGAACACCATGAAGCCTTACGATTCTGTTGATGTAGAGGCTGGCTAGCTGGCTTCCCTTGTAAGTCGTTTTGATAGGAATGAAATGGGCTACTTTGGTCAAATGGTCGACTATGACCCAGATGGAGCCATGTCCCTTATTTGACCTAGGTAATCCAGTGATGAAGTCCATTCCGACTTTATCCCATTTCCATTCAGGTACTTTGAGTGGTTGGAGCAACCCAGCAGGTCGCTGATGTTCAGACTTGACTCTTTGGCATACATCACACTTTGCAACATAGGTGGCAATCTCCCTTTTCATCCCGTGCCACCAAAATCTTTCCTTCAGATCTTGATACATCTTGGTTCCTCCGGGGTGGATGGAATATGGGGTGTCATGAGCTTCTTGCAAGATCAAATTCTTGAGCTCAACCTTATTGGGTACGCAAATGCGATTCCCAAACCACACAATTCCTTGCTCATCCTCTGAGAATCTTGGGGCTTTGCCTGCCTTGATCTTCCTCTTGATGCCTTCAATACTTTCGTGCCCCTTCTGAGCTTCCTTAATATCATCCATCAAGGTAGGCCTAACTTCGAGGTTGCCCAAGAATCCTGGTGCAACCAGTTCCAACCCGAAGCTTTCAAGTTCTTCATACAAGGCGGCTAGCCTGCCCTTAAGCATAGCGTTCAAGGAACAAGCCTTTCTGCTTAATGCATCTGCTACCACATTAGCCTTCTCAGGGTGGTATTGAACACTGAGGTCATAATCCTTGATCAACTCTAGCCACCTTCTCTGCCTCATGTTCAATTCCTTCTGAGTGAAAATATACTTCAGACTTTTGTGATCTGTGTATATCTCACACCGCTTCCCTATGAGGTAATGTCGCCATGTCTTCAGGGCATGAACCACTACTGCTAACTCAAGGTCATGAGTAGCATAGTTCTCTTCATGAGGCCGTAGTTGCATTGAAAGGTAAGCTACGACTCTGCCCTCTTGCATTAAGACACCTCCCAGTCCGGTTCTTGATGCATCACAGTATATCACAAACTCTTTGTGTATATCTGGTGTGGCCAGAACTGGGGCGGTGGTCAGTCTCTTCTTCAGCTCCTGGAAGCTCTCTTCGCACTTCGACGTCCATTCAAACTTCTTGTCCTTCTTCAAGAGCTGAGTCATGGGTCGGGCAATGCTTGAGAATCCTTCAACGAACTTGCGGTAATATCGGGCGAGTCCGAGGAAGCTTCTGACTTCCTTCACATTTCTTGGGGATTGCCATTCAGTCACGGCTTCAATCTTAGCGGGATCGACCGACAATCCTTCCTCGGTTAAAACATGACCCAAGAATCCAACTTCACGCAGCCAAAATTCGCACTTGCTGAACTTGGCATACAGTTGGTGCTCTCGAAGCTTGTCTAGGACCATCCTCAAGTGTTGCTCGTGCTCTTCTTCTGTCTTCGAGAAAACAAGAATGTCATCAATGAAGACAACGACAAACTTGTCCAAATACTCCATGAAGACCTTATTCATGAGATACATGAAGTAAGCTGGGGCATTGGTCAATCCAAAGGACATGACCGTGCACTCACACAGGCCATATCTGGTTACAAATGCCGTCTTCGGAATATCTTGGGGTCTGATTTTCAGCTGGTAGTACCCAGATCTGAGGTCGATCTTGGAGAACACCTTGTCCCCATTAAGTTGATCAAACAGATCTTCAATCTTGGGAAGTGGATACTTGTTCTTGATTGTAACTTCATTGAGGGAGCGGTAGTCAATGCACAAGCGGATGGTACCGTCCTTCTTTGCCACAAACAGAACAGGTGATCCCCAAGGGGAGGCACTAGGGCGGATAAATCCCTTCCTCAACTGCTCTTCCAGATGCTTCTTCAATTCTGCTAACTCCTCCGATCCCATTCTGTAAGGCTTCTTATAGATGGGTCCCACTCCGGGTATGAGCTCGATGATGAACTCAATGTCTCGGTCAGGAGGCATTCCCGGTAGCTCATCAGGAAAGACATCGGGGTATTCGCATACTACCGGCACTTGCTCCAATTCAACTTCAGTTAGACAGCTGACTTGGTTGGCTTGAGCAGAGGAGGGGTTGGAGGCAAATTTAGCTTCGACTCCTTGGTCATTGGTCACAGTGACAGTCCGGTTGGCACAATCTAACAAGCGTTGGTGCTTGATGAGCCAATCCATTCCTAAGATCACATCCAAGCCTTGTGATCTTAAGATGATAAGGTCTGCTAGGAAGTCTACCCCATTAATGACAATCCCGACTCCTTTACATCCTATCTTGGCTCTCATCTCTGCTCTGGGGGTTTGTACCACCATAGGGTTATTCAGGGGTGTAGGGGTCATGCCACTTTTTAATGCAAACTTTTGGGTGACAAATGAATGCATGGCTCCAGAATCAAACAAGACAGTTGCAGGTGCTGAGTTGACAAGGAACGTACCCAGCACGACGTCCGGGTCTTCCTGGGCTTCTTCTGCAGTGACATGATTCACACGACCCTTGCTGTTGTTGGGCAGGTTGCGGGGAGCTTGGTTCCTTGGTGGCATTCCACGACCTTGTCCTGGGTTCTGCGCATTGGGACGCGGGGCGTCGGGCTTCTTGTTGGGGCAATTCTTGGAGTAGTATCCTGGCTGACCACATCCAAAGCAAGTGACTTGGTTGGGGTTGCTGCTCTTGCCAGCATTGTTATTGGGGTTGTTGTAAGCTGGCCTGGGGTTGGCATACTGCTGAGGCTGATAGTTGGTGCAGGGTGCAAGGGCTCTTGGCTGCTGATAGGTTGGCTTGACTGGGGCTGGCTGCCACGGGCGAGGCTTCTGGTTGCTGGAGCTACCCTTGCTGATCATCTTGCGATTACGGGTATCATCCAAAGCACGTCGCTTGTCCTTAAGCATGAGTGCCTTGTTTACCAGATCAGGAAAGGTCGGGCAGTCACACACAACAAGCGAGTACTCCAGAGTCTGGTTAAGGCCTTCCATGAAGCGCTCCTTTTTGGCAGCATCAGTGCTGACATCCTCAGGAGCATACCTTGAGAGAACACTGAACTTCTGCATGTACTCCTTGACTGTGCTACTTCCTTGCTTCAGGGCTCGGAACTCACGCTTCTTGATGGCCATGATTCCGGAAGGAATGTGGGCCTTGCAGAATTCTGTCTTGAAGTTATTCCAAGTGATGTTTTGCTCAGCATGCATGGCCTTGAATCCACCCCACCAAGCTCTGGCAGTTCCCCCGAGACAGTGGGCAGCATATGCTACCCTCTCACGGTCTTCAGTGCATCCGACTAGTTCCAATAGATCCTCAATGGTGCGGACCCAGTCGTCTGCATCCAGGGGTTCAGCAGTCCCGATGAAGGTGGGTGGTGCATGCTTCTTGAACTCCACCAACGTGGAACGTCCATTGTCGTGTCCCGCCGGCTGGCGATTGACAGCTTGAGCAATCGTCTGGAGGGCTGCAGTGTTGGCTTGGCGTTCCTCTTGGAAGGCTTGGAGAAGCTGAGCCATGTCCATGCTTGGAGGAGGTGGTGGTGGTGGAGTCTGTCCTCGGGCTTGGTCCTGGCTGACTCTTGCTTCAGCAGAACCTCCGGCTTCTTGCTGTTGGGTAGAGGTACCAGTACGTGTTACAACAGGCATCCTGTTGGAGCGGTCAAGGTCTCATGATTGGGAAAAAGGAGAGAAAGCAATATAGATGGGGTGCCTAGTAAGGGGTGGGTGTGATACAATTTTAAGTTAAGCCAAGGCCGGAAGGGCCAAACTCATGCATTAAAACCAAATGGGTGATGTAGTTGTTTACAATTTCCCGAAAGGGAAAGTACAACTTCCATCAAAACACGTCGAAAGCAAACACAACACAACATGGTTTCATTTGAACCATTACATGGACTCGATTTGGCATAAGGGGTACACGACCTATCCTACCTTAAGGGTTACGGACTGGCCTATCCTAGTCCTGAACGGTGTCTAGGTGGTGGAATGCTCGGTCGGGTATTCCGGCTCCTCTGGGTCTTCCTCCTCATCTTCATCTGTCTTAGTCTCTTCGTCACTTGAGGGAGTGGGGGAGTGGAGGAGCTGAACATGATGCTGCTTCGCCGGGGGCACCGTGAAGAGGTTGCGGTAGTCTTTCGTCGTCATACAGCGTGGCTGAGATGACCCCTTGGCATTCGTGATCTGTGGGGGTCGCCCGCCTCCATAGGCTGCAACGGGCTGTCCAGGGGGTGCACCATCCTTCTTGATCCTGTCCGCCTTCGTCTGGGCCAGGCGAAGGAGTTCCTTGGTCTCGTGGAGTTCCTTCCGAAGCTCCACCGACTCTGAGGCCAAGTGTTGTGCCAGGCTGTCGGCACACAAGCTGAAGTAGGTCTGGAAACGGAGGGAAAGTCCTTCGTCCATGGGTGGAGCTGGTGCGCTGCTCTCGTCATCACCCTCCTTACGATAAGGCAGGTAACGAGTGGCTGGCTCACTTGCCATCTCTGGCAGAAGATCTCGAAGGCAAGTCAGCGCCTTGAGTGCAGCAGTCTCAACGGCGAGAAAGAGCGTCGCCATCTGGGGTCCTTCAAAGTACCAGCTTGTCGGGGAGTCATTCGCCCTCACGACTACCTCCACGTGATACTCCTTCTTGGTGCCGTTGATCCGGTGCTCATGGTAGGAGTAGGTGGGGGCTCGAGTGAACTGGCACTTCCTGAGGCTGTCCTCGAGAAGCACGGGAAATCCGGCGGTCAGGAAGTCTTCGGGTACGGCAGCCATCTACAAGGTTGAATGGGAGAGGTCAATCAGGGAAATATATCTTGGGTTGGGTAAGCTTTAGAAAAGAAGAGAAGTTTACATGGTCTCAAGCTAACTAATGTCCATGCTAACTAAGGCTTCCTACAGTCAGGATGGCTCTGATACCAGCTCTGTGGGGACCTCGACTCATAAGTCGTGATCACCGAATGCACGTGTACAGTGATCCCAGAGATCAATGCTCACTGAACACATAGAAGCTGAATAACAAGAGTCTTACATCCATACATACCATCTTACATAAATTATGACCATTATGGTCAAGTCTTACATTGATAAAGCCTTAAGGGCTAAACTTCAAATAAAACACAAGCAGCGGAAATCTTCGTTGATAAGTAGAACCCATGCCATCTGCCTTAACCCTACAGGCATTCTGACTGGGAAACGTCCTAGTTCGCATGTTCGTCTCCAAAGAACTCTTCTTCGAACTCCGGTTCTTCCATGCCTAGTCAATTAAATAACCAGTGGCAAGCCAATGAGTACTTTGAATGTACTCGCAAGCAACCCATGTTTTGGTTCACGATACAACAATGCGTGATATAGGTAATTTTTTGCGGAAAGCTAGTTTTGAGTGCAATGACATGTTCAACAATTTGTAAGACATGCATCAGGAGAATTCAAGTAACCATGAGGACAGGTTATAGATATCAACATAAATAGAGTGGGCATCAACCCAACTCAATCATGTCAAGTCCTTTGACTTGACCCAAGTAGATCTTCCCACTTATCCAGATACACACACTGGTTTGTAAACATGTGGACGTAGCCCAAGAGCGGTTACCCAACTGTCCTTGACCATGGACACGGTTATTCGAATAGTTTGACACTCTGCAGAGGTTGCACACTTTACCCACAAGATCCGGGGAACTTCCGTGTCATCCACGACCCGCGATACCTCAAGTACCCGGGGTAAGCACCCGATCACTATCTTTCCCTAGACGACACTAACAAAGAGTCCACTCATTGTTAATCCTCACGATGTACATCATACGAGACTCACTCGAGATCGTAACATCCGTGAGGGGACACAACGGTGTATCCGGTGCCCTGTGAAAACAGTCATGGCTGCCCTACCTGGCACGACCCCGTCCCGAGAGAGAGCACCAACTCTCCCCCGCCACTAGTAATGCGGGCTCCAAGCTAGTATCGGCCTAGGTAATCGATAATGCCCTTTCCCATATAAGGGTAGAGTGGTTGCACATGTAAGGTTGGAATAACGGTCGCAACTTAAACCAATCCATTTTGGAAACAACACACACACTTTCCTCGGTACACCACTGCGTCATCAAGTGGTTACCCATCTCATCATCTCCCTCGGGCATAAGTGGCACCCGATGGGGTTTTCGAAAAGTCTTTTGAAAATACCTTGTCTCCTTCATCATGCATATACCCGTCCCTTTTTGCGTAGCATCTACTTTAGCATCCTATCTACTCCCACCGGCATAACCCTCATAAGAAGGTAGGGTCATGCACAATGCAATTATCAATGAGGAAGTACAGTGGCAAACCATCAAAGTGGTTACCACCTCATCATGATTCCGTTGCAACAACAATATGGAACTATATGACATGCATAAAAAGGGTTTCATAGACATGGTCAAAGGGCTGCTTGCCTGGCTCAACGAAGTCTTCTGGGTCTTCAAAGTCTTCTGGTCCAACTCCTTCGTCAGCAACGCAATCTATCGTCGCAAAATAATAACGAGGAAAATAAGGCAATAAATAAACAGAAAAACCAAAGTGCTCAGAAAAATGGCAACTCATTTTTGTTAAATACTAGGGTGAAAACTAAGAAGGGAAAAATTCCTAGTTTTGGATTTGGAGTAGTAGAATAGGAGAAATGGATTTACAAAGGTATATTTAAATGCTTAAAATCACATTTAAATATTTACAGTGAAGAAAAGGTTGTGGGATTTGAATGAAAGTTGCACCATTAATTATGTGGGATTTTTACAAGAATTTAGGAACTGGAATTATTTCATTTGGATTAATATTTAATCCAGAGGAATTTTTGGAAAGGTGACAGAAAAAGAAAAAGGAAAAAGGCTCTGTGCCTGCTGGGCCAGAACAGCCGCAGCGCAGCAGGCCCAGCCAGAGTGGCGGCCCAGCGCACTGGTGCACGCGCGTGCGCCAGGTTTAAACCTGACAGGCGGGGCCCAGGCATCAGCGAGAGAGAGAGGGGCGATGGAGGGGAGAGGCTGACAGGCGGGGCCCGCCTGTCATCCCTAACCCTGCGACAGAGGGTCGGCAGGCTCACCGGCGACGATGCGCGGCACGGCGAGGTCGGGCGAAGGCACGGATGGACTCATCGTTGAGTCGCCGTTCGGGTGGAGGTGGTGGACATCACCGGAGTTACCGGGTCGTCGGCGACGAGGAGGCACGGTGGAGGAGCTTCGGGCGGTGGTGGCTCCGGCCGTTTCTGGCTGCAAAAGAAGCGGGGGAGAGGGGGGAAATGGTCAGTGAGCCGCGGCGGTTCCAGATCGGGGCAGAGGAGGAGCGGGGGAGGCCTGTACCTCGCGAACTCCGGTGAGCCGAAGCGGCGGAGCTCGGGCTCGATCTCGAGCTCAGGCGGTTTTGAGATGATTGGGGAGTGCGGGAGGTTGATTAGGAGGGTGGGGGAGCGACAGGGAGTGAGAGAGGGGCTCAGCGTCGCCTTATATAGGCTGGCCGAGGTCCACCATAGGCGTGGCCTACGGGTGCCCGCGGGATCGGCTCGGGTGGCTGTTAGAGAGGGAATGGAGGGCTCGAGGGTGTTCGTGGGGGTGGTCCAGGGTGCTAAGGAGAGAGAGGAGGAGAGGGACGAGCTGCGAGCGGGCCACAAGAGCGGCGCGCGCATTGGCCGAGCGGAGCGGCGCTCTAGCGCGAGCTGCAGGAGAGAGAGGAGGGCACGGGAGCAAGTGGGCGGCCTGCTGGCGTGGAGCGGACGTCGAGGGGCATCGACTGGCGCGCGGGGGAGGCTCGAGGTGGTCGGGGGACGCGGCGTCAATGGTCGGGTGCCTTGCCAGGCGCTCCAGAGCGCGACTTTGGCCGGCATCCGCGGTTTTCCCGCGTCCGCGCGCGTCCACTTGTGTCTGGCAGCTGGAGGGGGCATGGGCCAATGCTGGAGAGAGCCTTAGATGCTCTGGAAAGCTGAGGGGAGAGAAGGAGGCTGAGAGAGAGGGGGGAATCTGCTGTCTAGAGAAGAAAAATAGGGTTCCCCCTCCCTTCATCATTGCTTCCTTGGGCAGGAAAGCATCCAGGAGATAGAGGGGATCTAGGAGGGGTTGTGGTAAAAAGAAGAGCTCATGGAGATTAGTGGGAGAGGCCAAAAATGGGATTTTGGTAAAGTGGCAGAAGGTGTTTGATGCTGGTTTGGGCAAGTAGAAGATTTCCATTAGTCATGTGACTCCACAGGGTGAAATGGCACATATAATTAGGGCCTTCCACCCATTTTGAGCTCATTTGGGCAATGTTGCCAATGCAAATTTTGTAAACCCTAGAAATTGGCAGGAATGGACTTGTGCAGATCTAGTTGAGTAAATCACTTCTCCTTGATGCACCACTTGGTGTGGTGGCCTCATTTGGTCATGTGATCATGCTCACAAAAGTTGGGATCAAGGAGAGATAGTTGGCAGTACAAAGTAGTTCAATTTTGATTCTGGTCAAAGAGGGTTTTGGGGCATTTTGGTGAACAAAAATGACTTTAATTGACATGAGGCTTTGCAAGGTGATCACAATATGCATTCGCGACTTGCTGGATTTTCCTTGGATTTTTCCTTGGTGTGACATCCAAAAACCTTAAACCTAGTTTCATGTCATGAGAGTCCACTACACCTACCTATGGATTGAATAAGATTCTTCAAGTAAGTTGTCATCAGTGCATAAAGCAATAAAAGTTGCTCCTAAATATGTTTGATCTTTTATTTTAAGGGAAATAAATGTTGTACAAACTTGTGATGGCAAAGTAATAAAAGCGACAGACTGCATAATAAAGGTTGCTATCATAAGGGGCAATATAACGTGACATTCCTTTGCATTAAGATCTTTTGCATCCAAAAACAAAAAGTGCATGACAACCTCTGCTTCCCTCTACGAAGGACCTATCTTCTACTTTTATGTATTTACTTTTTATGCAAGAGTCAATAGTGTTCTCCTCTATGCCCTTTTGTTTTTCTCTTTTTGTAAGCGTCATGTGGTGGGGAAAGATCTAGGCACATATATCTAGTTGGATATGAGTGATCATGAGTTATTATTGTTGACATCACCTCTGAGGTGAATAAGTTGGGAGGCGAAATTATAAGCCCCTTTCTTTCTATGTGTCTGGTTGAAATTTTTTGCTCCATATGTATGTTGTGAGTGTTAGCCATCATAGAAGACTAAATGATGGTTGAGTATGTGGACTTGCTAAAAAGCTCTGACATGGGACCCTTCCTGAAAATATGATGAGTTGCAATTGCATTGTTGACTGAGAACATAGTTTTTGAGTTTTCAAGAAAGTTTATGCCTTATATTCGTTGTTGTGATCAATTGTTACTTGCTCATAAGAAGTTATATGATAATGAATATTGCCTTTTGTGTTAATGATCATGATGCTCCCATGTCCATATTTTATTTTTTATCAACCTCTCTCTCTCTCTCTCTCTCTCCCTCTCTCTCTCTCTATAAGCATGTGGTCATGATTATCAATTTTGGCTTTCGCTTGAGGATAAGCAAGGTCTAAGCTTGGGAAAGTTGATACGTCCATTTTGCATCATGTTTTTATGTCGATATTTACTGCATTATGGACTGTTATTTCACTTTATGGTAGGATTCTTATGTCTTTTCTCTCTTATCTTGCAAGTTTCACATAAAGAGGGAGATTGCCGGCAGCTGGAATTCTGGACCCAAAAGGGCTATATCGGAGGTATTTTTTCTGAACATCTCCAAATGAGCTGAAAATTGATGGAGAATTATTTTGGAATATCTTAAAATTTTGGCGAAAGAAGTATGGGGGGGGGGCACCAGGCAGCCACAAGCCTGGGGGCGTACCCCAGGGCTTGTGGTGATCCTGGCAGGCTTCCGGGGCCATCTTCTGGTATATAACCCCATTTACCCTAGAAAAAAAATCAAGAGGAAGGTTTCGGGACGAAGCGCTGCCGTCTCGAGGCGGAACCTGGGCAGAAGAACTTTTGCTCTCCGACGGAGCGACTCCGCCGGGGAAACTTCCCTCCGGGAGGGGCAAAGCGAAGCCATGGTCATCACCAACGATCCTCTCATCATGGGAGGACGAATCTTCATCAACATTTTCACCAGCACCATCTCATCTCAAAACCTAGTTCATCTCTTGGATTCAATCTTTGTCTCCAAACCTCAGATTGGTACCTGTGGGTTGCTAGTAGTGTTGATTACATCTTATAGTTGATGCTCGTTGGTTTGTTTGGTGGAAGATCATATGTTCAGTTCCATTATACTATTCAATACCCCTCCGATCTTGAACATAAATATGTTTTCTGAGTAGTTATGTTTGTCCTCGCGGACATGGGAGAAGTCTTATCATAAGTAATCATGTGAATTTGGTATTTGTTTGGTATTTTGATGACATGTATGTTGTTGTTTCCCTTAGTGGTGTTATGTGAACGTCGTCTACATGACACTTCATCATCTTTGGGCCTAAGGGAAAGCATTGTGGAGTAGTTATTAGATGATGGGTTGCTAGAGTGGCAAAAGCTTAAACCCTAGTTTATGCGCTATTCTGAAAGTGACTGATTTGGATCCATATGTTCCATGCTATGGTTAGATTATTCTTAATTCTTCTTTCGCGGTTGCGGATGCTTGCGAGAGGGTGTAATCATAAGTGGGAGGCTTGTTCAAGTAAGAACAACACCCAAGCACCGGTCCACCTACATATCAAATTATCAAAGTAATGAACGCGAATCAAACAAACATGATGAAAGTGATTAGATGAAATTCTCGTGTGTCTTCAAGAACGCCTTGCTTATTATAAGAGACCTTTATGGCATGTCCTTTGCTACAAAAAGGATTGGGCTACCTTGCTGAACCTTTCTTACTGTTACTATTACTTGCTCATTACAAATTACCTTGCTATCAAACTATTTGTTATCGACAATTTCAGTGCCTGCAGAAAATACCTTGCTGAAAACCGTTTGTCATTTCCTTTTGCTCCTCATTGGGTTTGATACTCTTACTTATTGAAAGGACTATGATTGATCCCCTATACTTGTGAGTCATCATGACGAAGGTCGGCACGGACGGTGGCGCTCCCGCGCCAAGGGAGGCGGCGAGGATGGCAGAGTGGACCATGGGTCACAGCGCTACGACCAGAATGGGCGACGAAGCGGTAGCTGGCAGGTCGGGGCAACGACGGGAAGACCTCGAGGCGGTGGCAGTGACCTTGGGCCGCCCCGAAGGGGCAGCGCAATGACGGAGCGCGAGTCGGTGCAACCGTGGGGACGGCCTCGGGCGGCGGCGGAGACTGTATGCCACGCTCGCTACAGCCCGATGGGGCGACACATCGACAGCGTGAGGGTCGGTGCAGCTATGGGGACGACCTAGATAGGACGGCCTCAGGGCGGCAGTAGATCGCGGGCCGTGACACTACGACCCGAAGGGATGACACCGCGACAACCGCGGGGAGAACCACGAGACGGCGGCGCTGCTGTCCGACGGGGTGACGCAACGGTAGCCCGATGCTCAATCGGTGTAGGGGCGCGTTGTACTCCGGACGGTCATCACGGGACCTACAGAGGCGTGAGCAAATGACGGCCCAGGTCGGTCACACGACGTAGATGAGGCGGATCGCAGCGGTGGGCGGGTGATCAATCCGAGCGCGCGCGTGGTCGGTGGAGGCGGGGTGATGGTGGAGTCCAAGCTGAAGCAGGCGGCGACGCCCCGCATAGGACAATGTGCAGACGAGTGTGTCATCGGTGACGTGCGGGTGGCCAACACAGCGCCGGTGCCCTGGCAGCGATGCCCGAGCGGCCAACGCATCAGTGGCACCCGATTGGCCAGGCCCAAAGCGGCGAAGGTAACATCGTGCAGACGCGAACATACATACACGACGAAGGCGGGAGGTGATGCAGGAGTCCCGGTTGGAGCAGGGCGGCGACGACCAGCTAGGGTTTGTCCCTCGTCGTGTTGACCGCCTGCCCTAGAGAGCCTTTTTTCCGATCCTTTGATCCGGGTTTTCTCTCTCTCACCGGTCACTTTTATCAGCGTTTACTCTTTGGTTTTTCGATCTAAGATCGGTTTGCATTGCCCGCCGCTGCCGTCGACCCCCGTGCGCCTCTACTCCCACACTAGTGCAACACTCTACCTCTTCTCCGACTCGACGACCCGTCATGGCCGTGGTTCGCGCCTCTGCTCGCCCGTCCCTCTAAGACGGCCGTCGCCGCCCTACTACGACCGGGGCTCATGCAACATCCCCCCCTGACGGTCATGACGGATTTATTTAGGAGACATACGCCATCGAACTCCAAATCTGGCACCCCACTGCGACTAAAACGTCGCAGAAGGAAACCATACCTGCCATCCACGAACCACGAACCCAGCACATGTTCCGCCTTTCAGATGTCGTCGATGCAAACCACAATCTGCATCTGATTCTGGACTACCTCCCAAGCTCCGCCCAGACGCTGGAGAAAACACCGTCGCAACGGCGGAGTTCGATGACACAGGTCCACCACGAGGATGCCGCCGCCGCCACGCCATCCTTGTTTGAACAGACTGGTTTCCAAATCCATCCCCAACTATAGGACCGATGACCTTGTCAAGGAAGGATCCGAAGAATCTTTATTCAACGCTGTCATCGTCGCCGCCGAAACAAAGACGATGAACAACCTAAAAATCTAGACTACGAGGAAGTAAAAAATGATCCACACGCGTGGATCCGGCGACCCCCTCACCATCGACGACCGAGGTCGCTCGCGGAGGGGAGCCATCGAAGGACGACGCTGGAAGATTGGGCTCTCCTGGCGGCGGCTAGGGTTCCAGGCTTCCAGCCGCCAGGGACACGAGGAAAAAAAAATTATGACCACCTCCCCTCAAAAAATAAAATAAAAATTATTACGACCTACTAAAAGATTTTATAAATTGAAAAAGGAAGTCAGCAAGGTTTTGCCATTTTTCATTTCCGGTCCTCCAGCCTTGCAAGCGCTCGCTTAATAAACGGCAGGCACTAATCTCGGGGACGCGCAACGTGGGGGAGCGGGGAGCGCGAGGGACGAAGGAGGGGCAGGGCGAGACCTTCGGGGAGACTCCCACCCATACCGCGCCACCGAGCGAGCGAGATCCCGCCCTTCCCCCTTCTCCACCCACCCGCCCTGCCGGACCCGATCCCGATCTGATCTCGCCGCCGCCGCCGCGCGCCGGACAAGATGGCCCCCGTGTCGGCTCTGGCCAAGTACAAGCTGGTCTTCCTCGGCGACCAGTCCGTCGGCAAGACCAGCATCATCACCCGCTTCATGTACGACAAGTTTGACAACACCTACCAGGCACGGCCCCTCCCCATCCCCCAATCCCGCGCGTGTTGCTTGTTTCAGTTTCTTTCCTCTGTTTTGCCGTTTCCTCTCCTCGAGCCGGGATGGTTGGATCTATCCATGACATCGAGGCGAGATCCGGCCCGATCGAGCGTTTCAATCTGACCCTGTGAACGGGTGATTAGATCTGTTGATCGGGCGCGTAGCATGTGCGTCCAGCTGTTGTTGATTTGGGGCTTTGGGCGATCCATGGTTACAGTATTTGAGACTTGCATGTGCTATTTTACAACCTTTTGTCCGTGATGTATCACGGAGCAACGAAATGCTCATGATCCCTGGCTGAGGAAGTTGAATTGGCGTATGGCCGATAGGTCAATGCCCACTGCAATCTTATTTTCTGTGTGATTTGGAATTTAATGCGTGAGAAATTGTCCTGCCGTCAATGGTGTCTTCCCAGGATCACAGCGTTGTTTGGCGACAAATGTCCCCAGGCTGCTCGGCCTAGCTTTGACTTGCTGGAGAATTCTGGCGGATGTAATGTAGGGAATGATAGCTAATACGTACGAGTTGTTTCAATGCCACTTTGCAACCTGAGAAAGAGAGAGAGAGGTACCATGACGCCTGCGATCCCAGGCGGAACCTTTTGCTAATTCTAGGAGTTCACTATGATACCTGCGATCCCAATTAGATATGGAACGTTTGCCATTTCTATGACTTAAAGACCTTCAACGCAGTGTAGAATATATGCACAATCTGAACTCTTAACTAACATTCAGCCTCTTCATATGTATATCGGTGTACCTACAACAGACTTGTTTTTCCTGGTGAACAATGATGGCTTGTTAACATTGTGCTGTATTATTGTGGGAGTGACGATCGGTTGTTCTGATTCTATTGTCCTTTAAAGTACTACATAGATAAAATGTCTGCTTATATTAATGTATCTAAGTTAATTTCATATGTTATGTTCTGACCTAAACAGGCTACGATTGGTATTGATTTCCTGTCGAAGACAATGTACCTTGAAGATAGAACTGTGAGACTCCAACTCTGGTATGCTCACATCTGTTACCTCATTACTGACAGACTGTTCTGTCCATTGGAGTGCTGATCATTGTCATATGTATTTTTGTTCTTTGTTTTCAGGGATACAGCTGGTCAGGAAAGATTCAGGAGTTTAATTCCAAGCTACATCAGAGACTCTTCAGTTGCTGTTATTGTATTTGATGTTGCAAGTATGCTCTCTCTCTCTCTCTCTCTCTCTCTCTCTCTCTCTCCCTCTCTCCCTCTCTCTCTCATAAATAATTTCTTCATCAAATAATGATTTCTGATGTCGCAAAGTTGCAAATTTTACTGGCATTCCCCCCCTTTTTTTTTGTTTCATGCTTCAGGCAGGCAATCTTTCTTAAACACGTCGAAGTGGATAGAGGAAGTTCGCACTGAGAGGGGCAGTGATGTCATTATCGTGCTTGTTGGGAACAAAACTGACCTTGTGGACAAGAGGTGAGAGTGTGGTTCACATTGCTATCCATTCAATGAGTGCACTATATTTGAGTATTTCCATTTGTTACTACTTGGTCACATGTGATATCCTATGTACTATCCTGATGTACCAAAATTTGCAGTTCTATTGTTTTGTGTAACTTTTGTTACATGCTGTGAGTGATACTAGCGTAGTTAAGCATAACAAATATGTGAAGCAAAATTAACTAGCACTATTCTGATTATTCTGCTTTGAGTACAACAGATTGTACTCAGTCTGATCTACTTGTCGGTTCTTTAAGCAAACTGCCTCTTGTTTTATTCAGAGTTTCAGACGCGTTACATATGCTCAGAACCTCAATTTTCATGGCCTTCTTAATTGAAGATATACAATTCTTCACTGACCACATGATATTTGTGTGATCCTGCACCGTCTCACTGAGGGATTAGGCATTTAAGGAATTTCCCTTGATGTTGTAGTATGACTGAAGTACAAAGTGTATTTATAACCCTGTGGGCGTTGAATTTGTCCCCACATTCCAGAGAAGTCCAAATTGAACCATGTACCATAAAACATG
>NC_041383.1:344371383-344395709 GCF_002162155.2 Triticum dicoccoides | reverse complement strand
AATGTTGAAAATCAGTACATCCTTTAACTTGACACCCGGTTGAGTTTGATTTGTTGGGTCAAGTAAGGCAACGAGCCACGGTAGCAACCACCTTATACAGGGAGACAAGAAGTTAAGGGAAAAAGAGTGCAACTGTAATATTACTGGCATGGGGTTGATTCGGATGTAACACGTAAACAGAGTGTAAATGAGCTATATTTTTTCTTAGCTACATTAGCTGAATCACCAATGATTTTGGATTTCCTTTCTTTGTAAAGTACTAATATGATTGTCACAAATTTTACTCACCTATCTTGCTTAATTTTTATTGCTATATTGTGCAACAGGCAAGTATCCATTGAGGAAGGGGAAGGCAAGGCAAAGGACCTCGGTGTGATGTTTATTGAAACCAGTGCTAAAGCTGGTTTTAACATTAAGGTGTGCCTTAAAAATAGATATTTTCATTTCGTTTAATAAAAGCTGGCTTCATGTTGGTCATAGTATTTTTCTTCTGGAACTCAAAAGCAGCGGAATAGGGTTATTCTTTTGAACTGGTCACATGACATTACTTTCTGCATGTTTTGTATTAACAAGCACAATTTCTTGACCAGGCCCTGTTCCGCAAGATTGCTGCTGCACTGCCTGGAATGGAGACCCTTTCATCAGCAAAGCAGGAAGACATGGTTGATGTGAACTTAAAGTCCAGCAATGCTAACTCATCTCAGTCGCAGGCACAGGCTGGGGGATGCAGTTGTTAGCTCCAGTCCCTAACACTCGCAGCTCATGATGTCAAAGATCCCATGCCCATCAAACAGCAACCCTACCTTACTGCTTCCCTCTCGGTCTCAGGAGGATTGATTGTCTCACGGCAGTTGAGTCCATGATCCAAGTCAATGAACGAGAACCATTTTCGTTGGAAAGATACGTTTTTATGTGTTCTTAGTATTTTGTCAGTGGCCTAAGCTAGCAACAGTGTAGTTGGGTTGGCACTGTGAACTCCTATCGCTCGGCTGAGTATTAGAGTTAGTGATTGGTTTTATGTTTCAACCTATATTTACGTCGCCCATCTTGTTGCAGTCAGCCCGAGTCCTGTGTTTTTCTATGGTGTACTGAATATATATATATATATATATATATATATATATATATATATATATATATATATATATATTGGAATTTTTGTAAGCTAATAAGTCTTGTGTTACCCCAGGTATTTGAGCACCAGAGTGCTTGGTTTGTGGTTCCAATCACATGAAATTCACGCCTTCCGTTATTGACAATTGTCGGGCTGGGTACAACAATTGCTACACCTGCGGATAAATTTTCCCAAATGATATGTGTCATGCTTTATAACTAAAGTTGTCATCAAAAAACGTCATGGCGTGATTGCTTCGTGCCACGTGTGGCACTTAGTAGGGTCCTAAATTTTATGGAAACTAACTTACAAGCTGGTGTGGCCCTTTTTAGTTTTTGGTTAGAAATTCAGGAAATTCAGGAGGGAGAGGGATTACTGGTTATAGTTGCTCAGGGATCAATATTTAAACGAATCCATTGATCTTGAACACTAAACTCAAAATGTCCGTTCTGTTTACTAGAGGTATATTCCACTATCAGCAACATGAGAGCTGTGATAATCCCCATGTTGCATCTATGGTGGTACCGGCAGAAAGACTAAGAGCATCTACAATCGAGGTTGGTGAATCCGGATGCTCCCGGGTTCGTCCGCATGCAGTCACCAGGCAATCCTTAAACTTCCTCATTCACATCCGTGTATCTTATATTCGGTACATTATATCAAGACATAAACATGCAGCTTGAATAGAATCATGTAGATCATCAAACCGGCATAGAAACGGACATAGAAATGCGCATTTCGACCGCAAAAGATCACCAACGGATCTCCAAAAGACCGCCACAGTTCACATAATCGACGGACAAGTTTAAACTAATTACTAAATACTTGAAATTAAAGGCAGAGATGCCGGAGATTCACCACTTCCTTGCTGGCCCTTTGCCCTTCTGGTTGACGATGCTGCTGTAGGAGTTCACGACAGGAGGTGGGTCATTGGAGCCGTCAGAGTCGGGGTCGTCGGAAGAAGAGGAAATGACGATGTAGCCCTTCAGCTGACAGACAGCCTGGTCCTGCTTCTTTTTGAGCTTGGCCACCCTCGCCGCCTCTGTTGTTGCCTCTGCCGCCTCATGCTCGGACTGCTCAGTGCCTAGGCTGAGCGCCTTGGCGTTCTTCCACCGGAGCCGGCGAGCATCCGCCTTCATTGTTGTTAGTGACCGACCGTACACTCACACGAGGAGCCGCTCCTCCTTGTCGGGCACCGTTGGCAACCCGCGTCGGCGGCGGGAAGACTGCGCGACGACATTCAATGCGGCCGCCCACTCCCTTGCCCACTGCATCGACGGGCGGCGCGCACCTCCGATTCATGCATCTGTGTCCGCTGTGCCGGCAGAGCAGGCACTAGAACTCACCGATTGAGGGGCAGTGCGAATTGAGCAGCCTGTGTGGAGCTGTGTGCAAGGCGGGAAGGGCCAGCACTGGCGTCGGCGTTGCGCCGGTTGGCGACATGTGATGGAGCAGATCCAAAACTGCCCCCACCCCCCGTGTCCACCCGCGGTCGCTGAAACACGATACGGAGGGCGAACTCATCATCATCGTCGGCTGCTTCATGGAGGAAAGCGTCCCAGTTAACGCCGGAGTCGTCCGCGATTGTCAAAGCTCAACATTGTTGACGGACATGGGATTTATTTGTGGAATTGTTTCATTAATATTCAAAATAGTTTCGAGAGGAACCGAAAGCGTTTCGGGGTCACCAGAAGGGTTCAGAGTTTATTAGGCAATACCGGGTATTAACGATAAATAATATATAGGTGGAAAATGTTTCCGACGATGGTAAATTGTATATAAAGAACTCTAGTAATTGTTAGAGGGCTTATATATATTTAATTTAATATCAACGGGCCTTAAAAGGCCTAGTGGTGGAAAGCAACTTGGGCCACCAAGGCCCAAGTGGAGGTGGCGCCCCCCTTTCCTTGGAGGGGAGGCTGAATTGGAGTGGGGGAGGGTTTCCCTCTCCCTAGGCCGGTGCACCAAGGAGGGAAACCTCCCCTTCTTGTGTGGCGCCCCTCCCTCTCCCTCCAACCTATATATACTAGAGGATTTTTGTCCAATGAGACAGAAGTTTTAGAGCCTCCTCTAGTTCATCTAGTTCTACTTGGTCCTAGTTGACTAATTAGAGCTAGAGCTCTAATCCTCATAATTAGAAGCCCAATGTGGTTTTAATTTACTCCCTTGATAACTCACAAGTATAGGGGATCACAACAGTTTTCGAGGGTAGAGTATTCAACCCAAATTTATTGATTTGACACAAGGGGAGCCAAAGAATATTTACAAGTATTAGCAGTTGAGTTGCCAATTCAACCACACCTAGAGACTAAATATCTGCAACAAAGTGATCAGTAGCATAATAGTATGATAGTTTGATAGCGATAGCAATAGTAGTAGCAGCAATAGTAACAGTAATGGCAGTAGCGGTAATTTTGTAGTAGTTGTAAAAGTAGCAGCAACAGTAGTAACTTAGCAAGATCTATATGTGAAAAGCTCATACGCATAGGTCGGTGATTTCTTTGGATGATATTCATCATATAACAGTCATAACCTAGGGCGACACAAAACTAGCTTATGTTTGTCAATATAATGTAGGCAAGTATTCCATAAATAGTCATACGTGCTTATGGAAAAGAACTTGCATGACATCTTTTGTCCTACCCTCCCGTGGCAGCGGGGTCCATAAGAAAACTAATGGATATTAAGGCCTCCTTTTAATAGAGAACCGGAACAAAGCATTAACACATAGTCAATACATGAACTCCTCAAACTACGGTCATCACCGGAAAGTATCCCAATTATTGTCACCTTGGGGTTTACGGATCATAACACATAATAGGTGCATATAACTTGCAAGATTAAACCACGAACATAGATATAATGGTGAAAACATAAACCGTTCAGATTTGAAATCATGGCACTCGAGCCCTAGTGACAAGCATTAAGCATAGCAAAGTCATAGTAACTCCAATCTTAGAACGTAGTGGATACTAGGGATCAAGCCCTAACAAAACTAACTCGATTACATGATGAATCTCATCCAACCCATCACCGTCCAGCAAGCCTGCGAAGAAATTACTCATTCCCGGCGGTGAGCATCATGAAATTGGTGATGGAGGATGGTTGATGATGACAAAGACAGAAGATCCCCCTCTCCAGAGCCCCGAATGGACTCCAGATCTGGCCTCCCGATGAAGAACATGAGGTGGCAGCGGCTCCGTATCGTAAAACACGATGAAACTTCCTCTTTGATTTTTTCTCTCAAAAAATAGGAATTTATAGAGTCGGAATTAGGGTCAGTGGAGCCTCGTGGGCCCCACTACCCACCAGGGCGCTAGAGGGGGGGGGGGGTGTGGCGCACCCTAGTGCCTAGTGGACAGCTACCGCCCTTCCAGTGGGTCTTGGTTCTAGTATTTTTTATTTATTCCAAAATAATTCTCCAAAAAGATTCGTCCAATTTCGAGAACTTTTATTTCTACACAAAAACAACACCACGGTAATTCTGCTGAAAACAACGTCAGTCCGGGTTAGTTCCATTCAAATCATGCAAATTAGAGTCCATAAAAGAGCAAAAGCATTAGAAAAAGTAGATACGATGGAGACATATCAACTCCCACAAGCTTAATCCATTGCTTGTCCTCAAGCAATTCAGTTGATAAACTAAAAGTGATAAAGAAACACTTTTACGAACTATTTTGTTCTTGTGTCCATATATATGCTTAAATAGCACCCAGGTTTTCAGCAAAGATCATGACTAATCATGCAAAAAATAAATCTTAGAAATTTTATTCACACATATCAATGGCATAATCAACTACGAGCAATAATAAGATATCTCAAATGCCAACACTTTGTCAAAAGAATCATGATATAATATGATAATAATGGTATCTCTCTATCCCTTTCTGAGACCGCAAAAAATTAATGCAGAGCACCTCCAAAGTTCAAGCAGCGACTAAACATTGTAATTCATGGTAGAAGAGATCCAGTCATGATGCATTCAACATTAACTATACACAATGCATGAGGATGACAATAATGCTCTCATGTCTGGTGCTTGTTTGAGAAGGTGATGACTCAGCATAAAAGTGAAATAACATGAAAGTAAATAGATAAGCCCTTCGCAGAGGGAAGTAGGGATTTGCAGAGGTGCCAGATCTCGAAGCTTAAATCAGAGATAAATATAATTTTGGGAGGTATACCCTTCCTGTCGATGTTACCATCATGAGTTTTCAATATCTTCCATGCTAAACAAATTAGCGGCGGTTCCCAAGCGGTAAAAGTAAAGTTTATTCCCACTCCACCAACAAACACAAGCCATGGCTAGCCGGATCCTCGGGTGCCCTCCATACCAACAACAGTCCTGAGGAGTTTTGTTTAATTATTTGCAATTTTTGATCATGGGACTCGGCATCCCGATTACCAGCCCTTCTCGTGCAAGGATGAGTGAATAAACACTCATCATGAGAATAATCCGATTAGCATGGAAGACACTGAAGGAAATGTGCCCTAGAGGCAACAATAAAGTTATTATTTATTTCCTTTTTTCATGATAAATGTTTATTATTCATGCTAGAACTGTATTAACCGGAAACTTAGTACATGTGTGAATACATAGACAAAACATAAGTGTCCCTAGTATGCCTCTACTTGACTAGCTCGTTTATCAAAGATGGTTATGTTTCCTAACCATAGACATGTGTTGTTATTTGATGAACGGGATCACATCATTAGGAGAATGATGTGATGGACATGACCCATCCGTTAGCTTAGCATTATGATCGTTACAGTTTCATTGCTACTGCTCTCTTCATGACTTATACATGTTCCTCAGATTATGAGATTATGCAACTCGCGAATACGGAGCAACACTTTGTGTGCTACCAAACGTCACAACGTAAATGAGTGATTATAAAGGTGCTCTACAGGTGTCTCCGAAGGTGTTTGTTGGGTTGGCATAGATCGAGATTAGGATTGTCACTCTGTGTTTCGGAGAGGTATCTCTGGGCCCTCTCGGTAATACTCATCACTATAAGCCTTGCAAGCATTGTGACTAATGAGTTAGTTGTGGGATGAAGTATTACAGAACGAGTAAAGAGACTTGCCGGTAACGAGATTGAACTAGGCATGATGATACCAACGATCGAATCTCGGGCAAGTAACATACCGATGACAAAGGGAACAACGTATATTGTTATGCGGTTTGACCGACAAAGATCTTCGTAGAATATGTAGGAGCCAATATGAGCATCCAGGTTCCGCTATTGGTTATTGACCGGAGATGTGTCTCGGTCATGTCTACATAGTTCTCGAACCCGTAGGGTCCGCACGCTTAACCTTCGATCACGATTTGTATTATGAGTTATGTGATTTGATTACCGAAGTTTGTTCGAAGTCCCGGATGAGATGACAGATGTGACGAGGAGTCTCAAAATGATTGAGACGTAAAGATTGATATATTGGAAGGCTATATTCGGACATCGGAAAAGTTCCGAATGATTCGGGTATTTTTGGAGTACCGGAGAGTTACGGGAATTCGCTGGGAAAGTAATGGACCTTAATGGGCCATACAAGAAAGGAGAGAAGGGCCTCAAGGGGTGGGCGTGTGCCCCCCCCCCATGGGCTGGTCCGAATTGGACTAGGAGGGGGCGGCCGCCCCCTCCTTCCTTCTCCCCACTTCCTCCTTCCCTCCTTCTCCTACTAGGAATAGGAAAGAGGAAGGGAATCCTACTTGGACTGGGGAGTCCTAGTAGGATTCCCCACACCTGGCGCGCCCCCCTTGGGCCGGCCACCTCTTCCCTCCCCTCCTTTATATACGTGGCCAGGGGGCACCCCATAGACACACAAGTTGATCTTTTAGCCGTGTGCGGTTTCCCCTCCACAGTTATACACCTCGGTCATATCGTCGTAGTGCTTAGGCGAAGTCGTGCGCCGGTAACTTCGTCATCACCTTCACCACGCCATCGTGCTAACGGAACTCTCCCTCGGCCTCAGTTGGATCTAGAGTTCGAGGGACGTCACTGAGCTAAACGTATGCAGATCGTGGAGGTGCTGTGCATTCGGTACTTGATCGGTTGGATTGCGAAGACGTTCGACTACATCAACCGCGTTATTGAAACGCTTCCGCTCTCGGTCTACGAGGGTACGTGGACAAACTCTTCCCTCTCGTTGCTATGCATCACCTAGATAGATCTTGCGTGATCGTAGGATTTTTTTGAAATTACCGCGTTCCCCAACAGTGGCATCCGAGCCAGGTCTATGCGTAGATGTTATATGCACAAGTAAAACACAAAGAGTTGTGGGCGATAATAGTCATACTGCTTACCAGCATGTCATACTTGGATTCGGCGGTATTGTTGGATGAAGCGGCCCGAACCGACATTACATGACCGCGTTCATGAGACTGGTTCTATCGACGTGCTTCGCACACAGGTGGCTGGCGGGTGTCTGTTTCTCCAACTTTAGTTGAATTGAGTTTGACTACGCACGGTCCTTATTGAAGGTTAAAACAACACACTTGACGAAAAATCGTTGTGGTTTTGATGCGTAGGTAAGAACGGTTTTTGCTAGAATCCCGTAGCAGCCACATAAAACTTGCAACAACAAAGTAGAGGACGTCTAACTTGTTTTTGCAGGGCTTGCTGTGATGTGATATGGTCAAGGCATGATGTGATATAAATTGTTGTATGAGATGATCATGTTTTGTAACAAAGTTATCGGCAACTGGCAGGAGCCATATGGTTGTCGCTTTATTGTATGCAATGCAATCGCCATGTAATTGTTTTACTTTATCACTAAGCGGTGGTGCTAGTCGTAGTAACAATAGTTGGTGAGACGACAATGATGCTACGATGGAGATCAAGGTGTCGCGCCGGTGACGATGGAGATCATGACAATGCTTCGGTGATGGAGATCATGAGCACAAGATGATGATGGCCATATCATGTCACATATTTTGATTGCATGTGATGTTTATCTTTTATGCATCTTATTTTTCTTAGTACGGCAGTAGCATTATACGATGATCCCTTACTAAATTTCAAGGTATAAGTGTTCTCCCTGAGTATGCACCGTTGCTACAGTTCGTCGTGCCGAGACACCACGTGATGATCGGGTGTGATAAGCTCTACGTTCACATACAATGGGTGCAAGCCAGTTTTGCACACGCAGAATACTCGGGTTAAACTTGACGAGCCTAGCATATGTAGATATGGCCTCAGCACACTGAGACCGAAAGGTCGAACGTGAATCATATAGTAGATATGATCAACATAGTGATGTTCACCATTGAAAACTACTCCATCTCACATGATGATCGGACATGGTTTAGTTGATTTGGATCACGTGATCATTCAGATGACTAGAGGGATGTCTATCTAAGTGGGAGTTCTTAAGTAATATGATTAATTGAACTTTAATTTATCATGAACTTAGTCCTGATAGTATTATGCAAATTATGTTGTAGATCAATAGCTCACGTTATAGCTTCCCTATGTTTTTATATGTTCCTAGAGAAAACTATGTTGAAAGATTATAGTAGCAATAATGCGGACTGGGTCCGTAACCTGAGGTTTATCCTCATTGCTGCACAGAAGAATTATGTCTTGATGCACCGCTAGGTGACATAACTATTGCAGGAGCAGATGCAGATGTTTTGAACGTTTGGCTAGCTCAATATGATGACTACTTGACAGTTTAGTGCACCATGATTTAAGGTTTAGAATCGGGACTTCAAAGACATTTTGAACGTCATGGAATATATGAGATGTTCCAGGAGTTGAAGTTAATATTTCAAGCAAATGCCCGAGTTGAGAGATATGAAGTCTCCAACAAGTTCTATAGCTAAAAGATGGAGGAGAATAGCTCAAGCAGTGAGCATGTGCTCAGATTGTTTGGGTACTACAATCGCTTGAATCAAGTGGGAGTTAATCTTCCAGATAAGACAGTGATTGACAGAGTTCTCTAATCACCATCACCAAGTTACTAGAACTTCATGATGAACTATAGTATGCAAGGGATGACAAAAACGATTCCCGAGCTCTTCGTGATGCTAAAATCAACGAAGGTAGAAATCAAGAAAAAGCATCAAGTGTTGATGATTAAACAAGATCACTAGTTTCAAGAAAAGGGCAAAGGGAAAGAAAGGAAACTTCAAGAAGATTGGCAAGCAAGTTGTCACTCCCGTGAAAAAGCCCAAAGCTGGACCTAAGCCTGAAACTAAGTGCTTCTACTGCAAAGGAAATGGTCACTGGAAGTAGAGTTACCCCAAATATTTGGCGGATAAGAAGGATGGCAAAGTGAACAAAGGTATATTTGATATACATATTATTGATGTGTACCTTACTAGTGCTCGTAGTAATCCCTGGGTATTTGATACTTGTTCGGTTGCTAAGATTAGTAACTCGAAACAGGAGTTGCAGAATAAATAGAGACTAGTTGAGGATGAAGTGACGATGTGTGTTGGAAGTGGTTCCAAGATTGATATGATCATCATCGAGCACTCCCTATACTTTTGGGATTAGTGTTGAACCTAAATAAATGTTATTTGGTGTTTGCGTTGAGCATCAATATGATTAGATCATGTTAAATGCAAAACGGTTATTCATTTAAGACAAAGAATAATTGTTATTCTGTTTACATGAATAAAACCTTCTATGGTCATACACCCAATGTTGATGGTTTATTGAATCTCGATCGTGGTAATACACATATTCATAGTATTAATGCCGAAAGATGCAAAGTTGATAATGATAGTCCAACTTATTTGTGGCATTGCCGTTTGGGTCATATCGGTGTAAAGCGCATGAAGGAACTCCATGCTGATGGATTTTTGGAATCACTTGATTATGAATCAATTGATGCTTGCAAACCGTGCCTTATGGGAAAGATGACTAAAACTCCGTTCTCCGGAACAATGGAACGAGCTAGTGACTTATTGTAAATAATACATACCGATGTATGCGGTCCAATGAGTGTTGATGCTTGTGGTGGGTATCGTTATTTTCTGACCTTCACAGATGATTTGAGCAGATATGGTTATATCTACTTAATGAAACACACGCCTGAAACATTTGAAAAGTTCAAAGAATTTTAGAGTGAAGTGGAGAATCATCATAACAAGAAAATAAAGTTTCTATGATCTGATCGTGGAGGAGAATATTTGAGTTACGAGTTTGGCCTTCATTTAAAGCAATGTGGAATAGTTTCACAGCTCGCGCTACCTGTAACACCACATCGTAATGGTGTGTACGAATGTCGTAACCGTACATTATTGGATATGGTGTGATCTATGATGTCTCTTGCCGATTTACCACTATCATTTTGGGGTTATGCATTAGAGAAAGCTGCATTCACTTTAAACAGGGCACCATCAAAAATCCGTTGAGACGACGCCTTATGAACTGTGGTTTGGCATGAAACCAAAGTTGTCGTTTCTTAAAATTTGGGGCTGCGATGCTTATGTGAAAAAGCTTCAACCTGATAAGCTCGAACCCAAATCGGAGAAGTGCATCTTCATAGGATACCCGAAGGAAGCTATTGGGTACACCTTCTGTCACAGATCCGAAGGCAAAAATCTTTGTTGCTAAGAATGGATACTTTCTAGAGAAGGAGTTTCTCTCAAAAGAAATGAGTGGGAGGAAAGTAGAGCTTGATGAGGTAATTGTACCTTCTCCCGAATTGGAAAGTAGTTCATCACAGAAATCAGTTCCAGTGATTCCTACATCAATTAGTGAGGAAGCTAATGATGATGATCATGAAACTTAAGATCAAGTTACTACAGAACCTCGTAGGTCTTCCAGAGTATGGTCCGCACCAGAGTGGTACGGTAATCCTATTCTAGAAGTCATGTTACTAGACCATGATGAACCTACGAACTATGAGGAAGCGATGATGAGCCCACATTCCGCGAAATGGCTTGAGGCCATGAAATCTGAGATGGGATGCATGTATGAGAACAAAGTGTGGACTTTGGTGGACTTGCCTGATGATCGGCAAGCCATATTAAATAAATGGATTTTCAAGAGGAAGACGACACTGATAGTAGTGTTACTATCTACAAAGCTCGACTTGTCGCAAAAGGTTTTCGACAAGTTCAAGGTGTTGACTACAATGAGATTTTCTCAACTATAGCGATGCTTAAGTCTGTCTGAATCATGTTAGTAATTTCTGCATTTTATGATTATGAAATTTGGCAGATGGATGTCAAAACTGCATTCCTGAATGGATTTCTGGAAGAAGAGTTGTATATGATGCAACCAGAAGGTTTTGTCGATCCAAAAGGTGCTAACAAAGTGTGCAAGCTCCAGCGATCCATTTATGGACTGGTGCAAGCCTCTCGGAGTTGGAATAAACGCTTTGATAGTGTGATCAAAGCATATGGTTTTATACAGACTTTTGGAGAAGCCTGTATTTACAAGAAAGTGAGTGGGAGCTCTATAGCATTTCTAATATTATATGTGGATGGCATATTGTTGATTGAAATGATATAGAATTTCTAGATAGCATAAAGGGATACTTGAATAAGAGTTTTTCAAAGAAAGACCTCAGTGAAGTTGCTTATATATTGGCGTCAAGATCTATAGAGATAGATCAAGACGCTTGATAAGATTTTTCAATGAATACATACCTTGACAAGTTTTTTGAAACAGTTCAAAATGGATCAGTCAAAGAAGCAGTTCTTGCCTGTATTACAAGGTGTAAAGTTGAGTAGGACTCAAAGCCCGACCACGACAGAAGATAGAAAGAGAATGAAAGTCATTCCCTATGCCACAGTCATAGGTTCTATAAAAATATGTTGTGCTGTGTACCAGACCTATTGTGCACCTTCACTACAAAAAAATACACTTCCGTGATGATACGTGTTTGTCACAGTAGGTCACATTTTCTATCATGCATGTACATCCATGATGATTTTATGACAGAATCAAGATAGTCATACTTGTGCTATCGTAGAAGTGTTCCATGACATTACCAAAGTTATCATCACGGAAGTGTCCACTTACATGATGATAAATCGCGCGTCACAGAAGTGCTTTCGTCAAGGGTGACCGACACGTGGCATCCACCGTAACGGAACGCCGTTAAGCTATCGGGTCCGGTTTTGGATCCGATAACCCATTAACACCCTGGACCATTGGGGATTTTTCACATGTAAAATCATCATTGGCCGGAGGAAACACGTGTTGCCTCACCGTTAGGACAGATGTCATCCACTCATTGGACAGGAGGCGCCTATGATAGGTCAACACGTGGCACGACCCAACAGTGGCCCATTCCGGTGAAAAAGGCCGGCCCAGTAAAAATTAGCAGGCCGGCCCATATAAGGCCTACTTGTTAGGTCCATTTAAGCCCAGGACCCATACGAGATGTGCCAATTCGGCCGTCAAGGGCCCGTTAAAGATTTGACACCATTGGAACCCATCGTCAGTTTGAGCCCGTTAAGAGCCCGCTATATATTTGGGCTCAATATCGGCCTGATGAGATTTCGACCTGTTAACGGCCCATTCAAGGGATGGGCCAATTTTCAGGATGTACATCTTCGGCCTTTTAGTGACCCATTTAAGTGATGGGCTAATTTCTGGCCCGGTGTGTCTTTCAGCCTGTTGACGACCCATAAATCAGTTGGGCCATTTGTAGTCGGACCTGAGTTTTGGCCTTTTAGCGACCCATTTAAGTGTTGGGCCAATTCCCGACCCTGTGTGTCTTTCAGCCTGTTGACGGCCCATAAATGAGTTGGGCCATTTGTAGTCGGACCTGAGTTTTGGCCTTTTAACGACCCATAAATGAGTTGGGCCATTTTTAGTCGGACCTGAGTTTTGGCCTTTTAATGGCCCATGCCCTTCATGGTCCAATACGAGCCCGGTTTCTCTTCCGGCCTGCTAAAGTCCCACAACATAGTTGGGCCATTTACAATACGACCTGACTTTCGGCCTCTTAGCGGCCCATGCTCTTCATGGTCCAGTACAAGCCCACTGTCTCTTTCGGCCTGCTAAAGGCCCACAGTATAGTTGGGCCATATGTAGCCCGACCTTAGTAACAGCCTGTTAACGGCCCATGAAATCAAATGGGCCCACCTGTTGCCAGCTTCGATGTCGGCCCGTTAACGACCCGGGAGATAAGAGGGCCGACCATTAACTTTCGGCCTGGTAACGACCCATTAACTTAATGGGCCCACTAAAGTTCGTACATGTCTTTAGGCCAAATTAGATAATTTGAGCCCATTATGACGAGCAATTATACACAGGACCAAAATCGATCAAGCAAAGGTATGACATACAGGGAAAAACGTTGCACATCCAGCATATATTACAGGAACTTACATCCACTGGGCAATCAAAGATTGATGCTAGTGCAAATAAATGAACAAAACCTAACGATCTACAACGTCATAGTCTGCAACTTCAGCACGGATGACGCATATAAGCATCTGGGCAAGTTCTTGCTGCTTTGCTACACTGTCTCTGAAAACATTGATCAGTTGTTGTTGCACACGAATCTGCACCTCTGATTCCTCCACCATTTCCATCATTGCTTCAGCCATTAATTGGTTCACAATCATACATTTTTCCATTGCATTTGAGACAGAGGATACTGAACAAATTCAGATGGCAATTTTGGCAGGCTTGTATTATTAATATTGGAGAGTGTCTCGACCACTGCATCATAACATAAATTAGGAGGGGAACCAAATAGATTAATCATGAGTTATTGCCATATTACCTAGCCTAGATTTATTGGAAAGAAACAATGGGGTTGCCTTGCTAATTTCAGAGTTTGTCTTCTTATCTTCAGCAGCCCGCACCAAATTAACACAATAGCATTGCTATCATTGGCCAAGTCAAATAATAGGAAAGCAACATTGACACAACAAACGTTTGGGCAACTAGCCTACACCAAATTAACACAATATGGCACAACTATCATCAGCCAGGTAAGGTAATACAAAAACAACATTGACACAATGAACGAATGGGCAACCAAAGCAACACTACAATCCAGTAATGTGCATGATATGAGATAGTACACTCATGCAGCTCAGTATGCAAAACTACCAGGTAGTTTTCCTTACAAAAGTCAACATTGGCGCCTCTAACAGTTTGCTACAACTAATTTTAGGTCAGATAAAGGTTGGATTCATGCCGATTAAAAAAATACATGCTGATGTAAAAATATATTGATATACAACAGGTACTTACATCAACATTGGAGCACAGAGAATTCCCGCAAGATATTTTCCTGGAATACAATCCCAATGGAGGAAGTCTTCTATCATTTAACCTTATTTTCTAAAAGAGAGATGGGTAAGAAACATGTAGAAAATATGATTAGAATGCTATAAAATTTCATGATGCGAGGATACGCACACACTTCGTAGAATGGAGTTGTCATTCTTTTGCTGGACTGGAGGAGACTACTTCTTTGGCCACAGAAATCTGCTTATTATCAGTGGGAGTTGGGTTTCTCTGTGCTGGAGCAGTATCTATGAAAAATGGAGTTGGTTTATTATCTCCTGGCGTCTGGATCTTAACATAGTCGTATTCCCCTTGCATGCCTTATATAGAAGAATGTTGCTTCAATTATAAAACATGATACAACAGAGATGGAATAGGTACTGAAGAATATAAAGGCATGACATATTGACATGTATTCCCTCCATCCAGAAATAAAGGGATGAGTCTAGGCATATTTCAGTTCTAGATACATCCAATTTTATCCATTTCTGCGACATGTAACCTGGACGGAGGGAGTATGATGTAAGAGCTAGGGATACGATAGGACAACACAGTAAAAAAACACTGAAAACTGATGTCTACTATGCAACCTTCTCCTTGTAGACGTTGTTGGGCCTCCAAGTGCAGAGGTTTGTAGGACAGTAGCAAATTTCCCTCAAGTGGATGACCTAAGGTTTATCAATCCGTGGGAGGTGTAGGATGAAGATGGTCTCTCTCAAACAACCCTGCAACCAAATAACAAAGAGTCTCTTGTGTCCCCAACACACTCAATACAATGGCAAATTGTATAGGTGCACTAGTTCGGCGAAGAGATGGTGATACAAGTGCAATATGGATGGTAGATATAGGTTTTTGTAATCTGAAATTATAAAAACAGCAAGATAACTAATGATAAAAGTGAGCACAAACGGTATTGCAATGCTAGGAAACAAGGCCTAAGGTTCATACTTTCACTAGTGCAAGTTCTCTCAATAGTAATAACATAATTGGATCATATAACTATCCCTCAACATGCAACAAAGAGTCACTCCAAAGTCACTAATAGCGGAGAACAAACGAAGATATTATTGTAGGGTACGAAACCACCTCAAAGTTATCCTTTCTGATTGATATATTCAAGAGTCCGTAGTAAAATAACATGAAGCTATTCTTTCCATTCGATCTATCATAGAGTTTGTACTAGAATAACACCTTTAGACACAAATCAACCAAAACCCTAATGTCACGTAGATACTCCAATGTCACCTCAAGTATCCATGGGTATGATTATACGATATGCATCACACAATCTCAGATTCATCTATTCAAACCAACATAAAGTACTTCAAAGATTGCCCCAAAGTTTCTACCGAAGAGTCAAGATGAAAACGTGTGCCAACCCCTATGCATATATTCACAAGGTCACTGAACCCGCAAGTTGATCACCAAAACATACATCAAGTAGATCACGTGAATATCCCATTGTCACCACAGATAAGCACATGCAAGACATACATCAAGTGTTCTCAAATCCTTAAAGACTCAATCCGATAAGATAACTTCAAAGGGAAAACTCAATCCATTACAAGAGAGTAGAGGGGGAGAAACATCATAAGATCCAACTATAATAGCAAAGCTCGCGATACATCAAGATCGTGCCGAATCAAGAACACGAGAGAGAGAGATCAAACACATAGCTACTGGTACATACCCTCAGCCCCGACGGTGAACTACTCCCTCCTCGTCATGGAGAGCGCCGGGATGATGAAGATGGCCATCGGAGAGGGATTCCCCCTCCAGCAGGGTGCCGGAACAGGGTCCCGATTGGTTTTTGGTGGCTACAGAGGCTTGCGGCGGCAGAACTCCCGGTCTATTGTTTATTTCTGGAGGTTTCTGTATTTATAGGAATTTTTGGCGTAGGTCTCACGTCAGGGGGGTCTCCGAGTCGTCCACGAGGGTGGAGGACGCTCCCTACCCCCTGGGCTCGCCCTCCTATCTCGTGGACGGCTCGGGACTCTTCTGGCCCAACTATTTTACTCTGGGGGCTTCTTTTGGTCCATAAAAATCATCAAAAATTGGCACGTCAATTGGACTCCGCTTGGTATTCCTTTTCTATATAACTCAAAAACAAGGAAAAACAGAAACTGGCACTGGGCTCTAGGTTAATAGGTTAGTCCCAAAAATCATATAAAATAGCATAAATGCATACAAAACATCCTAGATGGATAATATAATAGCATGGAACAATAAAAAAATTATAGATATGTTGGAGACGTATCAAAAACCCACTACAGAACCAAAGTATTCAAACCCACTGATATGAGATAGTACACTCATGCAGCTCAGGATGCAAAACCACCAGGCAATTTTCCTTACAAAAATCAACATTGTGGCCTTTAATCATACATTTTGCTACAACTAAATTTAGATCAGATAAAGGTTGAATTCACGCCGATTAACAAAATACATGCTGATGTAAAAATATAGTGATATATAACAGGTACTTACATCTGCATTGGAGCACAGAGAATTCCTGCAAGAACCTTTCCTCACAGACGATACCAGTGCAGAAATTCTTCTATCTGTTAAGCTTATTCTCTAAAAGAGAGATGGGTAAGAAACATGTAGAAAATATGATCAACATGCTATAAAATTTCACGATGCAAGGATACACACACGCTTCTTAGAATGGAGTTGACATATTTTTGCTGGACTGGAGCAGACTAGTTTTTGGGCACTGGAATCTACTTATTATCAGTGGGAGTTGGGTTTCTCTGTGCTGGAGCAGTATCTATGAAAAATGGAGTTGGTTTACTATCTCCTGGCGTTTGGATCTTTTGCAAAGACCTTGTTTGTAACCCTTCAGATTCTAACATAGTCGTCTTCCCCTTGCATGCCTTGTATAGAAAAATGGTGCTTCAATTATAAAACATGCTACAACCGAGATATGGAATAGGTACTGAAGAATAGAAAGGCATGGCATATTGACATGTATTGCCTCCATCCGGAAAAAATGGATGGGTCTAGGCATATTTCAGTTCTAGATACATCCTTTTTATCCATTTCAACAACATGTAATCCGGACGGAGGGAGTATGGTGTAAGAGCTAGGGATACGACAGGACAACACAGTAAAAAAACACTAGTTGAATGTAAAACTGTATGCTAGCGGAATACATACAGAAAAAACTAAGGCAACATACACGTGTATGATTGGGAAACTAAGATGACATTGCAACAGAGCACTAGGACAACACTTCAATGTAAAAAAAACATGGTATGCTAGACATATGAAGTACATACTAATGAATAACAATGCATAAGATATTCAGAAGCATGATGTCCAAATTAAGCAGATGACATTGCAATAGAGTAGAATGACAGTACTTAAATTTGAAAACATGTTATCATGAATGGAATAGGTACTGAAAAACAGGAAGGCATGACATATTTACATGCATGATCAACATGCCAGAGTAGATACACTCCAGGACATTATATGCATGTTGTACCCATATCACGGGCCAAGTTAGAGCAAGGACCTTGTGGGGTGAAGAGGATTCATCATCTTTCTGCAAGTCTTCTGAAGAACTGCCTTTACATGTTCCATCATATTGGGTATCATTGACATCAAGTTTATTGGCCTTTACATTGCTCCGTGAGGTTCTTGTGGATATATCAGTGTGTGTAATTATATCTGACATGCATGGAAGACAACTAGTAGTTAGATTTATGTAATGAGTGCCTGTAGGAGATGACATAAATAGTAGGACTGGGGTTAACTAGCAGCAACATGTCTCAAAAACCAAAGGAAGAACACAGATGAAAGCTACGGAATATGTATCGTTTGTACTCGAGATTAACTAGATGGCACACAAAAGTATTAAAGAACAACATAGGTAATACTAGAAGTGGTACAATACTATAATCACCATCCTATGGGATAACATTGGCTGATGGATGATAACTATGGAACATTGTTACCTAAAGAACAAGTATCTTAGCTAAACTATGGAACATCGTTAACTCCTGAACAAGACCCTTAAGAGATCAGCATGAATATACAGTGAAATGCGATAATCTATTTTCCATGCTTAGATGAATAACAAAGCCATAAATGTTGCACACAAGTAAGATGAGGGTACAACCTATCTGGCCACCATCCATAGGAGTGAGCATCATGTGCTGAGTTGTTGATGGCCCTGTAGTTGTTGTGGTTGTCCATGTCGGGTACGCGCATTCAATGCAGGGAACTGTTGAGTTGGGACTATAGCTCCCTTCTGGTGTATGCTTCCCTTGTTGGAGCAGCTGCGGTGAGTCGGAAGACGGTGTGGCCGAAGATGCAGATAACACATAATGTTAAGAATGACACATCTCTTTGATCTGAAGAAATACCCTAAGAGATCAATAGCAAGGTACGAGAGTGGTCACACGTCTGTTGACTGAAGACTAAGTTGGGATCACACGATTTTATTTTATTTTGGTACTGTCCCATCTACGCTGGATGGCTTGATGGCCGTCTTGTGCCTCCCGGCTGACACTGTTCGGAATCTTCCCCGAAGAGCCAGCGACCAACAGCAGAGCAGCCTGCCTCCGCCGTCCGTGGCCCCGACCAAAACCCCGCTCCCCGCCCCACCACACTGCCGTGGTTGCGCTGTCCCCGGGCCAATCCACAAAGACTCACCGTCATCCAGATCCGACGGCGACAATACCTTCAACCCACACAACTCTAAGATAGACATCTAAGCGCTGCTTCTGCGGCGAACTTGCGCCCCCGCACCCTTACGTTAGATACCAGCCAACCGGTAGCCTAGGAGCTCCGCCGCCTCGAGGGGTGCTGCTTCCCATTGGGAATCGATTGGCCCAGAATAAAAATTCAGACAACTGATGCCTAAATAAAGTGATTTGAGATGAGGGTGTGACCTATCTGGCGGCATGGTGAAGTGGGCAGCTCCAGCTTTCGTGTCGGTGAGGCCGACACGGTTGCGGTGGCGACCGGCGGCAGGGAAGCAGAGATGTCGCGAAAGTCGACGACTACGGGGAAGCAGCGCCGGGACTTTGGACAGATCCGAAGTTGGAGCCGCTTCGGCGCCATGAACAACGGCGAGGGTGAATCGGCTCTGGTACGGTTCACGCGGTCATCGTCGAGGCAGCTCTAGCAGCACTGAGTAAGAGGCACAAGGCCCAGTGCACGACGGCAAATGGACAACGACTCCAGCATTAGGGAGGAGGGCGGCTGTGAAATTGGTGCGGTGGGGGGCGCCATGGAGGAGGGGCTGAGGTTTCGCAGCTCGGGAGAAGGGAGCTTCTGGGGAGAAGGTGATTTGGCGCCCACGAGGTATGAATGGGGAGGGAATTGGGAGGGGAGTGGAACCATGTCTTACGGACGCATTTGTCTGAAATGTGGGGGAGTTACAGTTCTACCCCTGCCTTTAGGCTTCTCAATTTGGGTCTGTGTACTGAGGGTCGAGGATAGTACAGTAACTTTGCTTCTCCCCAAATAGTGGGCGGGAGCGATTTCGGGCGAGGAGGGCGTGTTTTGAAATATAGTGGGCGCGAGCGATTTCGGGCGAGGAGAGCGTGTTTTGAAATAGTGGGCGCAAGCTATTTCGGGCGAGAAGAGCATGTTTTGCCGACCATGGTTTATGAATTATTCGGCACATGTCATTTTGGCCAAGGAGAAGGCGCGCTTGGATGAAGTTACGAACCTACCCTCGATGTACAACGGGCCAATTGATGCGTGTCCCACATAGGTCGGTAATTTCACGTCTCCCATTTATTTGCTCAGGCGAATTCCACCGAGCAGAGGGTGTTTAACGGTTCATTCAAATTTTGGGAGAAGGAGCATCCACATCTACCTTACCAAGTCGATTCGAATCAAATTTTGAAATATTAGCTTGCCACTTCTTTTTTAGATGGAGAGATGATGCTCGGGAGTAATGTGTTTTTACATGCTCGTTGCTAGCGATTTACTATATGACAAATAGTTGACCCACTCAAAAATGGGAATCAAACCCAAAATGAAATATCTCGATTCAATGAAATAGCTCGTTCACCAGGTCAAAATAGTGAACTAAATCCAAAATTGAACACCTGAATCGAGTTGCATGTTGTACAGTATTATAGTACTCCATGAACATGTTGAAAGTCAAATTAATGAACATGTTTGATATACGCATATCTCCGTTCATGTGTGGATTGCAGACAACATGTTCTCCAATTTAAATATTTGAATGCAAGTTTATATCGAAACATGGTTTATATCAGTGTTTGATGCATAAAACACGACCTCCCTCTCTCCTGGACTCCTGCTCTCTCTCTCTTTCTCTCTCTCGCCGACAATCTTCAATTCTGTCGCACGCATCCAACACACAAACCTTGTTGGTCCCTTTCCCTCTCTCTCCATCTCTTTCTCTCTCTCGTCGACAATCTTCAATTCTGTCGCACGCATCCAACACACAAACCTTGTTGGTCCCTCTCCCTCTCTCTCCATCTCTTTCTCTCTTTTTTTTGTGTGTGTGTGTGTGTGGGGGGGGTCTTTGTAGTTCGCATGCATATATACTCCATCTATAGGTCTCTCTCGCACACTATGTATGATTATCTAGTCCAAGCTAGATATCTTGGGTGCACTCATCGTATGCACACAAATTCCTTGGCTCATTGCCCGTAACTCTCTCACGCACCACTCTATCATCTCGGAGCTCTTCCCTCTCTCTCTCAAACTCTCCATCTACCTGGGTCACACATACACATGCATATCTCACTCGCACTGGATAGACCCATCTAAAACTCTACCTCTCTCCCTCGTTCTCTCTCCATCTCACACGCACACACGCACACACACACAATCTCATGCCTAGCTAGCCAAGTATGATGGTCTCTCACTCAATTGTAGGCGCATGCATTCCCCTATATGTATATGACTAGCTAATCTTAGTCTCCATCACAAACATGTGCATGGTCTATCTCGATTTCTCTCGGGGCATCTTTCTATCGCACACACACCTCCCTCGATCTCCCACCCATATAGTCCCCTCACGATCTCGAGGGGATCTCTCTATCACAATCACACTTCTCTCCTTCCCCATGCGTCCATGTTCTCCATATGTCCCTCTCGACCTTTGTTCCTTGTTGGTCAGACCTCTATTGGACATGTGCTATAGGGGCGTCTCTCTCCGTTGCAAACAATCACGCACTAGCTATCTTCATGTATCTCCTCGCCCCGCTTTTCTATCTAGGAGATGCATGTGTGATATGTTTGCTTAAGAAATGAAAACACACACTCTCTCTCTAATTTATCATTTGTTGTCAGTTTCTCTTTCACACACATACTCTTTTTGCACACTCACTCATTCTCCTTCACACGCACTTGATCTCTCTCGAGTTAGGCACTCTCTTCGGTCCATATCATATAGATTTATTGAAAAGTCAAACATCACAAAGTTTGACCATATGTACATGGAGAAAAACAATTACATCTAGAACGACAACATATACACTTAGATTCACCATGAGATATAGTTTCGTATGATGTATCTTTGGTATTGTAGATATAAATAACATTTGCGTAAACCTGATCAAAGTTTCCAAAGTTTGACTCTAAAAAATTTACATGCAGTGCATTATCGAGCGGATGGAATATCTCTTTCCCCCTCTCAGCTATCTGACGCACCACTCAGCCTTATCGGGGCTCCTCTATCTCTCTCAAACTTTATATCTCCCTGGTTCACACATACACATGGCTCGCTCGCGCTATACATATAGACCCATCCAACACTCTCTGCCCTTGTTCTCTCTCTATGTGACACGCACCCCCCTAAGTACCATAATCCCTCACTCCATAGGCGCAAGCACCCCCCTAAGTATGATTATCTCTCACTAGCCATCAGGAACACAAGTATTGTCTCCTTCCATCCATACGTCTATCTCGATATCTCTTAGGGTATCTTCTATCGCGCATACCTTGTCACTCGATCTCCCACCCATGTAGTCCCATCACGATCTCCAGGGGATCTCTCTATGACAAACATACACTCTCTCCTCCCCATGTCTGCATTTTCTCCGTACGTCTCTCTCGACCTCTCTCCCTTGTTTGTCAGACCCCTCTTGGCCACGTGCTAGGGGTCTTTATCTCTCGGTTGCAAACAACCACACACTATCTCCTCACCTTGCTTCCGTTGTCGAAGATGCATGTGTGATATGTTTGCATAAGACACACATGTTTTTTCTCTACCTTTATCGTGTGTTGTCCATGTACCTTTCACACACGCACACACACTTTTTTCACTCACTCTTTCTATTTCACACACACACACACACACACTCTCTCTCTCTAGTTAGGGACTCTCTCACGTCCATAAGCATATGGATGTTTTCAAAAGTCAAACCTCAGAAAAGTTTGACCAGGTATACATGGAGAAAAACATTTACATCTGGAACGATCATTAGATTCATCACAACATGTACTTAATTCATACTATCATTTATCTTTGGTATTGTAGATATAAGTAATTTCTTTATAAACTTGGTCAAAGTTTCAGAAGTTTGACTTTAAAAAAATGTTGGAACTACATTATCAAACGGAGGGAGTAGCTCTTTCTCTCTCTCTCTGCTATCTCTCACGGGCCTCCCCTCTCACTCGAACTCTCTATACTGATGGATTATACGCTCACTGTGTCAGCATATAGCTCCGTATATTGTTTAGTTGACCGGTCAACCAGTCCACATGCTGCCTTGTCAGCTCGTGTTCTCTATCTTCGTGTGCTAACCCATGTGGTAGTGGGTGAAAATAAGTAAACTAGGGGCCCATCTGACATGCGGTGAAGTAAACAAAGTTGAAACCACTCGGGGTAGCACCCCGCACGCTAGTAAATTGAGGGCGCATTGAGGACACACTTCTTCCGCATGAAGGATGCAATCACGCACAATTCACTACTGCGCGGCGGCATGCACAGAAGGACGCACTCGCGCACACCCAGCACACAACACACACCAGCACACGTGTACACCGGCGTCGCCGCCGGTTGAGATGGACGGCGAGGCAGCCAACAAGCGGAGGCGGCTCGAGCCAAAACCGCATCCGGTGAGACTGGACTTCATCATTAGCCTCCCCGATGACATGCTGCTCGTCATCATCGGCCTCCTCCCCACCAAATCTGCCGTGCGGACCACCCTGCTCTCCCGGCGGTGGCGCCCCCTCTGGCGCCGCGTCCCCCTCAATCTCACTGTCGGCAGCTGCCTCTGCAACGGGGATTGCAAACGCATGGCCGTCGTCTCCAAGATCCTTTCATCGCACCCTGGGCCAGCCAGACGCCTTGACATCCGCATGTTCAGTACCAACTGCAAGGTCCAAGCCAAGTTTGACAAGTGGTTCTTATCCCTCGCCCTAGATCAGCTCGAGGAGCTCAGCTTTGAAGCTGGACGATGTCGCTCTCTGCCGCCGTCCGCGCTCCGCCTCACGCCAACGCTGCGCTGCGCCAGCTTCAGCTCCTGCCACTACAAAAAAAGACACATCCGTGACATTTTGGGCTGAACGAAACTTTTTTCTGTCATACTTATGACACCTCTATGACGATAATTGTGACAAAACCCGGTATCATCATAGATGTGGTGGGCTCCTACTTCTATGACAAAAAATCATGACAGAAAATGGGCCTTTTGTCCTGGGCGGGCTGGAGACGCAGCTGCATGACATTCTTTGGGCCGTCCATGACGGAAAAAACCGTGGTAGAAGCGAGCGCGAGGAAAATTTCGGGGAGTTCCCGGTTACGGTGGGTGGTCGGGGGCCGAGCGATGCGTGTTTCTCTCGTACACGTACACGCGTGTGTGCGAGGCGTTGGCTCTAACTGAACCCGAGCGAGGCGTTGGGCTCTAACTGAACCCAAGCGATTGCACTGTAGGCTACACGTTACTGAACCCGAGGGATCGGTCGATGGCTGTTAACTGAACCCGATCGAGCGATTCCTTTGCTACTACTGCTAACTGAAGCCAATCGATGCTGCCTCTTTGGATGAACAGTGA